>NC_058133.1:205855158-206014906 GCF_016433145.1 Gracilinanus agilis | reverse complement strand
CCGCTTTCCGTGCAGGGACATGGCGGCGGCAGCGGGGCCGCCCTCCGGGCCGGGAAAGCCGGAGCGGAGGACAGAGGCCGGGCCGGACCCAGCCGAGGGACTCGAGGGGGAGGTCTGGGGTGGGGGGCGGGGCGGGAATGGGGGTCGGGAGGTGGGACGGGAGGGAGGAGGGTGGGGTCAGCAGGGACCGGTGGCGGGGGGAGGGGGAGAGCCCCGCAGCGACAGACAACGGCTCTGGTGCCCGACCCCCAGTTTCAAACCTGAGGCACTGACAACAACCACCTTCCGTTTGGGACGCTCCCCCGCCCTCAAGGAGCGGAAACCACGCGACCCTGTAACAGCACTAGCCGTTGGCGGCCTCACACGTCGTTTAGAACGGCCCTTTCCTTCCATTGGCTGTTATTCCTATCGTTTCCGAAGTCCTTCTTCCCATTGGCTATGCTCTTTGTCATTCCACGGACTCTCCCTCCGCCTCCTTGGAGGAGGGGAAACAGAACTTTCATAACCCTGAAAATCCGTTGGCTGGTCGGGATGTCAATCAAAGAAATCCTTGAGTGTTCTAGGCTGGACTGGAGGTGGGGAGGGAGTCGGAGGTTAAGGGACAAGCTTTCCCGAGACCTGCTGGTGCTAGTGCCGTTTAGATCTCGAGGCTCTAGGGTTCTTAGGGAACTCTTCTCAGAGACTGGTTCTAATTGACTTTGCATTAATCTTCCTCCCTCCCCACAGCCTTTCTCTCTACCAGTAGACTTAAGGTTCTGCTAGTCACCTACAGTTATACCACGTGGAACCCACACCGCTACTACTTTTGTCTCAGTCATCCCACCTCCACCTATTTTAAGGCACGTCACCTCCCACCCCCAGGCACATCCCCTCCCTCTTTGCATTGCAGTCCTCAGCCCTCGGAGACATCCTATTTACATGAGCATGACAGGCCAGTTCAGTCTGATCTAGAAATGGTTGGAGAAGCTTTTAGTTTAACCACATGCATCATCTGAAAAATAAGGGTTTGATTAAATAAATAGTATTGGAACTCCGCCCATCAAATAGTCTTTACACGCTGTCAAAATAATTTAAAAGTCTCAGGGAACTTAGGACCAGAGAGGTTAATTAAAGTAGACTCCAGGCCTCAGCTTCTTCAATTGTAAAGCAGGGAAGGTGAGAAAGGAAGGGAAATAAGCATTTATATAACATCCCCTATGTGTGTCGGGCACTGTGCTAAGCTAAATATGTCATTTCATCGATACAACAACCCTTTGAGGTAGGTGTTATACCCATTTTACAGTTGAGGAAACTGAGGCAAACCAAAGTAAGTTACTTGCCTAGTTTCATACAGGAATTATCTGAAAACAAATTCGAACTCAGGTCTTCCTAACTTCCAGCCCAATCCACTTTACCACCTAGCTGCTCCAGGAAGGGAAGGAGCCAGGGAGAAGGGGGAGAGGTTGGACTAAATCAAGGTTTCTTAACCTGGGGTCTGTGAACTTTTTTTTTTGATGGAAGTATTTAAATATCATTGGTTTACTTTATAATCTTTCTCTTTATTTTATGCATGTAAGAGCATTTTCTGTGAGAAGAAATCCATAAGCTTAAATTAAGGTTGCCAAAAGTGAAAAACAAAAAAACATTAATAACTCCAGGAGTTTGTCTCCAAAGGCCTTTCTAGCTCTAACTTTTGTGACCTTATGACTTTTGGTTTTACCAAATGATTCATGGTTGAATTCCCTTGAAAAAGAACACCCTTTGTCCTGAATCTTTTTATTTGACTAAGACTTGGGGTGGGTTAAGATGAAAATTAACTGAGTGTGAGAAGCCATTGGCAATAGAAAACCAGTTAAAAGAAAAGATTAGGTACCTTTGAAAGGATGTGCTTAATAGCACTTAAATGTGAGATGTTGGCAAATGATTTACCCCTCCTTAAACCTGAGGTAATTTTTCTGAGACTATAAATTATAGAGAGCTTGTAACTGCCATTAATGGGAGGAGTTCCCATTACAATGAATTCACAGGTTTTCATCTAGTAATCCTTTCTGTATAAAGAGAAGACCTGTGCAACAACAGATTAGAATTGTATGTGCTTTCTTAATTTTAGTTGAAATAGAATGATACAGAAATATCTTTTCTCTTTTATTTTAAAACGGAATTTTCATTATGAACTTGTTAGCCATCAAACATGAACATTTTGATTTACACATGACAAAAAAAGGATCGCATATTTCATCAAATCTACCATGTAAAGCTTGCCATTTTTAAAGTATATATCAGCTTTTGTATGGTAGTATCAAAGTTGCCCTTCTTGTTGGGGTCCTCCTTTGACTTTCCTTCTGTGTACTTTTTATGTATTGTTTTCCTTTCATTCATCCTTTTTTTCTTGGCTCAACATACCCCAAATCCCTCTCCCACCACAAAAAAGCTACATTTTAAAAATAAATTAGTACAGCCAATCAAAATGAATGAGTTGTATTGATCTTGTCTGAAAATATCTCATTTTGTACATATAGTCCAATATCTGTCTACCAGGAAGCAGGATACATTTCATTACCAGTTTTCTGGGGCCATGATTGGTCATTGCATCATCAGAGTTCTTAAATCTTTTAAAACTGTTGTCCTTTACACTATTATAATTTTTCAGTTATTAGGCTTATAAGAGCATAATTGCTGATCTAGGGTTTTACTTTAAACTCGAGTTTGTTTCTTCACTTAATCTCAGCAAATGCACAGCAAGATAATAGGCAACTATATAAAGTGTGACTGACCTTTTCCATCCTACCTATGCCTCTTTTCCCATAAGAAGTTACTCATCTCTTCATATATCAAAAACCTTAGTCTCTTAAGTTTACATCAAAGTTACTAAGTACACAAATTATTAACAGAATGACAAATAACATGGACATACATATAGCAGCTGGTCAGCTCTAACAACTCTTTTGGCCAAAGATCTTGCTTCATATCTTGTGAATAAACTTGGGGCCATTCTTCCTATTTTTCTGCTTTACCCCTTGACACCATATTCGCTTTATCTCTTCCCTTATGCCAGTCTCTGATGAGGCAGACCTTCCCTTCACTGATGCCAACCTTGACTTTATTCCTTCTGGTCTTCTCTAGCAGTTGATCCCATTTTCATCCCTTCCTCTTTAACCTTTCATTTCTCCCAGTGATAATTTGTTACTTCCTTGCTATTTATATTACTCTAGCATCTTCATTCTTGAACAAGCTTCACTAGATACTACCAGTCATTCCCTTAAACTACCGTCATCTACTATCTCTCCTTCCTTCTTCATCCAAACTCTGAAAAAGTTGTGTATGTACTTTGTCTCCATTTTCTCTCCTCTCATACATACACTGTTTAGCCCTTGGCAGAATAATTTCCCATTTAATCACTCAACTGAAATTATTCATTCCAAAGTTACAAGTGACCTTGATTGCCAAATGCAATAGCTGCTTCTCCATCCTTATTCTTTGGACTCTTTCTTCAGCATTTGACGCTGTAGGACCACCCTTTCCTCCTAGACATTCCCTCCTCTCTGGTTTCTGTGGTACCAGTTTTATTTGGTTCTCTTATCTGCCTGTTCTGAAAGGGTCCTTTTCAACAGCCTCTGCTAGAATATGATTTGTGTCATGTTCCCTAACTTTGGTGGTAACTCCTATACCTATCCTTTACCCTCTTTCCTTTTTTTACTACACTCTCTTACTTGGTGATCTCATCTACTCCAATGGATTTAATGTGTTAAAATTGCCTTTTACTGATATCTTTAACATAATCTACATTTCCTATTATATCCCTTCACTCCCTACATCCTCAACAGCTGGTCTGTGAGAGCCATTTCCTCTAATAAAGAAGAAAAAAATTCACCAAAAAAAAGTTTGACATTATAAAATGTTATACACTTTGTCATAGGTCAACTCTAGTCTAGTTTCTCTCCTGAACGACAGTTCTGCATCACTAACTGCCTGGTGACCATTTTAAAATGACTGTCCTCAGATCATCTTAAATTCAACATGTCCATAACTGAACTCATTTTCTTTTCTCTCTAAACCCACCTGTTTTTGAGCTTCCCCATTTCTGTTAAGGGCACAACCATATCTACAGTCTGTTAATTTATCAACCATGGTGTCATTAAAAAAAAAAACAAAACATACCTTCCACCTTAGAATCAATACTGTGTATTGGTTCCAAGACAGAAGAATGGTAAGGGCTAGGCCATGGAGGTTAAGTGACTTGCCCAGGGTCACACAGCTAGGAAGTGTCTTGGGCCAGATTTGAACTCAGGACCTCCCATCTCTAGGCCTGGCTCTCAATCCACTGAGCTACCCAGCTTACCCCCTTGGTGTCATTCTTGACTGTTCTCACTCATTCCATTTATTAAGTTGCCAAATTTTGTCATCTCTACCTCTACAATATGTCTTGCATCACCACGTACTCTAAAACCTCATCAAACTGTCTTTCTTATGGCTACATGGATATCATTTCCTTTTTCCATGTCTTTTCACTTGCTATTCCCAATGCCTAGAATGTACTACCTCCCTATCTCAGCATGTTGAAATTCCTAGATTTCCTTTAAGTCTTCTCATATTTAGGGCAGTTGGGTGGCTAAGTGGATTGAGAGCCAGGCCTAGAGACGGGAGGTCCTGACTTCAAATCTGGCCCAAGACAATTCCTAGCTGTGTGACCCTGGGCAAGTCACTTAACCCCCATTGCCTAGCCCTTACCACTCTTCTGCCTTGGAACCAATACCTAGTATTGATTCTAAGATGGAAGGTAAGGGTTTAAAAAAAAAAAAGACTTCTCATATTGCATCTTCTGTGTGAAGCTCTTCTTAGACATCTTAATTCCTAGTTCCTTCACCCATAAGGCTACTTCTTACTAGATCTGCATAGCTTATAAATTTGTGGGTTATCCCCCTACCATTAGAATATAAGCCTCTTTAATAAAAGGGACTATTATTCCGTTGTTTTTGCATCTCCAGCATCTACTACAATGCCTGGCACATAATAGGCAATTAATAAATCTTTATTCATTGATTGATTGTCTGCTTCTCTCTATATATTGAAGGAAACTTGATGTGTGATAATTATCTGTGATAATTAGATTAAATCTACACTGCCCATCTTTAGATTTAATCACCAAAGGTGAGAACACCTCTAATTATGGGAGGTCCTAACCCATGTGTGCTAGAGTGTGTGACGAATCAGAATCGACTGACCCGCCCCCTAGGCTGTTCTATGAGAATCATCTATTGTGATTGGACATGCAGGCTAGGGGAAGTGATGCATAAGTGACCCCTTTAAAAAGAAGGAGTTGAGTGAGTGAGATTCTTCTGGTTTTGTGAAGGGGACCTGAGGGAGCTTTGCTGGTTCATGACCGAGACTGTTCCACGTGGTGAGTTTAAAGACTGAATCTTCCTGAACTTCTATTAAGAAACTTCTTTTTATAGACTCTGTGAATGAAGTTTGCTCCATTCACCTCTGGGCCTCAGGCCCAAACCTCGGCTGAGGGTTAAGACCTACCTGGATTAATTAGTGGAATAGATTCTTATTTCCTTATTCTCTCTCTCTTTTCTCAATTGTAAATAAACTTCCATAAAAGTCAATTTTGACTTGAGATTATTCTTAATTGATCATTGATAATAGTTCAATCCTTTGGCGACCATATTTTAATATATTGAACCCATAAAACCCCTTTTTCACCCTTACACATGGAGGGTGAAGTGGGGAAATCCTGCAAGAATCCTCATTCCTATACAAAATTCAGATTCTCCTAATCCACTTGCCTGTGGATTATGAGTTAAATTTTTTTGTATCTTAATTTTATTACCTTAGGAATAAAGCTCTAGCTGCTCCCACCCTAATTACAGCTCTGTCATTTATACACTTCCATTCCCAGGACCCTATGATGTGACTGCCCAGAATATGAATCTACTACTTACCTATCTAAGCTTATCCTTCCCTCCACATTCCATACACACAGATTTTTAAAGGTGATCACAACTGATGTGATCGTGAGGCTGAGTAGGTATATCATACATACAATCCAATCTGAGTTTTGATGGATTTATTAGCTGGGTGAATGCTACAATTTCTCCAAAGGAGCCCAAGTAGCAGTGCAGATCTATTGGAAAAGTTACTTAGGACAAACATCAGAGCAGAGGTTGTGTCGTTGTAAATGGGCTAGAAGCTATGCTTTTCCCAGGAAAGTATTAATCACAGTGACTTTTCTAGCCAGAGTCAGATTTTTTCATAGTGGAAGTTACTCAGAACAGGTCTAGTTGTGGGAGAGAATGGTGACCTTGTCCTTCTCTCTAGATTTAGGATTTCTGTCAATAGGGACCAGAGATTTTTCTCTTCATCCCACTTATCCTCAAAAGCCTAGCCTTGAACAACTAGATGGTTTTATCTTGTGCCATATGGTAACATTCTTTCTTCTCCCATATTTCAGGAACATTCCTTTTCCATTACAGCAGGTTTATGAAGATGGCCCTAAAGAATCTGGGAAAGGTGTTGAATGTCTGTCTTACTGTTATGAGACAAAGTTTTTTTCAAGGTGATATGTGTCTTCTATCATAACATGAGCAATATGGAAATATGTATTATATGAATATACTGGCATAATCTATATCAGACTATTTACTGCCTCAGGGAGGAGCAGGGAGGAAGGAGAGGAGAAAAGCTGGATCCTAAAATGCCAGGAAATAATTGTCAAAAACTGTTTTTAGATGTCACTGAAAAAAAATTTTTTTAGATTTGTTTTGGGGTCATCTTAGATTATACTTGGAAACTGTTATTCTAGGGAAAATGTTTTTAGAGACCATGCTTTGGAGGGGTTGAGGGATCCTCTCCCAAGTCTAGGTGGTATCTTCCTACTCTTATTACATATATACACAAATACCCAGTCCTATTAGCAAGGTTTCAATTGTTATGGGAATCGGTGACTCAAATTCCTTGATGGCCCAGTCATGTTGCTGAGCTAAATCTGAGGGATGAGTCTGAAAATTCAGCTGTGTGGAGGAAGGTTAAAGGTATTAAAGGAGTGAAGGAAGGTGGGAACAACACCTGAATTCCTATACCCAATGCAATCTTAGAGGGGGTGCCTGAGAGGACAGAAATTGTTCAGGCTGCATCTGCTCATAAGAGAGGATCAGGGTATCGTTTCATGCCACCAGAAGATACATGTCACTGGGTGAAGAATCTCTTTATTTCTGAATATATTTTTCCAGGTCACTGTAGCTTGGAGTCTGGAAAGGGAGAGAAAGAAAGTGTGAATGATAGGTATCCTTGGTCTCCTCACTTTTAAAAGGACCTCTTGTTAGTCCTTGAAGATGTCTCTCAAAGATCTACCTCTCTCTCCACTGCCAACCTAAATTACTGGTTCGAAGTGTTGGCAGAGATGTCAAGAGATGCTCTAGTTAAAACCCTTTGTCTTTATTTTTAAAATTAATCTTTTTCAATAAAAAATAGCTTTTTATTTCCACTCCCCTCTATTGATTAAAAAAAAAGAAAGAAAAGCAAAACCTTTAACAATTATGCATAGTCAAGTGAAACAAATTTAGCTTTGACCATATCTAAAAAATGTCTCACTGTACCCTGAGGTTATCACAGCTCTTTCAAGAGATGGGTAGCACGTTTCTTCACTGGGGAAATCCTCTATCATTAGGCTAGGGCAGTGATGGCAAACCTTTGGCATGGGTGCCAAAAATGGCACACAGATTGTTCTCTGTGGGCACACAGCCATTCCCCTCCACCCAGAGTTCATTACTAGAAAGGCAGAGGGGCTCAAGAAAAGCTGCCCCCCTCCCCCTCTCCACTGTGCTTGATGACATTTTTTCCCATCCCCTGTCCCTTTGCCCAGAAGCCAATGGGAACACACTGGGGGTAAGGTGGGCAGCTCACAGGTGGCAGAGCTGGAGGGGAGCAGAGCATCAGGGCCACTCCCCTCCCCCTCTCTACACTCACCGAGGACATTCCTCTCCCCTCCCCACCCCCCTCTGCCCAGCAGCCCAATGGGAGTGCTTTCTCCCTCCCCTGTGTGGGGTAAAGGGGGAAGCAGGGCACATCTGGCGCTCGTGGCGGGGGAGAGGGGGGGGAAGGAGCACAGCACCAGGTCTGGGGAGGGCAGGGCAGCACTCCAACTGGGAAGTGGGGTGGGGGTGGGACCCAGCACTCGAAGCTCTAAATGGTTCGCTGTTACTGGACTAGGGAATGTTAAATTAAGAATTTTTAACCCCAATTTTGTAACATTTCAGGATTTTTCTAATTATCTCAAGGAGCATCATAAAATTCCTCCTTCCCCCATGGGTAATGTGAACTTTCATTTAAAAATAAACATGCACAACACTCTGCTTATCTTATTGATCTTTAAATCTTTTGCTGCATTAGGAAGTTAGAAGGAATATATAAATGTATAAATCAAGGACTCAGTCTTTGTTGACCTCAAAACCCCAACTCATCCCAGAGCATGTCCAGACCCTCAGTCACTGGGCTCACAAGACATTCGGAGTGTCCTCTGCTTTCTCCCCAACCCGAATCCTACATTTAAAGGACAAGAGAAATACACTAATAGATATAAAAAGGAAGATACCTAGGACCTTTTCCTATGAGATCTTTTTTATTCCCTCTATCTCCCAGAATTAAAGGCTCAGTTAATTCGGTATTAGAAAGGCTAATTTCCAAATAACAGAAGCAGTTGTGGAGGTCCTACCTCTTTCCTAGTAACATAGACTGGCTCTAGGCAGCTTCTGCATGAGTAGGAGGCTGGGTATCCCTCAGCAGTTCCCTTCTACCCACCCTCCAGCTGCTCTGTTCTTGCTTTTCTAACAATAGGACTTTGACAGGAGAAAGAATATGCTATAAAAGCAAATCCACAAGCTGGAATAGAGGTGCAGAACAAAACATTTTCAGCCATGATCAATGTGTTAATGTGGTTTGCTTAACTATATTTAATTATTATGTTTTGCCTGATTATAAATGTACAACCTAGATTGAGTTGCTTGTAGACTCCGGGAGGGAGGACGAAAGAAGGGAGGGAGATGACATGAATCATATAACTTTGAAAACATGTGGAAATTTATTATTAAAATAAAGATAAAACATTTTTTAAAAACTATTTAATTGTTATGAGGACTTCTATGTGGGGAGCAAATTTGTGGGCAATGGAAAAAATGAAATAAAGTAGTATCAATAAAATATTTAAAGTAATCTCAAGAAAAACAAAATAATGAGACAAGCAAAATAAGTTCGGTGCCACCTTGTTAAAAAAAAAAACAAAAATTGTAACAATCATTATAAGTTAATGGTTTCATATACAATTAAAAAAATACAAGACTGCTCTTCTTGAGAGCAGGGACTATCTTTTGCTTTTCTTTGTCATCCCAGAATTTAGCACAGTGCTGGGCACATTAGTAGGAGTAGTATAGATGTTAATTGACTATTGAAATATTTTTTGTTGATGACTGTTCAGTTCATAATTGAAAAAGGCAAGAGAGAGAAAGGAATCCAACTAAAGCTAGGGAAACATTGATCTATTCTAAACTATAACTATCCCTTCTGGATTGCTACTTTCCCCATTGCAATTTCATTATATCATGGGTGGGCATAAGAAATTGAATAGATTTTTTTCGGAGTTTTGCAGAAGTCACAGATAACACATGAAGGCCAGCAGATGGCATATAAAAAGTTTAGAAACCCAGAAATGCATAAAATATATGTATAATGTTGTACATTATCAACATATTATCTTTAATACCATAAATATGCACAATTTATTTTTTAAAAAATAAGTTAGTTTCCAAAAAACACGAAAGCCAGCAGACATCACACAAAGGCTAGAAATGTAGAGATATCTTAACACATAGCCTATGACCAAATATTTAACCCAAAATTCACAATAAGGTATTGTAGTCCCATAAAAGAAAAAGAAAACATTCAGACTTCTTCTGTGGTACAAAGAAAGAGCCAAAAATTTTTACTCAGATTTTCCAAGTTACTGGGGCACCCTGCCCATAACCTCTACAATGTGGAAGGGATTCCTGTATTTGCTTCCTGAAAATATTCAGGTTTGGAGCTCTCTCACTAAAGTACATCCTAGAAGTATTCAAAATTTCTGGAATCTTTGTCTCCTGTTAGATATTTTGCTAACACCCCAAACTACCTCTCTTCTGGCCTCTTTTTAACACTCTCCATCTTGAAGAGATGCTGATATGCTGATAGGTCACTTACTCTATGGGGGAAGGCAAAAAAAGAAGCAAAGGGGAGGTTAACCTTAGAGTAGGAGGGAGAAGGAATCTAATAAACTTCATTGCCTTTGGAGATAAGGACTGATCAGTAGTTTTCCCAACAATCTGTATTAGGGACTGATGTTTTGAAAGGCAGAATTTGAGGCAAGCAAAATGCTAAAAGGCTGCTGAACTTGATAATTCCTACAATTTGATCTGCTCTAACATAATCTGTAACTTCCCACCTGGATCAGAATTTTGCCTTGAGCTGCCCTCAACTATGTGAAAAGTCTCACTCACCTATGATAGGCACCTCTCTTTCAAAGGCATTGGCTCATGTTGGGAGTATTTCTAAACCCAGGGTCTCAGGGGTTTCCCCCTTGTCTTCTGACTTTAGCTTAAAAACTCTTGTTTCTTGGATAGTCTATCTGAAATTTATACTTATTCCTTCTCTTTTACCCCGTCTCCACCATGGAATACAACTGGTTTCTCATTGGCAAGTCCTACACCAGGTCTCAGTTGGGGTTTCCATATTTGTTAATGGGAAGGAGTAAGAAGTTCTGAGTCCCTCTGCTCTACCTCTAGCTATCAGAATCCAAGCTCTGGGACCCTGAACTAGTTAAGAGCTGTTCTTTGCAATCTCTTCTGAGTGATGCTTGAGCTCCCCTGTTCCTGCCCTAGTTATATTAGTAGAATCTAGGACAACAAAAAGCAAGAATGGATGTTTGAGTCCTAGTTGCTCTGGGTTGCATCCACTTTAATGCCATTGGAAATGGATCCTGACAGTGAGAGAACAGGGACCACTCAGCAGAGGTTACTGAGGAAAGGAAATGATCTCCTCTGCTCACCTGTCCAGGGGCTGTAGGGTCTTCTCTAGACAAAGAACTCTGCAGTTTCATGGGCCCAGGATCCTGAGCACCAGCAGCAGTGGCAGCAGCAAGAGGAGGAGGAGGAAACAAGCTCCCAGACTCTGAGGCTGGAGAGACAGGGTCATAGGCAGAAGGTCCTTGGGACAAATGTTGGTGCAGGAGTTTCAGAATAATGCTGAGATCCGAAGACATCTGAGACTCCAGCCTGCCAGAAAGATCCTGGAAGTCAGGGTTGGATGGAGAGACCAGGGAGCAAGGTAGATTGGGATAGGTAATTTCTCCTCTCAGCTTTGAAGGCTATTCATAACAGAATTTTCCCTCTTAGTCCTCATACCAGCCACTATTGGGCTATAGTTCTTATTACTCTACTCTGATTTTAGCAGAACCCTGACACCAACAAGCTGTTCCTGCTTCTACCCCATCAAGTACCGTGCGGCTGGCCATTTCCCTGGCCTCCTTTGGGGCCCCAATGAGTGAAATCAATTAGCTAATTATGTTTTAAGATGTTTGGGATAGGAGATTTATAGGTAAAGGAAAAGTGTATGCATTCACACCATTATCTCTTCTTCCCGCCCGAGAATGGGACTCTGGAGCCACACTGGGCTTTGCTGGGCTGAGATATTTCTAGTCAAACCCTTCCATGTCCCCCACAACTGCTCTCCACCTTCCCTATTCCTCTGATTATCCTGTCATCCCCAGCCACTGCTAAGGGCAGAACTGTCTTGCTAATTTTTATATCCCTAGCACACAGCAGCCCTTGATAAACCCTGCTGCTACCTCCCTGCTTCAGTACACAGGTATGCATGTATGTATGTATCTATTGACATTTCTATCTAATCCAAGGGTTTTTCACCACAGATCCCTTGGATTTCAGGAGATTGGGGAACTTGAATGGGAGAAAATATCACATCTTTATTTTTAATAACTTTCAGTTTTCTGTGCAAACCTATGTATTTTATTTTTATTTTAAGATACTAATTTAATTTTACTTTATTTATTTATTTAAGAGCATTCTGGATAGGGTCCCTGGGCTTTACCAGATTGACAAAGAGATCCATGACACACAAAAAAGATAAATCTCATGATTTAATCTATCTCTGTGCCAATGTTACATTTAGAAAATGTAATCGGAATAGCATATAAAAGATTCCTGCCCTGGGAGGGCCTGGATACCTTATAAAGTCCATTTTCAAATTTAAGATTCTATACTTTTATCAGTAAAAAGTGATAATTTATAATCCATGTGAGCCTCACCATGTGCCTGGTTGATCAGCAGGAGGCGCTCATGCAGCACCAATTCCAAGGCCTGCTTGGTTTCCTCGGCTCCCCAATCAAAATGTCCTGGAGGTCAGCAACTCACCTGTTCAGCTGGGACTTGAGACACTCCAACCTGGAGCCCAGATCCCTTGGCCAGCCATCTTGGCCTCCATCCTGGGGGCTGTGCACCAGGGGTATGTGCTGGGAGGGCATCTGATGGGATGCTGCAGGATGTTCAGCCCAGAATTCAAGCACGTTCGAGGTGCCTGGCAGTCTGGCTCTGGCTGCAAGTGAGAAGGGGAAGTCAGGGGAGGGAAGGAGGCAGGGTCTGGCTTGATCTGACTGCTCAACATCAGTTCCTGACTACCTAAACATCTTCCAGTTCCCTTCCACTTTCTCTGCCATGCTAGAGCTGGTCTGGGAAAGGGGGGATGATCTACTCACCTGAGTACCTCCTGGCATTGCTGCCTTCCTGAGCTAGGAAATCAGCTTTGGGACTGATGAGGTTGAGGCTGGTAAGGGAGAACTCTTCCTGGGTGTGAGGGTGGCCCCTGGGTCTGGAGGAGGTGGAAGGGCTGGGAGGTCTGGTCTCAGTCTCACTGCTCAGGGAACTGGTCAAGGAGCTGCTACAGAACTCATCCCAGGGGATCTTGCCAGGGGACGCCTGCAGACGGGTCCGTGGTGACTTTCTAGATGCTTTTACACCATCCAGTCCTGGAGAGATACCTGGAGAGGCAGGAATTAGGAGAGAGGACCATGGAGGTCCAAAGGAACTGGAGGGTTTGGAAATTTAAAAAAAAAAAACAAAAAACAAAAAACAGAGGGAAAAGGTTTCCACACTTTACCCCAGGAGTTGTTATTAATGAAAAATAAGAATCAGGGATTGTGGGCCCAGGCTTTTAGAGGGCAACTCTTACCTTCAGTATCGGGAGCCTCACTTACTAACCTGGGGAGACTGATCCCCAGTGAGTGTAACCCTCCCCCAAAAGAGAACATGTGGTTGAAAAACTTCTGGGAGGGGGAAAGGACTGGGGAACAATACTGAGAGAGGTTGGGGTTGGGGGTGGAGGGAGGAACTGGCTCTGCTTACCAAGCTTGCAACATTTTAGAACAGATTGGGGAGGCTTGGCCCAGTGGTAGGGGACCTCCTGGTCATGGCTGGGTGGTGATCGAGAAATCCTGTCTACCTTGGGGGGACAAGAATTTTATGTGAAGTTTTGTTACTCTTCCCTACCCCTAACTTCCAATACAATGTACTCAAAAGACAGAGATTATCTATTTTTTGTCTTTATACTCCCAACTGATTATAATGCCATCTATGTAGTAGGTATTCAATAAATGTTTTGATTATGCACATTCCCCTCCTGAACCCTTCAAGATTCTCATGGAAAACTGACTCTAAGCAGAAGGTATGGCCAGAGTTTATAAAGCAAGAGTAATTATCTCCAAAGTGGAGGATCAGAACATGAACTCAGAAGCCTACATGATAAACCAACTAGAAAGTGGGAAAATAGATTTTTTTTCTTCCCCTCCCCTCAATAGCCAATTAAAGTTCTTTCTAACACAGGCACAGATGATTCTGTCCCCTCTATACATCAGGGTGAACTTTAAGTGTCATAATTAGGAGTGTCCTGGTAAATATTTAACAACCAGGTCTCCTTAAAAAGTGTATGGCATGACATACTTAAATTTAAAAAAACAACTAAAATCTTTATATTACATCTTGGAATCAATACTGTGTATTGTCTCCAAGGCAAGAAAGTGATAAGGACTATACACAATGGGAGTTAAGTGACTAGTCTGGGAGTCACAAAGCTAGGAAGTGTCTGAGGTCACATTTGAACCCAGGTCTCCCTGAACTCTAGGTCTGGCTCTCAATCCACTAAGCCACCCAGCTGCCCCCCTGGCATGATACAGTTTTAAAATTTAATCTGCATTATTGAGGGAAGGGAAAGAGAATAAGCACCCACTATATACCAGGCACATTAAATAAAATAAAACCCTTACCTTCCACCTTAGAATCAATACTATGTATTAATATTATGTATTAATCTGGCCCCAGAGACTTCCTAGCTTTTTGACTCTGGACAAGTCACTTAACCCTGATTGCCTAGCCCTTACTGCTCTTCTGCCTTAGAAAAATGGACATTTAGACAGAAGATAAGGTTTTTTTTTTTTTTAATTCTTTAATGATAAAGGTGTAGAATCAAAAAAAGTTTGGAGACTACTTGCCTAGAAGATTAAAGGCAAGGACTGCCCAGGGGAGTTGGCTTTTTTTCTCCAAACCCTTTCCTGCCATAGTAGTTATATTTAACTAGAACTTCCCCAGGGTCAAATCCCATAGTCTCCCCACTTTCAGTATTCCCAAGGAAACCTCATCTGTTAAATGAGGAGGTTAGACTAGTTGACCTTTAAAGGTCTCTTTTAGTTCTAATATTCAAGGAGCTAATCTAAGATAACATCTCTGACCTCCCTAGCTGCAGGAATTGTCTCAGCCTTAGCTGAGGGGCAGCTAGGTGGCACCATGTATAAAGCACTAGATGAGTTCAAATCTGGCTTCAGATTCTTCCTAGCTGTGTGACCCTGGGCAAGTCACTTAACACCATTTGCCTCAGTTCCTCATCTGTCAAATGAACTGGAGAAGGAAATGGCAAACCACTCTAGTAGCTTTGCTAAGAAAACCCCAAATGGGATCAAAAGAATTGGACATGACTGAAAAAGGACTGAACAGTTGATGGATCTGACAAGAGTCCAGATATTTAGCCAAACCTAAAGATCACACGCCTAGTCTGTTCTTATGTAGCCTAGGACTGTGGTGGTGAACCTATGGCGTGCATCCAGAGGGGGTACTCAGAGCCCTCTCTGTGGGCACACACACTGTCACCCTAGCACAGAGTCTGCCAGAGTTCGATGTTAGAAAGCCAGAGGGACATAGGGCTGAACTGCTCCCCTCCTCCTCTCCACAGGTGCCTAAGGACATTTCTCACATCGCCCACCCCTCTAAAAGGTTCTCCATCACTGGCCTAGGAAAAGGTTCAGAGCCAAGCATGTATGAATGGGAGTCAGAAGAGGGATTGAGAAGCATTCTTCTTCTTGGCCAAATCTCTTTTGGAGATCTCTGTGATATATTTCATGGGATCCTGGGTCTCTCATCTCTATCCAGTGATTTATTGAGAAATACAGATCCTTTTCCAGACAGGCAACTCTGTTGGACTCAGGGCTTTTAAGGGCCTTAGAGAGGAACTCTGGTCCCAGCTGCCACCCCTTCTCTGATCCTCTCAGACCTAGTAGCATGAGACCTTGGGGATGGTGGCTGGTGGGACACTGGTTCCCATAGTAAGGGATAGGGAAGCCAAATTCCTATAGCAAGGACAATGTCAGTCAGGTCTGGTCATGTTTGGTCAAGTGAGAGGGCTGAAGAGGCCCTAGAATCAAAATCCCACCCTAGCATGTCTGGGTGCCCATTATCCCAGGGCAGACCACTCTCCCTGACAGCTTGGTCCAGAGGTGTGATTCTTACCAAGTGTCTCTGGATACCCATATGTGTGTGTGTGTGTGTGTACATATATATCTCCTATCTTTATATATATGTAGATATGTGTATCTACATAAATATATATCTATATGTGTATATATAAAAATCTACCTTTATATATATATTTCCTCTCTTTAGATATATAAAAATCTCTCTATATCTATATCTATAAATATGTATATATACAATCTTTCTATATCTCCTACCTTTCTCTCTATATAAATATATGAAATATATATATAATCTATATATTTATATATATGCACATATAAAATCTACCTTTATATATCTCCTATCTTTATATATAAATATTTCTATATCTATATAAATATATCTCTCTATATGTATATATATAAAATCTACACCCATTTCCTATATATATATATAAATATATATCTCTATAAAATATGTATATATAAAATCTGCCTTTATATACATATCTCCTATCTTCATATATATAAATCTTTCTCTATATAAGTATATATCTCAGTATATAGGCATATATAAAAATATATATCTATGTAAATATATCTGTATATAAATACATATATATAAAATCTATTTTTATATATCTCCTATCTTTATATATAAATCTATATATCTAGATATCTTTATATAAATATATATAACATATACCTTTATATACATAAATCTTTCTATAACTAGATAAATATACATATAAAAATATGTATATATAAAATCTATCTTTATATATCTCCTATATATATATACATCTCTCTATATATAAATATGTATATATAAAATCTACCTATATATCTCCTATCTTTATATATGTGTGTGTGTGTGTATATATATATATGTGTGTGTGCATGCGTGCGTGCACATCTTTGTCTTTTAATGTGGTGATGGATCTGGATCTTTTGTCACCAGATATGGAGAAAGGAAGCCAAGAACTTCGACACAGGGGTGAGGAATGGCAGCAAAGTGGAGAATGATCCACCCTCGGAAGAGGTGGACTCAGAAAGAAGGCCTTGTCTCCTTTGCAGTGACAAGGGGCCAGTCCAGGGGTACTTGAGCCAAATTCAACCATCTCTTTGTTTCTGAAAGCTTTGGAAGTGTGTGTTTGAGGAAGGGCAACAGAGAGAACAGGAGGGAACTGAATCTCTTAGAAGCAGTGTTACTATCCCTCAATCACACAAGCCAGAACTGAACTCAGGGGTCCCAGTTCCATCTCTACATTGCTAATCTGCCAAATAGCCAGCTCATTAGTTTCACCATAGGTGAAGGGATCATGGGCTTACGGGAATTTAGAGTAAAGACTTTAGATAGCTGGTAGAAACCTTGGAGATTGTCTAATCCAGGGGGTTCAACCTTTTTGTGACTCAAATCTCTTTGATAACTCTTTCAGAATAAGTTTTTAAATGTATGAAATAAGATACATTTGGTTAAAGGGAAACAGACTCTATTGAAATAGTTATCAAAGTAGCTAAAAAAAAAAACAAGGTCTGGACTCCATGTTTAGAAAGCTCCCTCATTTCACAGAAAAGGTCCAGGATGGGAGTCAGCACAGTAAAATGCTCTGAATTTGGTCTTAGAGACCTGACAGTGGTTCAAAATCTCTGCATATACAGAAGGCCTTGCATTTTGGGATCCTTTTTATACTATTTTAAATTTGCCCTCATTTGCACAATAAAACTCATGTGAATTTCTTCTTGGCCAATTCATAACATATGAACATTCCAACCCATTGTTAACTCTGTGGCAAATCTCTAAATCTTTGGGCTTGTTTCCTCTTCTCTAAAATGAAGGGGCTGTACTAATAAGACCTCTAAGGACCCTATCAGCTCAAGATGTATGACTATAAGAAGTGATGATAGTCTCAGGTCACCTAAGAACTAAGGAACAAAACCAAGATTTGAATCCTGGCCAAATTCAATGTTGTTGTTGTTGTTGTTGTTTTCCATTCTACTTCATGACTTTCAGACTGGGCTGAATTTTCTTTTCCTCAAGGACCCAAGGGTCACTAACTTTTCTGAAACCCCAAACTGGGAGCTGTTGGTATACAGTAACATCATTAGTGGGCAGTAAAGTGCTGTGTGGATAGAGTGCTATGCCCGAAGTCAGGAAGACTCATTTTTATTTTTTAGTTCAAATCTAGCCTCAGATACTTACTAGTTGTGTGACCCTGGGCAAGTCATTTAATTCTGTTTGCCTCAGTTCCTCAACTATAAAAAGAGTTGGAGAAGGAAATGGCACACCAATCTAGTATCTTTGCCAAGAAAACCCCAAAGGGGGTCATGAAGAGTCAGAAATTACTGAAACGACTCAACAAAATAAAAAATTTGTGTCCATGTGAACCATACCAGCACAAATACTAGAAGGCTGGAAGACCCAAACAAAACCAGTTGGAGAAATTCAGTCTTCCTGATATTATTATCTGTCTCTTTAAAACCCCAGTTTGGCAGGGTAGATTGTCATCAACAAAGATCTTCTGAGATGAGTGCTCTAGGCCCCTTTCAAAGGTGATAGAGGGCCAATGCGGGGGGTGGTAAATGGGTACAGCCTCATGCAGCACCCATAATCAGGGTGAGGATATCAGAGTTTTGGCACAGCATTAATTTAGGGACTACTGACAGCATTTGTACTCCTTAAACAGGCAGAAACAACTGAGTTTACTTAGCACCTAGGTAGCAAGAATTATAAGTTAACAGAGAAGGCTACCAGGGGGGGGGGGTACCTCAGTCCTACTTCCTCCCTTAGTAGAGGTTTCCCTTGAAATGACTTCACCTTGTCCCAGGGTCTCTGTGTCTCTTGCCCCTGGAACTCCCTCAGTGGAAGAATATTGCAAGAATCTCTATTTGCCTTGGATTGTTGGGTCTTTGAGATCTTTCCCCTTCCCATGCTCAACTGGATTTGTCTTAAAAAGTTGACTCGAATATGATTTCATATTTCTTATCCCTGGATATTTTTTGTAGTGTTTGCCCTCAGGGTCCAAATTATTAGTTATGGCACTGACCTGAAGGGCTGCCACATTGACCCACTCTCCCAGTGCCTCTGAACTCACATCATGAAGGTTGAAGGTGATCTCAAGTTTGCTCCAAAAACTCTCAGAGAAGGCAGGGTACATGTCCAGGACCTCCAGCAGGTCTTCCCGTTGGATCTTGTGCAAGTCACAGTAGGTCAGTGCCCTCACATCTGCATTGGACTTGCCTGGCTGGGTGTGGAGGCTGATGGGCTCCCCAAAGATGTCATTCTTCCCTGCTGGCCCAAGGTAAAAACAAGTGGTTATAGGGAGGGACCTGACATAGTTCCTTTTGCTCCCAAGATGCTGCCCCACTTAATTGAACTGATATCTGTCCTAAGGGACCTCAGAGGTAGATGTTCTACCAGGTTACAAGCACTTCTTCCAAGATTTCCCTCCCAGATTCTCACTTCTAACCGACTTTCCTCTAGGATTGCTCTTAGACAGGGGATTTGGCATTGCTCCTTTGGAGGGAATTCTGAGTAAGAAGCTGGCTGATAATTGAGAAGATACCCCCAGGCCCTCACAAATCACAGAATCCTGAACACTTAGGGACAGAGTCAGCATCCCTTCTATTTTCTCACCATTTTTATACATACAAACCCAGTGCCAAGTGTCATCATGTTGTCCCCTGGCTGCCCACAGTCCCTCAGTGAGGTTGCCTGGACAACGCCCGATATGTAATTCAAATTCCATCCCTTAAACCTCATCAGAACCTACTCTTCTGTGTTCTTAGGGGTTTACTCTCTGGGAAAATGGGTTGCAATAAGCATTTTTTAAACCTTTACTTTTGATTTAGAATCAATACTAAGTATCAGTTTTAAGGAAGAAGAGTGGTAAAGACTAGGCAATTGAGGTTAACTTGCCCAGGGCTATATAGCTAGGAAGTGTCTGAGGCCAGATTTGAAGCCAGGACCTCCTTTCTCCAGATCTGTCTCTCTCTCTCTCTATTCACTGAGCCACCTTGCTACCCCTGTTATAGACTCTTTACCCTAAAGGACTAGGTGATCAACAGTGAAAATTCTAGGTCCTGGGTAGGGCCAATGGAGGAGGTATTTGGGGGTGAGGGGACAGGGAGGCCTTAAGAATATCTTGACTATTCTCTGCTTGCATAGGTCTGATAATTAGAAACACCTCTTATATCATATCAAAGTTGCTTTTGGTTTCAAAATAGAATTCTAGAATGATAGATGTAGAGCCAGTAGGAATCCAGGAGGTCATCCAGTTCAACCTAGATGAGAAAGTGGAAATCCCAAAGGGAGAGAAGCAACTTGATAAAAATCCACTGTGAATTATTGTCTCTCAACTGAGAATGTGTGAACATTTAAATACTGCCTTACCCCTCAGCCCCTGCCTCTTTCCCATCCCAAGCCCCAGCTTGCCATATCCTTCAAGTTCTTTTTTCTCTGACTCTAGTGTTTGGAACAACCAACTGGTTCCAGCTCAGAACTGGTGGTGGTAGGTGAGTGGAAAATATCAGTGGTGGTAAGGGACCTGCTTTTTCATTTTAAAAAAGTCTGTGCATTTTTTGTTGTTGTTCAGTTGTTTTTCTTGGCAAAGATAATGGAGTAGTTTGACATTTCTTTCTCTGGCTCATTTTACACTTGAGGAAACTGAGGCAAGCAGTGTTAAGTGACTTTCCCAGATCACACACTAGAAAGTATGCATTTACTCCTCTTGAAAGAAGGTAGGGGTTCTAGGTTCATTGGTGAGATGACTCCATTGAGGGTAAGATTCTGGCCTCATTAATGCCCCTTCCTTTCTGTATCTATAGGGAATTTTGACAGGATCCCTGCACTGAGCTGTCTTAGGTCCTTTCTAACTTGGAAGAGCCTAAATAATTTATTTTAAGGTATTATTTTAGGGCATTAAAATAAATGCTTTAGTTCAAATTGCATCATATTTCATTTTTGGACACATCATAGTTAGCATGTACATAAAACACTTAAAGGTTTGCTGCACTTTACATATATTATCTCATTTGATCCTCACAACAACCCTTGGATGTAGGTGCTACTATTATGCTTGTTTTACAGATGGGAAAATTGAGGCTGAAAGTGATTTGCCCAGGGTCACACAGCTAGTAAATGTCTGAGGCTAGATTTGAACTCTGGCCTTCCTGACTCCAGGCCCAGTGCCTTATCTACATATGTGAGTAGTGACTATTTCCATATATAACACATGCATATATAAAACAGGTGTGCATGCCTGACTCTTTTATGTAGATACACGTGTGCATGCACACATATAATATAGAAAATTGACACTAATTCTATACAACACAGTACACACAGGCACATATAAAACATGTGTGTATGCCCAACTGTATTACCTGTGTATATATGTGCACACACATATAATATAAAAATTGACACTAATTCTATATAACACAGTACACACATGCATACATAGTCATGCACAAGTCACATATATATGTACCTACAAGACACATGTGCGATCGTGTACATACACATTCATGCATGTTAATTACAATCACACAAACATACACACAGTCATCCATACACAATATAGTCATGCACAGATACACAGTTATGCATACAATCATGGCCATCATGTACATGATCATGCATGCACAATATAGTCATGAAAGTACAATTCAGCCACACATACACACACAATCATGCATATATGCATATGCATAACAACATGGTGCAGGTGAAAAGGTATTGATTGGGTTCAAATCCTGCCTTTGCTGCTTACTTGTGTGACCCTGGGGAAGTCACTTGATTTCCCTCAGCCTCAGTTTCTCCATTTGCAAAATGAAAGCATTAGATTCTATGGTTTCCTGAGTCCCTTCCAGCTCCAGGTCTATGGTTTTATGACCGTACATCTTCTTTACTCCCACCCAACCCCATTCTCCTCCCCTCCTGTCTCCAGTCTAGTGGAAAGAACATTGGACAAGGAAGGGGTCAGGAAATTTGGTTCTAATCTTGGCTCTCAAACAAGACTAATTGTGTGATTCCTTAAGGCACTTAACCTCTCAAGCCTCAGCTTCCTCAGCTATTAAAAAAACAAACAAACCCCAAACCCTTGAAACCTTCAGGGATCTGTGATTGCATCAGTATGTGCCCTTCCTCCATCAATATGGATGAATACTACCCTTCTATGCCTCAGCAGATGGTCTTTGTGACCAAAAATTCCCCTATCACAGGGCAACTAAGCTTCTGGGGATGATCTCTCCAACTGGAAAAAAAAATGAAATGATAATATAATACCTTAAAGCACTATATAAATAGGACGTGTGATTACATGAGCAGCCTGGTAGAGCAGGTTTTTTTTTGTTTTGTTTTGTTTTGTTTTGTTTTGAGGTAAATAAGACCTGGGTTCAAATCCTGTCTTAGACATAAATTGCCTGGGGGACAAGCTTCTTATGTGACCTTGGATAAATGCCTTATCTTTCTGAGTGTGAGATAACTATTCATGTCTTATCTGTTAAGTCATAAATGTTACCATTTGGTAAATCAGTATATCAGTATAGGGAACTCTCCTAGGATTTATATGTTGTCATATATGCCACCAATTGGTAAATAATATTTATTCTTAGGGTAATTCCCCATATTGATGAAGTCACTAGTTATTTGTGTATTGTTTTTATGCACAAATAATATATAGAGAGGCAGTGGGGTGTAGTAGAGAGTTAGGAGGACCTAAATTCAAGCCCTGTGCCTGACACATCCTGGCTGTATGCCCTTGGACAAGTCATTCTCAGTACTCTGTGCGACTCTCTGAGCTAAGCTGAAGAGAAGGTGGTGACCTGTATTAATGAAAGGAGTTTCCTCATTTGGGAGTACTCTCTATCAGTGAAATCACAGATCCAGTCCTTGTCCCTTATAATAACAATAGCTAGAATTTAGAAAGTGTTTTGCAAATATTATCTCATTTGATCCTCATACAATCCTGATAGATGTTATTATTTATCCTCATTTTACAGATGAGGAAACCAAGGCAGGTTAAGTTCCTTGTTTAGGATCACATAGCTAGTTAGTATCTGAGTTCAGATTTGGACTTGGAGTCTTAAGTCTGGTACTCTATCCATTTGGCCACCTTGCCTCCTCCATTTTTGTTATACCTGCTCTATGTGTCAAAGGTTTTACATCTAGATAATATATGTGTGTGTGCTTTGGAAACTGTAAAGCATTATATGCCATTATACATATAGCATTATACACAAAGCCCTGGGCATAGAATGGCTACTCAATGCACATTGCTGGACAAGAGTGTGGCAATAATCCAGGAATCCCTGAATCTCAGGATCATGGAATTTCCAAGATAGAAAAGAGACCTCAGAGGTCATTAAGCACAAGCTGTCTCTGTATAGGAACCCCTTCTTCAATATCGCCAATAAATGGACATCCACTCTTTATGTGAGGATACCACCTTTTTCACCCCCAGTGAAGGAGAAGCCACGACCTTCCAACGCAGTCCATTCCATTTTAGAATTGGCTCTAATTTTGGAGAAATTTTCCTTTAAGTCAACTCTAAACCTATTTCTCTGCATTCTTACCCATTACTTCTAGCTTTGCCCCCTGGAGCCAAGCTAAACAAATCGAATTCTTTTCCCACATGATTGCTCTTCAAATGCATGAAGATTACTATCATATTCACAGCCCATCCCTCCCTGCACTTCTTTCTTGTTCAGATTTAATAATCTCGGTTCCTTCTATTAATCCATACATGACATAATTTCAAGGAGGAATTGTACCACAATGGGGGAAACCCCAACATCCCTGTCATATGTGTTGCTGCCCAAAAGGTCAGAGAGATCTGGTCAGACACAGGCATGGGGAAGATGCCAGGCCATGTTCTCTAGGAGAGCATGAGCACCTGGGGGGTGGAATATAATAAGGATCCCTCTTTCTCTTGGCCCACTGAGTTCCCCTTCTTAGACTGCCTGGCCCACTCCACCTAGAATGGCCACAACAATGTCCTCACGCAGAATCTCAATGGAGCCTCTGGAAATGAAGTAGAGTGTGGTCAGTACATCCCCGTAATGCACCAGCGTGTCGCCTGGAGGTGCATGTGTGGTCTTGAACTTCATGGCCAAGGCACGAAGGCAGCCCTTGCTGGCACCCTGGAAAGCTTGGCAATGTTGCAACAGAGTGCGGTTCAGATGCAAGCAGATGTCGGCCTGCAAGCATTCAGGAAAACCCTTCAGCACCTGTGGAATAGGGTGGGATGTAATGGGGCAGGGGAAATAGAAACAGGGGTGACAGGAAAAATGACATCAGAAAGGAAGTGAATGGTCTTTAGGGAAAGGTTCCCAGAAATGGAGTTGGGCAGCCTAGAATGATTTGGTGTCATGCCAATCAGAGGAACCAGTCAGTCCTGAGGGAACCTTTGGAACGCTATATCAGGTACCAGAATGGTTCCTAAATAAGGGCTAGTTGGCTCAGTTCTGGAGTTTGGAGTATTCTGGGAAAGGTACTAAACCAGACCTCTCTGGCAAGAGAGGGAAAGGGATTTGAAAAAAGAGGGAAGGGAAAGGTGGTAGATCTCTATATGGATTCCTTGGTCAAACACTTCATTTTTAATCACTTCCTTCCTTCTATCTCTACTCTCTAAAAAGAGGGCACAAATATAAAAAATGGACACCAAATAGGACTTTTTAGTTAGAAAGAACCTTGCTGTTGTTATTATTTGACTGACTCTTTGTGACCCCACTGGGGGTTTTCCTGGTAGAGATACTAGAGTGGTTTGCCATTTTCTTTTCCAGCTCATTTTACAGATGAGGAAACTGAGGCAAACAGGGTTAAATGACTTGCCCAGAGTAACATACCTAGTAAGTGTCTAAGGCCATATCCGAACTTTGGAAGAGGAGTCTTCCTGACTCTAGGCCCAGCTCTCTATCCACTTTACCACCTAGCTGCCCCAAAATCCCTTCCTACCCCCACCATCATTTTATAGACAAGAAAAGTGAGGCTCAGGAATGTTAACTAATTTACCCAGGGTCACACAGATGGTGAAACATGATTTAAATCCAGATTTTCCAGTGCTAACTATTATACTGTGCTGTCTTATTTTAAAATGCAGTAGAACAAAATGCTCCAAGTGCTTTATAAACTAAAAAATTCTTTGTAAAAATAAGTTGTGATGACTGCAGTGATGATAGAGTTGAGTCTCTACATTGGATTCCTGGTTGGTCAACAAGTTAGGCATAGGGAAAATCTGATCACTAGCACCACCAGAGGACAGCTAGAATTTGATCTGAATGGGAGTGAAGGTCCCAAACTGTGGAGCATCTTGTCATAAAGAGGAGCAAAGAAGAAATAGGAATAGTTCTCTCCCTCACACTTTAGTTTCCTATTTCTCACCTGCTTTCTCCTCTCTCATGCTCATTTTTTTCATTCATTCATTAATTCAACAAACATCTATTATGCATCTATTGTGTGTGTACAGAGACTGTGCAAGGCACTGGGGATAGGGAAGAGATAAAAGTTCAGATCTTAGCCACACCACTCACCTACTTTCTCCTCACTCTCATTCATTTAGTCATTCAGGGAACAAATGAATCTGCCTTAAAGAGAGATGTGGCTGCCTTTCTGGCCCTTAATTAAATGGAATCAAAACATTTCAGCCCAATTGGCAAGTCTCTAGCATGGTATTTCAAGATGTGTGACTCTGGGAAAAAAATACCCCCTCCTCTCATACCTTCCATCTTAGAATCAATACTGTACTTTGGTTTCTAAGGCAGAAGAGGGGAAAGGGCAAGGCAGTAGGATCACACAGCTAGGAAGTGTCTGAACCCAAGTTTGAACCCAAGTTTGAACCCAAGACCTCTTGTTTCTAGGCCTGGCTCTTAATCTACTAAGCAAGAAAGCAAGTGAGAGAGAGAGAAAGGAAGAGAAAGGGAGAAAGGAAGAAAGAAAGGAAGAGAAGAAAGAAAAAGAAGAAAGAAAGAGAGAGGGAAAGAAAGGAAGAAAGAAAGAGAAGAGAAAAAAGAAAAAAAAGAAAAAGAAAGAGAAGGAAAGAAGAAAGAGAAGGGAAAAAGGAAGAAAGAGAAGAAAAAAGGAAAGAAAGAAAAGAAAAGAAAGAAGGAAAGAAAGGAAGAAGGAAAAAAGAAAGAAAGAAAAAGAAAGAAAGACTGTTGTTTACTTTCCAAACCCAGGCAGGTGTCCTACAAGGTGCAGCAGATCTATCAGGGTTATCATTATCAGAGTTCTTCTTCTGCCTTAAATACTTATTTATGGCTATAAAGGAAATCATATCATTAATTAGATGAAATGTGAAGGATTGTGGTATAGTGGAATTAGTAAATCCATGCATTGTACTTATGTTTTGCCTTTTCTTCCTAAGGCTAAGTGTGTGTGTGTGTGTGTGTGTGTGTGTGTGTGTGTGTGTGTGTGTGTGTGTCTGTGTGTGTGAATACATTTGTATTTTCACACCAAGGATACTAGTTCAGAAAATGTCTTAGTGGTAGCAGTACAGTTGAGGAGCACTTATTGAAACAAACAAAAAACCTAGCCATTTGAACCTATGGCTCAAGAAAAAACCACTCAATATGTGCTTACTAATTGTTCTTTCCTCATTTAGTTTAGACAATATCTGAAGCTTGGTTTTTAGCTATCACCATTAGAGTTATATAGTCAGTGTATCTTGCCTTGTCTCCCCTGCTGAATAGTTCCTTCACTTACCCACCTTCCTACTGTACCTCACTAGGTCAAGCTTCCAACTTACTGCATTCATATCGATACCATTTGTGTAGGACCAAGCATGCTGAAAATACTCCTCGAGGCGCTGCCGTAGTGGATTGGGGATCTGGTGGAATCGGATAAACTCTTTGACCCGAAGCATCTGCGTGTGATAGCGAGCAGTACCCGAGTATAACCTCTGGATGATAGCTGACACATTGCCAAAGATACTGGCATACATGAGGGCTGAGGGGAGAAGCAGAAAGTAAGTTCCTATTATTCAGCAGCCTCAATGTCTTGGGTTGAGAGCTACTGCAACACCGTTCCTCCAGACCCTCTGCAACTTCAAACATGATTTTTCCCTAGCAGCATCATGATGAGCTAATTTTGTACCCAAGGCAAAGAATATAATTTTGTCAACATTTTGCCCTCCCTAACCTAAAGGTATGTTCTGTTGGGAAAATTGAGACTATATTGGGAAACCTTTCCCAAATCCTCTTTTATTTATTTATTTGTTTGTTTATTTTCTCCAACTCCCCCCTTTTAAAAAACAAAAAACAAAATCTTTACTTTTTGTTTTAGAATTAATACTGTGTATTGGTTCCAAGAAAGAAGAGTGGTTAAGGATTAGGAAATGGAAGTAAAGTGTCTTGTCCAGCTAGGAAGTTTGAAGCTAGAATTGAATCCCAGACTTCTTGTCTCTAAGCCTAGCTCTCAAACCATTGAGCCACCTAGCTGCCCCTGACCTTTTTATTATAGCTTGTTTCGTTTTTGTTTGCATGTTCTCTCCACACTAGATTGTAAGCTACTTAAAGGCAGGAACTATTGCTTATCTTTTTTGTATATCCAGCTCATAGCACAGTGCCTGGTATTTAGTAAGCATTTAATAAATGTTCTATTGATTGATTCTGCCCCCCCCCCTCTTGATTTTGTATGTCCCTTATCTTTGAGCATCCAAGAAAAGTGCCTAAAGCTCTTGTATTGGCCCGGTTTCCCAGGCTTGCTTGCTTTCTTCCTTTCTTTCTTTCTTCCTTCCTTCCTTTCTTCCTTTCTTCCTTCCTTCCTTTCTTTCTTTCTTTCTTTCTTTCTTTCTTTCTTTCTGAGTTTCCTTGGAGCCAAGGACCCTCAGGGCACCATTCTTCCTAGGTCCCCATGAAAATTGAGGAACAAAAAGCTAGGGACCATCAACCACTTTGGTGAAGAAAAAAAACAAAACCCTATGGATTCCCTAACCTACCCATTTCCACTTGCCACTTCTTAGCCCTCCAAAGAAAATCTTCACTAAAACACAGTAACTTTCCAATTTACTTGGAAAGTTTTTGGCAACAAAATCATTATGAGTAATGAGTATTTCCTATTCCTTCTCCTGTCCTCTCTCCTGTTTGAAACTCCCCTGGTCTAGACAGACTTAGATTCAAGGAAAACAAAAGGAGGAAAAAATATTTTCTTTCAATTGTGTACATTTTGTTCTTACACTATTCAAAATCTCTTGGGGTTTGTTTTTTTCCTGAAATTTTATCTTCAACTCTGTCTGCTATTGTAAGTAAACCAAATTATACATAGTGCTACATTTACAGTCCTGGGGGAATTGGGAGCAATGTTTGAAAAGGAACAAACAAAATGATATTTGATATTTTAAAGGGCACAAATAAAGAATATTGAGAGATAACATGCTATAGGGGACAGAGGGTTTGTCCTAGGGTCAGGAAGACCTAGGTTGAAGTGTTGCCTCTGATACCTATTATTTATTTGATTATGGACAAGTTTCAATTTCTTGGTGCTTTAGTCAGTTCTCTAAGATGTTGAGTTGCTGGGACTGTGGCATGGTGAACAGAGGTCCAGGCCTGGAGTTGGGATGGCTTAGGTTCAAATCTGATCTCAGATACTTCCTAGCTGTGTGACCTTGGGAAAGTCATTTAACCCCTATTGCCTAGCCCTGTGATGGGCAACCTTTTGAGCTTGGGGTGTCAAAATTCAACAAAAAAAACAAGCATAACTCGGGTGGTGTGTCACTTTGAGAAAAAGAAAACCCATAATTTCATGATATTTATAGTTTAAATAACAAAAATGTATAATTGTAATATATAACTGTATTTAATAAACCAAAACAGGTTTATTAATAGGTTAATTAATATAGGCAGAATTATCATCTATAGTGCACAGAGCGTCTACACTATAGTACAGCAAATGTTTCATCCTTGGCATGTGGCCCCTTACTTCTCTGTATGTGGCTGCATGTCATCAAAAATGGCTATACGTGTCATAGGTTTGCCATCACCAGCCTAGCCCATACCACTCTTTTGCCTTAGAACCAATATGTAGTTTTGTTGTTGTTGTTGAAAATAGAGTTTATTTTGTCACTGATATTTGAAATTTTACTGAACAATACATAGTATTGGTTCTAAGGCAGAAGGTAAAGGTTTTAAAAAAATAATAATAATTTCCACATGTACCATATCATAGGTCTAGACCAATATATTTATAAACAAATATATAATATATTATAAATCAATATAATAAAATGTATATGTATATAATATATGACATATATTATATACATTTTGTTCTTACACTATTCAAAATCTCTTGAGGTTTGTTTATATATGTGATATAATATGTAATATAATATATAAAATATAATATTGAATTATATATACATATATATACTTCAATTCTCCCCAAACTTTATGTTTCTATCCCAGACAATAGCACACCATAAATCGTATTTAGTAATATTCCATAGCCCA
Source organism: Gracilinanus agilis (assembly GCF_016433145.1). Classification (NCBI taxonomy): domain Eukaryota; kingdom Metazoa; phylum Chordata; class Mammalia; order Didelphimorphia; family Didelphidae; genus Gracilinanus; species Gracilinanus agilis. Next base: position 205,985,661 of record NC_058133.1, on the reverse strand, counting down.
TTTGGAGGCCTCCTATCCCTACTTTTTTCTTTTTATATAATTCTTACCTTCTGTCTTAGTAACAACTCTAAGACGGAAGGGGAAGTGCTAGGCAATTGGAGTTCGGTGACTTGCCCAGGATCCCACAATTAGGAAGTGTCTGAGACCAGATTTGAACCCAGGTCCTGCCTACTCTGTCCACTGTGCCATTTAGCTTCCCCCTCCTGTCCATTCTTAACCCCTACCATGCCACTACTCTATGCTGGGGAAACTTTTTTCTATTTTCAATTCACCTTGGTTGGAGAAAAGATCCCCCAGAATAGCCAGGACTGTCAATTAAAAAAAAAATAACCATAAGCATAGAACTTGCCATAATGCATGATAAGAATGGAATTGCTTTTCATGAGATGCCAGTGAGAATACCATCTCAGAAACAAACATATTATAGACATAGTCATTACAAGTGGCCATTCCCAAGGTCATGAGTGGGTAGAGGATGAGCAGAGGAGAGGGTGGAACAGGAAGGAAGAAGTCTTTGCCCCACCGGGAACCCTCACTCACAGCCAATGAGCATGACACAGATGGAAAAGATCTTCTCAGGATTGGTGTTGGGGGACACGTTGCCAAAACCCACACTAGTGAGGCTGCTGAAGGTGAAATAGAGAGCGGTGACATATTTATCTTTGATGGAGGGGCCCGAAGCCACGTCACTCTCATTGTAGCGCTTGCCAATCTGGTCACCCAGGTTGTCTAGCCATCCAATCTTGTGTTCCAGGTAGGGGCGCTCTACATTGCCGATAGCGTACCAGATGCAGGCCAGCCAGTGGGCGATGAGGGCAAAGGTACACATGAGGAGGAAGAGTACAGCGGCGCCATATTCCGAGTAGCGGTCTAGCTTCCGGGCCACTCGAACCAATCGTAGCAGCCTTGCTGTCTTTAGAAGCCCAATCAGCGTGGTGGTCTGGGATAAAGGAAAGGGTAAACGGATAAAGGGATGCTAAAGGCATTGGGCAAGCAGCCCAGATCTTAGGGCAACAATACAGTAATTTATCCATCCACTCCCTCCCTCCACTTGTTCGTTTAATTTCAACAGTACATTGTTCCAACACCTGCCATTTGCAAAGCACCACTGGGGATACAAAGATGAAAACTGACACAGTCCTTATGCTCAAGTGACTTACAGTCTAATAGAGATCATAACACATCCACACCAATTACGTAGGATAATGGGGAGAACATGATAGGGGACAAGGAAAGTGAGGCAAAGGGCCAAGAGAAATTTGAGGAGGCAGAGAGAAGAGATTACCTTCACCTGGGCTGGGGACAGTAGAAGGGCTGGTGAAGGAGGTGACAGATGGATGAGTCAGGAAGAGAGATGGAGTTCAGTAGATGGAACAGGGCAAGAGTTTATTCTAAACATGTTGCTCTTGTTTAGTCATTTAAGTCATGAATGATTCCTTGTGACCCCATTTGGGTTTTTTTGGGGGGAGATACTGGTGTGGTCTGCCATTTTCTTCCCCAGATGATGAGGAAACTGAGGCAAACGGGGTTAAAGGGGAGAGGGAAAAGAAAGAGAACCAAGGGACAGACACTGTGCTTAGTGCTTTACAGATATTATCTCATTTGACTCCCATGACAATCTTGGGAGATAGATGCTATCATTATTCCCATTTTATGGTCAAGGAAACTGAGGAAGGCAGAGATGAAGTGACTTGCCCAGAACCACATAGTAAGATAGTGTCTGAAGCTTGATTGACCTCAGATCTTCTTAATTCCAAGATAGCTGCTTTATCTTGTTGATGTTCAGTTGTGTCAGGCTTTTTGTGACCCCATTTGGTATTTTCTTAGCAAGAATCCTGGAATGGTTTGCCATTTCCTTCTCTGGTGGATTAAGGCAAACAGATGTTAAATGATTTGCCTAGGACTGGACAGCTCTTGAGGGTCTAAGTTCAGATTTGAACTCAGGTCTTCCTGACTCTAAGCCCAGAGCTCTATCCTCTGAGCCACCTAAACTACTTCTATTGCTATATCTACCACTGAGGAAATTTTATTTTAGTTGATAGAGGTGAAACATAAATGTGTAAGATTAAAAATTAATATCCAAATACTCCAAGTATTATATTTAATAAATTTATTAATAATAACTTAAAGCAAGAGGAAAGTAAAAAGGGAGCTAACTCAGCCGTGCACACAGAAAAAGAGAGAAGGCAGGCTTACCACAAACTTAAAAACAACACATGAAGACGCAACATGGACAAAAATAAAAGTTATTTTTTGCTTCAAGTTAATATATATATTGCTTCAAGTTAATATTAATAAATTTTTAAATATAATACTTGGAGTATTTGGATATTAATTTTTAATCTTACAAATGATATAAACTTTAAGAACAATTATAGGGCAATAGGTGAGACTGTAGATAATAATGTAAGTGCATATGTTAGTGCTGGGGTGTAGCAAGATATAGAGAACAGAGTGCTGGACTTGAAGTCCCCAGATTCAGATCCTACCTTGAATACTTACAGGTGTGAGACCACATAGACAAGTCACTTTACTTTTCCAAGACCTAGGAAACCATCTAAGACTCATTGGCTAAGTGACAACTAGACTGGGAATTGAACAGCCTACATACAACTATGTCAGTGCTTAAGGGGCATACCCTAATGCTGTGTTGGCGAAGATGTGGCACTTTCTCCCTCAGCTCTCTCTGGTAATGCTGGGGCTCTCAGACAGCTTGAATTTGCCCTCTGGGCACTCGAACTCTCAAGGTTCACCAGCACTGCCTGGCTTAATCTGAGTGAGGTGTTTGGGAAAACTTTTTGGAGGAGGTGAGTTTGAAACATGTGGTTTTCCTTCCTAGGTCCTAGATGGAATGTGATTCAAAAGTTTGAGAGTTAGGATTATGGAATATTAAGGGTCTTGCATCTTTTATATCTTGGAAATAAGAGTCTGGGGAAAAGGGAGGGGAAGAGAATGATAGAATCCTGGTCCCGAGAATCTGCTTACAGGCTGCTGTTGACCCTACCCTTGGGAGGAGGAGTCCAGCCTTTTAAGAATTGTGCTAGTAGGGATTAGCTAGGTGGCACAATGGATAGAGCTCCATGACTGGAGTTGGGAGAACTTGGGTTTAAATCTAGTCTCAGACACCGCCTAGCTGTCCCACCCTGGGCAAGTCACTTAACCTCAATTGCCTAGCCCTTAGTGCTCTTTGTTTTAGAATTCATACTAAGACAAGAAGGTAAAGGTTAAAAAAAAAAAAAAAAAGAATTATGCTAGTAGTACTGAAGCTACTTGCAGTAACTCCTAAGGAAACCAAAAATGGCGGTTGTTTAAACTCTGAATGTTATGGCTGGTGGGCATTAAGTTTTGCATGACTTCATATGTATAATGGGTATTGTATTTCTTGCCTTCTCAATGGGTGCCAGAGGGGATTAATGGGAGGGACAGAACTTGGAACTGAAGATAAAAATTAAAAACAAAATTTTATGATCAATATGGAAATGTTTTGCATGATAATACATGTATAACCCAAATCAAATTGCTTGCCAGCTCCAAGAGGAGGGAAGAAAGAGAGGGAGGGAGACAATTCAGATCATATAATTTTGGAAAACTGCTGTGGAAATTTGTAAATACATGTAATTGGTAAAATAAAATATCTTTATAATAAGAAAAAATATACTATGTATGTTAGGGACACGTGGAGGATCTCCTGATAGAATTGCTGATAGATGAGATGATGATAATAATATATAACAGTGAGACTGATCAGTTAGCTTCCATTTTGCTTCTGCATTGTCTTCTAAGGACAATGACCTTAGAACTGGGAATGGATAGAACAAAAATGGTTAGTGGGAGTGGAGGTCTAAAATAAACGAGGAGTAGAAATCCAGAAGAAAACATATGATTTATCATTTGTTTACATGGGTATAGAATTTGGGATTTTAGTTTTAAAAGGTTACTTTATCATAAAAATGAATAATAAAGAAATAGATTTTGAGTGATTTCATATATATATATATATATATATACATATATATATATCCCAGTGAAATTGCTTGACAGCTCTGGGTTGGGGAGAGAAGAAGGGAGGGAGACAACAAGAATCGTGTAACCATGGACAAAAATGTAAAAACTAAATTAAGTAATAAACAAACAAACAAATAAATAAATGAAGAGCTGATTGGGAAGCACCAATTTGGGGTGCAGATTCAAAGTTTTTGTTATTGGTAGATCTGCATAGTCAAAAAAGTTTGGAGACCACTGTTCTGGCGGATGGAGAAAACTCGGATATGATTGGTGAACTCTGTAACAGCTTGCGGGTAGTGGTGGTAGGAGAACCTCTATAAAACTGAAGAAAGGCAAATTTTCCAATTTTTGAAAAAAGAAAAAGGGTGTGTGATGCAAACTATAGATCAAGGATGCTGACTTCTCTTCCTGGCAGACTTAACTTGGGGTTAAGAAGAATTCTTAACTCGGGGTCTGTGAACTTGTTTTATAGATATTTTGGTAATAGAACTGGTGTTCTTTGTGATCATTTATGTTTTATTTTATGCATTTAAAAACATTATTCTTAGAAGGGGTCTGTAGGCTTCACTGGACTGCTGAAGGGGTCCAGGTCACAAAAACGATTAAGCATTCCTGTTTTAGAACATATTATTAAAGGGGTGAGTAGGAGACTACCTAGAAAGGGAAGCAGTGTTCTCTAAAAGTCAGCTGGTTTCATCAAGAACTGATCATATAGGTCTAAATTAATTTCCTTTTTTGAAAGGGAAATTAGATGAGTCAATCATGGGAAAGTAACATGCTTAGCTCATTGGATCATAGATTTAGAGTGAGAAGAGGCCCTGGTGATGAGTCTAAATCTCTCATTTTACAGAGAAAACTGAGGTCTGGAAGGTTAAGTAATTTGCCCAAGGACAATATAGTTAGTATGCATTAGAAGTAGGATTTGAACTTAAATCATTTGGTATCAGAGCTAACAGTCTTTTAGCTAGACTGTGCTGATTTCTTTTGTTTTGTTCTTTTCCTTTTTTTACCCTTAGTTTCCATCTTAGGATCAATTCTAGGTATTGGTTCCAAGGCAGAAGAGAGGTAAGGGTTAAGCAATTGGGGTTAAGTGACTTGTCCAGGGTCACCCAGCTAGGAAGTGTCTGAGGCCAGATTTGAATACAAGACCTCCTGTCTCTAGACCTGGTTCTTAATCCACTGAGCCACCTAACTGCCCCCTGCCTTAGTTTTTCATCTGTAAAATGGGCAAACATTGGAGAAGGAAATGGCAAACCACTCCAGTATCTTTGTCAAAAAAACTCCATGGACAAAAAGTTCATAGGAGCATGTAGTGTCACATAGGGTAACAACTGAATGACCAAAGAGTAACAACAACAAGCTAATAATATCAAATTCAAGTAGAAATGGGGCCACTAAATTGTACATAAGGATCCCTCAGTAGCTAGGTGGCCCAGTGCATACAGCACTGGGCCTAGAGAGAGGAAGATCTGAGTTCAGATCTGGCTTTAGACATTTCCTAGCCGTGTGACCCTGGGCAAGTCACTTAATTCTACTTGCCTCAGTTTCCTCATTTGTAAAATAAGCTGGAGAAGGAAATGATAACTGATTCCAGTAGAGAAAACCTCAAATGGGGTCATGAAGAATTGGACAATAATTAATAAGCATTTGAAAAATTTCTCAGACCATGTTTGTGGAAAAGATGGAAAGATATGATAGTTAGGTGGCTTCTTTTAGAAGCTGGTTGTATGATTGGACCCAAAGAATAGTCAACAATGACCATATATAAACCTAGAGGGAGGTGTCTAGTAGAGTGTCTCAGGGATTTGTCCTGGATATGTGCTTTTCAGTGTTTTTATCAATGATTTGGATGAATGTATATATGCTTGTTGTCTTTGTGGATGTCCCAAAGTTTAGAGGAAAAGCTAACATATTATCTGGATGACAGTGCCTGGCACATAGTAGGTGCTTAATAAATGCTCATTGATTGTTTGACAGAATCTAGGTCCAAAATAATTTTTGACAAGCTAGATTCATGTGCCAAAAAAAGTTGGGAGACAGTATAGTGAAAAGTGTGCTTTACTGAAAGTCTGGATATTTGTTCAAATCCCATCTTTGCCACTTACTAGCTAAGTGACACTGTATGTGTATGAAATTCATTTCACAACCTTTGACCTCAGTTTTCTCTTCTGGTAAATTAAGGGATTGGACTAGGTAGCCTTTGAGGGCTCTTTTTGCCCTCCATCTATAATTCTATGAATAAGATGATATTTAATGGGAATAAATGCAAAGTTCTGACCTAATAAGCCCCTAAGCACTTTGTCCAGGGGTCTAGAATTCTAACGCTATGGCTGATTAGCTTTGGAGAAGGTACCGAATCCTGCCAAATGTGGATACTAAGGAGCATGTGGATGACAAAAGAGAGAGAGAGAGAGAGCTAATAGATGTTTAAGATGTATAAAAGAAAGCACCATATTGTAGTGGAGGAAATATTAATTAAGAAATCAGGAGTCTAGAGCACAGACTATGCCATTTACTTGCTTTATGACTTCATTTCTCTGGACTTCAGATTCCCTGTTAATAAAATGGGAATATTTGAAGATCTCTAAGATCTCTTACAAATTTAACCATTTTATGAGCCAATGATGGAGGAAACCCTGGGGACATAATAGATGGGTCTCATGACAGCCAAGAGAGGTTAGTAACTCAGTACCTTTCCTGGTATCTCTCACCTCATCAGAACCAGTGTGGAAGATGAGAAGATCAAAGGGAATTGCGGCCACCATGTCGATGAGAAACCAACCCTTGAAGTAATGTACAGCGATCTTGCCTGGATGGCTCACCACTTCATCGTTGGAGTTGACGTAAGTGGTTCGGAAGTTGATGACAATGTCCACGATGAACATGATATCCACAATGAGCTCTACCACAGTGAGTGGGTTACAGGTGTAGCCACAGTTCCAGTGCCTGGACTCTTCTTGGTCATTGAGTAGAAAGGCAGCTGAGTAGGGAGTGAAGACAGCTGTGTAGATGACCAGAAGCAGGATCAGCCAGTCCCACACAGCCTTGAAGGGACTGTAATGCAGGATGGTCCATCCATGAATTCGGGGAGCCTGCAACTTGTATTCAGGAAGCACATCTGCTCCCAGGGACAAGACCTGTGTGGGAAGAACAAAGGAATAGGGTTTGGATTGGAGTAGGTACAGTGAGAGGGAGCCTAAGAAGAAGAGTGAGCATGAGGAGAAGGGGTATGTGAAAGGAAGGCATCTGGGATGGGTAATTGTGAGGGGATGAAATCTATGAGAGGATGGAGTCTAAGAGGAATGAATATTAGTAAGGAATGAATGAGAAGGATAGGGTTTATGGGGAGGGAACAATGATAATAATGCCATTTATATGGTGCTTTAAATTTTGCAAAGTGCTTCACAAACATTTCTTTTTCTCTTTGCAACAACCCTGGATGATAGGTGCTCTTATTATCCCCATTTTATAGATGAGGAACCTGAGGCAAGCAGCATTGAAGTGAGTTGCCCAGGGTCACCTAGCTAGTGTCTGAGCCCAGATTTCAACTCTGGTCTTTCTAACTGCAGGTCCAGTGCACTATTCACTTTATGGGGCCTATAAGAAATGAATGAAGGAATGCCATCAGTGGATGGATACTAAAAAGGAGGGAATATCAGTGAGGAGTGAATGCAAAGAGATGGTGTCTGTGAGGTATGAGGTCTATGAGGGGATAAGTCAGAGAGGGGCAAGTATGTGGGAATGGGGTCAGTGAAGCATTAGTCTGAGGGTGGCCCTCTCACTACACTCAATCTTCTATCCAGATGAGCAAAAACAGAATTTAGTTGAGTTCTTCTTTAAGAAAAGCTGGCCTTTTAAATTCCAAACTTCACCAAATAAATGTTGATGAACACTCACACTTATAAACTCACACTTGGCTTTACAAGATTCACCAGAGGATTCTTTTGAATAGAGCATTTTAAAGAGTGTGTGATTGATAGAAATTCAATTTTCACCCAGTTTTTCATAAACACTTCTGTTTTGTAAAGCAAGTCACACCTCACTTATTCCATGTAAACCAGCCCGGTAAAGTCAGCATCCCCACATATGCATGGACTTATGTACTTTATATGATCGTAGGAGCACACATCAAATCTGAGTCTCATTTCTCTGCTCCCACTCTCTTATTCTTCCTCCCACCCCAGGTCACAGCCCACGTTAGAAGAGACAAAATTAACCAATAAGAACTTGATGGAGAGGAGTGGAATAGACATTCAGGATCAGGGGATTGCCCTGGCTCTCAAATCAAGAAAGCTAGACAATGAGCTGCATGAAGGCAACTAAGGCTGCAATTAGGGATAAACAATAGTTGGAGAGGGAGAGTGATACATAAAATAATGCATCTATAGATACGACATGCTAGGAGAGGGGCAGCCTGTATTCCAGAGAGTCTGACCCTAAATTCCATGGAAGATTGGGAGGGAAAGTAGATCCCAGGAGAGGGGTACCATGTTTATAGGCCATTGGGGATAGCAGATTAATACATGATAGTGAGAGTTGGCAGAGCCTGAAAGCTGAGATATAACTTTACAGGGATGAAAGTCACCATATTAAGGAAGGATAGGGAGGAAGTATGCCCCTTTGGATGGTGGTACCCTGTGATAAAGTCCCATTTATGCTTTTATAGTTTTGGCTTTGAGGAAGGAACCAAATTTATTTATTTTTGTATCTCCCCACTTTACCCAGTATTCTGAATGGAGTAGGTATTCAAAAAGTGACTGATTAATGAATGAATGAATAAATGAACAAAGCAGTAGCATCCCTAAAGATGAGAGAACATGGTGTGCTAAGTGAAAGAAATGCCGAGAAAGAATATGAGACTTACCTTCCTTCCTGGGGAAAGAATAGGATAATAAGGTACTAGGCCATTGCATGAAGTACTATCCCTTTGGGACTTCAATAACTGAACCTCATCAAATTTACCCAAGACAGATCTTCTTTGTGCTAAATCCTGCTTTATTGAAAGTGACACCTTTTGCATGCCCTGTACCATGAGGAACTGGTGTAATGAATAAGAACACTGATAATTGTAACCCTGGCATTTCAGAGAATCACAGTGTGTGTCAGAGTTTGAGGGACCTTAGAACTCATCTAGTTCTACCCTTTCATATTACAGAAGAAGAAACTGAAGCACAGAGACCTTTTTTCCAATTCCTTCCTTTTATAGAAAAGAAAACTGAAGGGAAATGACTCCAGAATGCTCACAGAATCATGTAACCTGAACAGGTACATTCAAGGTCAAAATGCCCTGAGAGGATTACCTGACGCGTGTTGGTAATTGGTGTCCAGGAAGGGAGGATAAAGATAGGCAATTTTGACATGGAATAGACCTGAAAATTGGGTGCTTTGCCTCTCAAATCACTCTGCCCCAAAGGATAGATCTGTACAGGTCACACACCATATGTGCTCCATCCCCTCAATAAAGTAATTGTTCACTGTTGTCTCCAAGATTAAATATAAAATCCTCTATTTGGTTTTGAAAGCTCTTCATACCTGGCCCTTTCTTACCTTTCCAGTCTTCTACACCTTTCTTTCCTCCATGGATGCAGTGAAACTAGCCTTCTTGCTGTTTTTCATTCAAGACACTCTACCTTTCACCTCCATGCCTTTTCAATGGTTGTCACCTATGCCTGGACCACTCTCCCTCCTTATCTTTGTCTCCTGCCTACTCTGGTTACCATCAGCTAAAATCTTGCCTTCTGTAAGAGCAGTGGTTCCCAAACTTTTTGGCCTACTGCCCCCTATCCAGAAAAAAATATTACTTAGCGCCCCTGGAAATTAATTTTTTTTAAATTTTAATAGCAAGTAATAGGAAATATAAATGCATCGCTGTCCTCCTGGATAGCTACAGCACCCACCAGGGGGGCAGTGGCACCCATTTTGGGAATCACTGTGTAAGAGGTATTCTTCCATTCCTTCCCCATCCTTCTTAATGCCAGTGCCTTCTCTCGGCTATCTCCAGTTTATCCTAGCTATATCTTGTTTGTCCAAAGTTATTTGCATGCTGTCCTCCCATTACATTGTAAGCTCTGTTAGAGCAGGAATTCTTGTCTTGTGCTTTTCTTTTATCTCTAACTTTTATCACAGGGTCTGACACATAGTAGGTACCTAATTAAGTGCTTATCAACTTGACTTGTTTCACATTCTCATGCCCTGAAATCATCAGCATGCTCATGTCCGCCTTCTGCCCCCCAGCTCTTCCCATTTTGTCTTTAGACTGACACCTGGAATTTTGCTTGAAAGAGAAATAGTTCCCTTCCCCCACTTCCCACCCCAAGCCTTTCCCTAACCCACTGGGATAGGCAGATACTCCACTCACCCTATCTGGGCTTCCTTCTAGCATGTGTTCTTTAAGCATCACCCCTGAGTGCTCTTCCCCTGACCCCACCTTGGCATGGGATGGAGGCAATGGAGAGTGAAAGAAAGGGATTTGGTGGGTGCGAGGAGAGTGGGTCTGAAGAGCTGCAGGACTAGAAGAGAGCATCCTGTTGTGTGCACCAAACCAGGCTCTGGATGGATGGATACAGGGAAGGAATTGATTTTTCCACTGCCTGACTCAGGAGCCTCCAGGGCTAGATGGGAGGAGTCCCAGGAGGGAGAGGGAACAGAATGCTCTTGGTGCCCAGAGCAAGAGCTCATCAACATTTATCTAGTCACCTCTGTCATCTCCCTCACCCGCTAATGACCCTTCATCCACAGAGAGGAACAGCTGCCAACTCTGTTGCCTAGCAACTGAGGATGGTCAAGCCTGGGAAATGGGAAAGGTAGCTGGCTGGTTGGAGGATATTCAGCCTGGTTTGGGAGGTACCTTGGTTTCTCCTCTCTGAGAGTTAGGGGAGAAGTAGAGTGTACCCATGACTGTGCCACACAGCCCCATAACTATTTAGTCATGGGGAGATTTGAGTCCAATCTTTCCCCTTCACTGTCCTATGTATGAGCATTTAGAAGAGGCTTTGGGGTAGGGATAGTAGATGAAGCAGTGTTCCAATGCCAACAGTCCTAGGAAAGTGACCTGATATCTAGTCTTGGCAGGGCCTCTTTGATGATATGGAAAGAACACTTGATTCAGAGTCAGAGGTAGACGCTACTTCTCACCTTTGGGATTTTCCCTCTCTGTGCCTCAGTTTCCTCATATCTAAAATGAGGAGACTGGATTGGATTCCAAATCTTAACTTGGTGACTGTGAACTTGAAAAATTTCAATTACTGTAGTTCGACATAATTATAATCCTGTATTTAGAAATATTATTCTGAGAAGGAATCCATAGGTTTTACCCCTTCTCAAAGGGAACATGGCACATAATAAAGCTTAAGAATCCTTGGATTAGACGATCTTTGAGGTCCCTTCCAGCTTTATCATTAAATAAAAGAAGTGAAATGTTTATACCCAATTACCCTGAAGTCCTGTCATTCTTCCACCCCAGCTATCCCATAGGAATGAGGGCTGCATGTAGAGGACCCAGGTATGTTACTGCTCTTCTTTTATCTCAACGTGTCACAAATATGGAACTTTTATTCATTAGGGCTATTTCCCTATTGATCCAGGCATTGGGGATCCAATTCAACCCTAGAGGCTTCTTCCTTGGGTTTTTAAAAAATCTTTACCTTCTGTCTTAGAATAAATACTGTGTATTGGTTCCAAGGGAGAAGAGTGGTAAGGACTAGGCAGTGGGGGTGGGGGGTTGGGGTAAGTGACTTGCCCAGGGTCACACAGATATGAAGTGTCTGAGGACAGATCTGAACCCAGGGCCTCCCATCTCTAGGCCTGGCTCTCAATCTACTGAGCCATCTAGCTTCTTCTTTGTTTTATGGTGAATGTTATTTTACTAGAAGCACACAACATTAGAATTAGAAGTACTACCCAAATTTTGTTGCTTCTTGACTGATCTACAAAATCTGGACAATCACACTTGCATGACCTACCCCACGGGGTTGTTGTGAGGAAAGTGCTTTGGCAGTATGGAGAAGTAGAAAGCTAGAGAACCTGAGTTCACATCTGGTTCTGCCATACTGACTGTGTGAACTTGGCAAAATCCCTTCTCATCTCTTAGCCTCAGCTTCCTCATCTACAAAGTGCAAGGGTTGGATTCAGTGACCTTCCAAATCTAAATCTATAATCACCTTAAAGAACTGTCTAAATAAGTTGTTAAATTATTAGAAGTGGGTAAAGTACAGGGCGTGGAATCAGGAAGGTCTGAGTTCAAATCCAGTCTCAGGCTAGCTGAGTGAACCTGGACTAGTTATTTAAACTTTTGTTTGTTTCAGTTTCCTCATCTGTAAAATGGGGATAATATTAGTACCTACCTCCTAGGATTGTTCTGAGGATCAAATGAGATAATTTAAAAATGTTTAGCACAGTACCTGGCATATAGTAATTACTATATATATTATATGTTGTTACATATTATTATTCATTATTATCTTCTCAGCACTCATTTGGAATTGGATTTGGTGGCCTCTAAGGTATCTTCTAGTTCTAAATCTATAATATTATTTCCCAAAGGCAAGTAGAATGGATCCAAGTTTGAAGCCTGGGGGGAAAAGGGAGGCAGTTAAGGAGGGAACTCTTCTATTCATTCTTGAGTCGATTACTCATTTTTCCTTTTCTCCTTACTTTCCCTGTTCTATCTCCTCATTTCATCCTCATTCATCTCCCCTAGAGGTGACAGGACAATATCCTCTGGTCCTCTGTCTGGTTCATCTTTTTTCTCTCTTCCTTAAAATAGCTCCTTCGTGGTAGTGGCTGTGGCTGGAAGGTTTGCTTCCATTTGATAACCCACCATCCTTGCCCTTCTCCCTGTCCTTCCCACTACCTCAAAAACCCAGAGAGCAGGGCACTGGTAGTATGGACAATGTTGTTCCTTTGGAGCTAGAGTTGGATATCTACCAGAGAGTCAGCATAGGGATATTGGTTTAACTGTCAAGATTGGTCCCTTGGGTTACTAGAACAGCTTTATATCCTTTGAGATACTTGAGAACTGTCTCATACAATTACTGAATAGCCTACAGAATCATGGCTCCCAGATTACCCTTGATATAGACCACAGGATGTTGTGGACTATAAGTCATCTGACAAATTGTTCTATGGAAGGGTTCTTTCTATTAATGTGGTGGTCAGGGATGGGATTGGGAAATGACAGCAATATGGAAAAAAGCATTAGCAAAAGAGCTAAAAGGGTGAGGAAAAGAAGACATGGCTCCCAGGTAACCCTTAGTATGCCAGTTCCTTCCCTTGCCAGAGCCTGAGTTACTCCACAAACACATATATCTGGAATCCAGTGTGAATTGAATTTTTTTCATCTCTACCCCCTTCCCAACCATCTTTTCTGGCCAGTCCTAAACACTGTCTGTCCAAGCTGGTTTCATTACCTGGGTGACCTTCTCGGTGACGTTCTGGGTGCGTTCCACCACCTTGTGTGGTGCGATGATCTCAATCTCAGTAGTAGAGCTCGATGGATGCTTCTCCAGGTTGAACTCCACAAAGTTGAGTGTAAACTGGGGAATTTGGCTGATGGTGCGATACTTGACCTGGTCCGTATCAGATGCAGAGCTTTGCCCACCTAGCTTGCCTGGGGAGCACTCTGAAAATATTATCTTCATTAGAGAAGGCAATTTCATGGCTTGAAGGGCAGGACAAGAAGGCCGAGCTTTTCTATTCCTCCCCACCTCCCTACAAAAGAAGTTTGCTAGTGGGCTGTCTAAGGTCAAGGGCCTGGATAGAAGAGGGAAGTGGGAATACCATGTGCAGCATGGGTAGAACAAGACAGGGTGAAGATCCTCCTTCCCTAGTGGGTAGTAGGGCCTCTGCCTTGGACATTCACCTTCCCCTCACCTCCTCCCCTTGACTATCTCACCGGAGCTTAGGAAGCCCTGGGACAATAGATGTCGGGTCAAGCTTCGGCTACTGCTCTTGGCCAGGAGTTGTGCCAGGTCCTCGAAGTTGAGAATGTACATGATGACGTCTCCGTCTTCATTCTTTATGGGTACCACATCCACCAGGCAGCGGAAACATGAAGCTGTGGATAGCCAAGGAGTACATAGCAGCTGGGAATGCTAGTCCAGTTAGGCTTCTGAACCCTTAAAGCCAGGATAGGAGCCCCAATAGAGGGGTTATCCTGGCCTCTGTTCTGCAGTGTGACTAAGAAGAAAGCCAGTTCAGCTTCAGAGATAACATGGCCAATAGCAGGAGCTCTGGAAGCTGGTTCAGTAAGGAACTCTGGCCTCTCTAAGAGTCTGGTCCTAATGAGGTCAAGGATGGAGATTGGGAAAAAGCAAGGGAAGGGAGGCTAAACTTCCCCTTATCCATTTACAAAAGAAGTTGCTTCTGGGAGTTTGGTAGGGGGCTATGTATTAGACAAGTTAAAGAGAGTGAGTAAAGCAGAAAAAAGAGTTGTCTGGTATAACATACATCTTGCGGTCAGTACTGTGCAGTCCAGGGCAGAATACAGGAACTGGCAGGATTGGAAGGTGTATGTTGGGGGTGCAAAGGATGGGGGGAGGAGTCTGGGCCCCAGCTCCCTGGATAGTGGCAGAGAGAGCAGTTAAGCTGGTCATTAGGGAGATGAAGTGATACCAGGGCTTGGGAGGACCGTGCTCAGCTCCAGTGGCTCAGCTTAATCTTCAAGGTTTGTTTCTGTTTTAATTAAAATTGAGCAGATGGAGATTAGATTAATGGAATTGGGGGGCTGGGAGAAGAGAAGATTTAGAGGCTCCCTGGAACCACTGGCTGTCCTTTGCTCTCCTCTGTCTCTCTCCTTACCTTCATTTTCCACCCAAGTAGTTCTCTAGCTATTAACCTGGGGCATATGCTCTGGAGGAACATCAAGTCACATTACTCAAAAAATTTCAGAGGCTCTCTCCTTTGCCTTTGCCTCCTTTCTTCAGGTTGCCGATTCTGGCATTCAGACCCCTCTACAATCTGGTTCTAGCCTACTTTTCCAACTACTCCCCTACTACCCTCTCTTGTATACTGAACAATTCATATTTCATAGCTCTACAAAATTCATATATCATGGGCCTACACATAGCTTTATTGAGAGCTAAAAGAAACCTTAGAAATTACCTAATTAAAGATGAGGAAACAGATCCAGAGAGGTAAAATTAAATCTGAAGATCATATAGATTGTAAGTAGCAGAACTCAGACTCAAACCCTGGTCCTCTGACACCCAACACTTAATCTCTATATCTTAGTATTTCAATGGATTATCAGCCTCATCTATATGGGTATTACCTTCAACCATGTAGATTGCAACCCCTTTTGTGCAACTATGTCCTCTCATAAATCCTATACCAGGATCCAACCAAAGTGCTGGTAGCCTCCAGGCCCTATCTCAGTGATGTTGAACCTATGGCACGGGTGCCAAAGATGGCATGCAGAGTGCTCTCTGTGAGCACTCAGACCCTCCCAGTTCGTTACTAGAAAGGCAGAGGGACTTGGGCGGAGCTGCTCCCTCCCCCTCTCCACCTCCCCTGAGGATATTTTTTCACATCCCAGCTACTCTGCCCAGCAGCCAATAGGAGCACACAGAGGGGAAGGTGGAGGGCTCACTGGAGGCAGAGCTGGAGAGGAGCAGACACTCGGGCCACTCCCCTCCCCCTCTCTACACTCACTGAGGATATTCCTCACTTTACCCACCCCTCTGCCTAACACCTAATGAGAGCACTTCCTCCCCTGTGAGGAGTAAGGAGGGGCAGGGTATTCCCAACATGGGGGGGAAGGGCATGGCACAAAGTCTCTGGGGGAGGCGGGCACATCATGAGGTGTGTGGTGGGGGTGAGGCCCAACATTCCATCTCTAAAAGGTTTGCCATCACTGCCTTACCTTCTCCTCAACTTATCATCTTGTATTTCCCCTCCCATTCACAACCAAATTCCCAGAAAATACTCTCTCCATGCATTGTTTCCACTTCTTCTCTTCTCATTTACTTCCTTATCTTCTGGGTTTACTAAGTGCAAGACAGCTAAGTGGCACAGTGGACAGAGCACCAAATCTTGAGTCAGAAGCCTCAGATACTTACTAGCTGTGTGTCTCTGGGCAAGTCACTGAACTCTGTTTGCCTCAGTTTTCTTATCTGTAAAATGAGCTGGAGAAGGAAATGGTCAACCACTCCAGCATCTTTGATAAGAAAACCCTAAATGGGGTCATGATACTACTGAGCAATAAGAAAGGTACTAAGGAGTGCTGGTGATTCGTTCAGTCAGATTATTGTTGTTCCTCACAAAAAAACAGTACTCCTTCTGCCACCATGCCTTTCCACCAGATGTCTCCTGTGTCTGGAATATACTCCTCTCCTTTCTGCCCTTAGAATCTCTTGTTTCCTTCAAAATTCTGTTCAAGTACTCCCCTTTTTTACCCCCCATGTGAATTCTTTTTTTCATTCACTCAGGTACCTTCCTTTCCCTAGGAATTTGCCTTATATTTATTGCATATACTTATGTATGTTCATGGTTCATACTAGAATGATAGAACCACTTTGATGGAATGTAAGCTCCTCGAAGATATTTTTGTCATTTTCTCTCTAACATACCTCCCCATATATACATAGTACCTGGCATACAGTAGGTACTTCTTAAAGCTTAGAGTTGCGTCTGAAGTCAGGAAGCCCTGAGTCCACATTTGGTCTTGAATACTTACTATCTGTGTGACCCTGGGCAAGTCAATTACTCTATTTGCCCCAATTTTTTTCCAGTCTAAAATGAGGGCAATAACAGCACCTACTTCATGGGATTGTTGTAAGGATCAAAGAAGATAATACTTGTAAAATACTTAGCCTTTATACTTGACTTACTACTAATACTTGACACATAGTAGGCATTTAATAAGTGCTTTTTTCCTTTTTGTGTTCACAGGAATTATATTGCCTCCATAAGACTCAGCATCATTCCAGTCCTAGTTTTCTCCCATGGCCTCCAGAAACATTGGGCCATTTGGTTATACATAGTGAGTGTCTTGAAGCAGGATCCAAATTAAGGTTTACTTGACTTCAAGTCCATAGTGCGAACTTGCTTCAACTCAGCTTCCTGATTCTAGACAGTATAATGTCGACCCATAACCCAGTGCCTGATTATTAGTCTTCAAGTAAGGCAGACACTTCTCTTAGCTAGCCACTTCCTCCCCCTCATCACTGTACCTCCTTTTCTGCCCTGAGTTACATGGCCTTTCTCCCCTTCTTTCTCTCCAATCTAGATTCTAAAAGATGGTCATCTCAAACCATGTGCAAAGACAGGCACTTTCCCTTGTGCTTGCCCATCTTCTGTTTTCTCTTTTCCACTTGTCTTTCTGAGTTCCCTTTTTTCTCTCCTTCTCCCACTTCTGTTGCTCATACCTTCTCTCCTTCCTTGTTCTGCTTTTTCCCCCACTCAACTCACACTGTCTCTCACCCTCTCTGCTCCCTTAGCCACCTCCTTAATTCTGTTCAAAAGGCTCAGGGGTGGAGAAGGCAATAGAAAAATCCCCACCTAGAAAACTGATTCTTTTCACCTTCCAGGACCTCCTCTGTCACCTGTGGTAGTGGGGGGTATCAGGGATTGGACCAGGTATTCTCTAGTATAAGGAAGGGGTCCCTGACATTGAGAGGAAAATGATATTTTGGGATATTTGGGAAAGGATCTAAGCTAGTCCTGGCCAGGCTGCTCACACTTTCCTTTTTTCTTTCAGGACTATCTGGGATCCTAGATTCAGTCTACTCCTCTTAAAATCACTTGGGTTTCCCAAACCTCTTTTTCTTCCAAATGGAGCTATGACTAATGAGCCCAAAGAGTTATTTTCCATTTGAGTTCTCCTTATCCCTCTCCATTCCAGAAACAATGCCCTGTCTCTAGTACAGAAGACCTACCCTAGAAGCTGACGATACCCCAAATGTTCTTTTTAAAAATCCCTTACCTTTCTTTTTGGAATCAATACTAAGTATAGGTTCCAAGAGGGAAGAACAGTTAGGCTAGGCAATTGGGGCTAAGTGACTTGTCCAGGGCCACACAGCTAGTAAGTATGTAAGGCCAGATTTGAACCCAGGATCTTCTGGCCTGGCTCTCAATCCACTGAGCCACTTAGCTGCTCCTTCAAAATGCTTTTAAGTGAATAATTTGCTTATAGAATCTTAGGTCTGGAAGAGACTATAGAAGTCATCTTGTCTGATCTCATTTTACAAATTAGGGCTCTGAAGCCTAGGAAGAAGTGAATTCTCCAAGGTTATAAAGGAAGTTCTGCAGAACCATTGTTAGAACCCTGACTGTAAGTTTGGTGCTCTTCCTATGCAACTCAGGGACATCTGAGCCCAAATTTTTATCAATGTCTTTAAAATCCCTAGGACAAATCTCTACCTAACTCTTTCCATTTAATCTATGGCAGTGGTCATACTAGTCACATATTTTCTATGACTGTATCCCTCAGACAGGTTCCATTTTGAACTTGTATCATTTGATGCAATGGACCTTCTGGCAGAGGGGCAGCTTTTGAAGTCACCGACTTCCCTGTATCGAGGCATCTCTCAGATAAGAGAGTTTGTTATCCTGGATGAAAAAGATCATATGATGAGTCTGATTTCTTCTAGCTTTTCCTTCTTTTCCCCTTTTTGTTTCCCATGGAGGGGCCTCCTAACCTTAGGCCCGTGTCAATCTTTTTTCAAACTTCTATCCCCTACTGCTTTTTTATGTTCCATGGATAAATCTCTGGTTTGAGTCAAGAAAATGGAGTGAGGCCAAGGAAGGTGAGGATGGAATGCTATGACCTTACCTAAGCACTGACGAGGAAAGGGACCTTAGGATTCCCAGGAGAAAGGGCTGGCTGAACCCTTTCCAACAAAACCTCTTTGCATCTATTCCCTTTTTCATCTCCATCCCTTTCCGTATCCTCCAACACTCCATCAGATTCCTTACTAGTCCTAGAAAGTTCAATGAGATGGCTAAATGCAAGAAGAGTTGAAGGCTAGGTTTCAAAGGAAAAGGCTAGAGATTAAAGTTCCGGATCCAATTTTTGGTTTTAGTTTACTGTGTGACCTTTCACTTATTTGTCTTCTTCTGGGTCACATTTTTTCCAACTAAACAATGGGAAAGACAATAAGGCTCTCTGGGAATTGTTAAGGGAGTATCCATTTATCTGAAGCCTCAGAGGGATAGGGCAGAGCAGAACAAGGGGGTTTGCCAATGACCAATTAGTATTCTATTTTGGATCATTTTCCCCAATCTTAGAGATCTTAAAATCAAGGAATGAGAGAATATATGGAAGCAGGGTATGAAGGAAGAACACTTTGAACCAATCACTATGGCAAGTGCAATAAATTAAAGGTAAAAGAAGATATATTGAATATTAACATGGTAAAAAAAGAACCACATGATCAGAGCACACCATAAGATGAATATTAGCAAATAGAGTCTTAAATTTTCCTCCTGAATAATACTCTAGATTCCACATCATAAGCATTTAACTCAGAGTTGGTATCAAGATGCCTCAAAGACTAAGAAACAAAATAAATTGTCAAGAGAACTGGGGGCAGGAAGAGGTTTTGAAAGTATCCAGTTGTGAGAGTAGTCGAATCTTTCCACCACTGGAAGGCCTCCAAAACACCTGGAACAGATTTGGTACACATCTTCTTTGAGGCCAGAATGATAAAGATGATGTTGGAAGCCTTTCTCCCTTCCCTTATCCAATATTTTTTCAGATTCTTCCAGTTCAGGCTGAGTAATCCCAGCAGAGAGACACTCTAATCTATGAGAACATTCTCATTTTATCGAGACATTTTTCACTGCCATGGGATCTTTCTTATTTCTCTGACACTCCTTTCATTCTTTCAAGTCTCTTCATACCCTGAGACTCTTCTTTTTCCTCTGG
Source organism: Gracilinanus agilis (assembly GCF_016433145.1). Taxonomy (NCBI): domain Eukaryota; kingdom Metazoa; phylum Chordata; class Mammalia; order Didelphimorphia; family Didelphidae; genus Gracilinanus; species Gracilinanus agilis. The sequence continues at coordinate 205,965,791 of NC_058133.1, read as the reverse complement.
CCATTGATTATTTCTACAACCAGTAGCACTGAAAAGGTATAGCTGCAGTTTTTTCTGAGCTTGAAAGTTCTTGGGGGCGGGGCTTATTCCACTGAGAAAAAGTCCATTTTCCTAGTTAAAAGCAGTTTCCTTTTGTCTCTCTTCTTTCTTCCTTCTTTCATATCAATCAGCTTCCCCTCACCTAATACACACACACAGACACACACACACTTCTCTCTTTCCCCTTCTAATGCTTGCTAGCTATTCATTAAGGCAGCAACAGGAGCAATTCTGCCTACCTGAGTCCTTTATTTGGATAAATGTCTCCTTAAACTTGGAGCATAAGTTTATACCATGTCTACAGTTCATATTACATAGATGGACCACAGGCATTCACACCCATTTTCCAATCCAAAACAGGCTGAAATTTTCTATTCACATAAGTGGGAAGTTCGGGATCCCTTCCCATAACCTGTTTCTCAGGCCTAAGATATTTCTCCTATGTGCTCTACAGAAGAAATATTGTAATGTAGTAGAAAAAGCACAGGATTTAGGAATCAAAAACCCTCAAGTCTAGTCCTGATTCACTATGTTTTCTTGGACAAGCCGTTTCCTTTCTCTAGGTCTGAATTTCCTCACCTATAAAATGGGGGAGGCAGACTGGGATTTTATGATTTCTAACATTCCTTACAGCTCTGATATTTTATTATTCTAACTCCAATGAGGTGACTGGGTCCAGGTAAATGACTAGTGGGATGTATTATGAAGTCTGAATCCCATTTCCTACTCTACCCCTCTGTCCAAGCTTCTTCTGTCCCGTCTTGTAATGCTGACCCTTTAGAAGCAGTAATTAAAAAAAGAAATATTTAAATAAACATTGCTACTCTTATAACACACAAAAAGCAGTAATTCACTTTAAGGGGCTCTCTGAATCTTGGAGTAAGCAAAAGTCAGTCCCCATTACCCTGCTGTGGAAGAGGAGGGGCAAGGTATTTACTGAAGAGACTACTTTATACTTTATACTCCCTACTTTATAAAACACCTTCTCAGCAATTCTAGGAGGCTGGGGTTGTGATGGAACTTCCACTCCAGAATCCTAGATTTAAAGATGGAACAGACCTTACAGACCCTCTAGTCCAATGGAGGTGAACCTATAGTATGTGTGCCAGAGGGGTCACTCAGAGCCCTCTCTGTGGGCATGTGCACCATCGTCCCAGCACAGTTTGCCAGAGTTTGTTACTAGAAAGCCAGAGGGACTCGGGCTGGACTCCTCTCCTCCCCCTCTTCACCCATACCTGAGGACATTTCTCACCTCTAAAAGATTGGTCATCACTGCTCTAGTCCAACTCCTCTATATTACAGAGGAAGAATGGAAGCTGAGAGACCTTTAAGTACTTTTTTGCCCAATGTTACACAGGTGGTAAGTAACAGAGGTGGGATTTGAACCAGATCCTCTGACTAAATCCAGCACACTTCCCATTGTATCAAGCCCAACTCCTCCTTTCCTCTCCCTGACTTTTCTTCCTTTTCCTCCAGAATTCAGTGATTCCCAAACTTTTTTGGCCTACCGCCCCCTTTCCAGAAAAAATATTACTTAGCCCCCTGGAAATTAATCTTTTAAAAAATTTAATAGCAATTAATTGGAAAGATAAATGCACCTGTGGCCATCACTGCCTTCTTGGATCGCTGTAGCACCCACCAGGGGGCGGTAGTGCCCACTTTAGGAATCACTGCTCCAGATCCTGAGGCTCTGGAATCAGTGCAGGCTCTGAAGGAGTGGATGAGTGACTAAATTCCCTAATCCCTGCCCACACAGAGAGAGATCAGGCAAAGTTAATTTCTATCCCAGCTGTCTGACAGCTGGGGCTGATAGTGACTGAGCATAGCAGGCTTCCTAGGTTTGTTAGCCAGGAGGTTAAGGATAGAGGGGATGGGAAGGAAAGGTTAGCACTAGAAAGGTCCTCAGGACACAGACCTTGACCACTAGGTAGTCAAACTCTGACCAGAGTAAAAGCCTGAATGAAGTCTGGCTCCACCTCTGGCCATGAGGTCTCAGCTCCACAGGGATTGGAAACATATCCATAAATGGTTTAAAGAGTTTTTTTTAAAAAAAAAAAAAACCCTTACCTTCCATCTTAGAATCAATACTATGTTTTGATTCTGAGGTAGAAGAGTGGTAAGGGCTAGGCAATGAATTATTAAGAGAATTGCCCAGGATCACACAGCTAGGAAGTGTGTGAAGCCAGATTAGAACCCAGGGCTTCCCATCTTCAGGTCTGACTCTTTATCCATTAAGCCATCTAGCTACACCCTGGGATTTTTTTTAAGAGCTAGAAGAGGCCTTAAAGATCAACTAGTTCAGAAGAGGAAGAAACTGAGGCCCAAGGGAAGTAACTTGCTCAATGTCAATTGTCCAGAAAGTAACAAAGTTGGACCAGAATCCAGCTTTTCTACTTCAATGTCCATAGTTCTTTCCATTGTATCCCTATATCCCAGATCAAGGAGTAATGATAGAATTCATCATCTGGCTGATACTAGATCCCTGCTCCTGGTCTCCCAACTCTGATACTAGTTATTTGGCCCCATTTCCTTAGACTCAGAGAAATATAGGACTAGAGAGAGTCTTAGAGATGATCTAGTTCAATGGCCTCATTTTTATAGAGGATCTGAGGTTCAGGTTGACCCTACCTTCTCCTCTCTCTTACATTCTAACACAGCCTGACCTTACCATCCTTTCGGTAATAGAGGATCTCCAGCTTGCATTCCTTAGCACCCAGCAGAGCCTGTGCCAGTCGGGACACAGCACTTGGTGGGGTGTCAGGGCCAGTGAGGAAGTCACAGGTACAGGGTCGCTGCATCACCTCCATTCGGGAGTAGCCGAAGAGCTGGCAAAACCCATCATTACAATAAATGATGGCGCAGTTCTCTATCTGGGCATTGGCGATCAGGAACTTTCGACCTAAGAAGCAGGAGGAAGTCAATGCTTGAGAGTGAAGTGGTGTGGGGTTAATAAATGGGACAGGGAAAGGGGTAAGGGAGAGGAAGAAACAATCTGAGGGGGTGGAGTGGATTGAGAGTATCAGCCAGGACAAAAATCAATAGGTAGTGACTAGGAATAAATGCCAGGGACTAATGGGAAGATGGAGAGTGTGAATGGAGAGTTTGTAAGGGGAGAGAGAGGAATAGAGCTATAGGCTCCCCCAGAGTGGCCGATTCACACCAGAGCCTGGGAAAAGAGGTCCAGGAGAGGACAAAGGTACTGTTCTCTGCACAACAAAGTACCTTGTGCATAATCCCTGGTGAATAATAAGTTTTTGTTGAATTGAACTGAAACAGATTAAATTTTGTTCAACTGGGGAAAAAAAAATTGAGCAGAGACAAGAGTCCCGTTTATCTTCTCTCTTCACCTGGGGAAAAAACTTAGGGATGATTGTGCATAGAGAAACAGGATAGGTTGCTGATGGATTGATGTTGGGGTTTCAGAAGCTTGAAACAGGCAGCATCCCGCCTGCCCCCACTCCCACTCATTTGGAAGAGTTGTAGAGGGAACCCCAGGGCATAGAACAATCCTCTCCTGTTCTCCACTTTCTCCATTCTTCACCTTTTGAAACTTTTCCAGATCCCTTATCCTTCTTGATTCCTCCCAACCCTCAACCCATCCAGAAGACGCACCTACCCTCTCACATATTCATACGCTCTCATACACTTACTCTGGCCCTCGAATTTTCGAATGATTGTGTCCAAATAAGTGTTCTGGGGCGCCACATGCCCCCTGCGAATCGGCATCCTTTGGCTGCATGGGCCCAGGAGCCCGGAATCCAGGTCTTCCCAGAACCTCCAGCTGTCCACTTCTCAGTCAGCAAGTGCAGATTGCCGGAGGTGGGTGGATGCCGCCTCCGGGGGGAAGACTCACCCTATCCCTGCCAAGGTGCAGGGTTACCGCGGGGCTTAACCTCCACCAACAGTAGCTTCCCTGAGGTCCTGCCCGGGTAGCCCCACTTTGCTTCTGAAGAGACTGAAGGCAGAGGTTGCCACGACCCCGGGAGCTGTCCCTATCATGGTGCTGAAAGGAGGAGCTTGAGCACGAGAAGGGGCAGGCTCATGGGCGGGGCCTGAAAAAATTAAGGGGCTTTTTGGTGGGGGGATATTGGACGCTGGATAAGTATTTCCTTCCCAGCCCTACTCAAATAGGCATAATGCTTATGGTTCTGCGGGACCAGCTTTGACCAGTCTGATACTTTACCCCTCAGGACAGGTTTTTGAGCAGAATGGACAATGATAAGTTGGAGAATGTCAAATAGTTCACAGAATTTTGGACATCAGTATTGAAAGGACCCTAGAGATAATCTAATCTTCTTCCTTCATTTCTAAGGAAACAGGCCCAGAAAGAGCCTTGCCCAAGGTCAAACAGCAGTCAGTAGTAGAGCTGGAACTATATTAATAGTTCATCTAGTACTTTTCTTCACAATACTCTGTATTGTGTAAGTTGGTTTCTGTATCTATAAAATGATGGACTAAATGATCTCTAAGGTTTTTAAAAGCTTGAAATGGAGTGGACAGTTGAAGATGCTGGGAAGCCAACTAGAGAAAGAGGATGAATGCCTTCCTCCCTGATCTAGCAGTAGTTCCATGTCTAAGCTATGATCCTCTCCCTGGAATTATTTTTAAATTTTAAATTTAATTTAATTAAATAAATTAGTTATGATAATATAATAATAATATTATTATATATGATATTATATATAATTAAATTAAATTAATTAAATAAAAATTAATTTTTGCTGAATATCTTGGAGTTATTCAGCTGAGACTATATGGTGGAGTTAGTTAAGAAGCAAACAAAGCACTGTCCTGGGTTCTTTGAGTGCTGGCAAAGAGAAAAAAAAAAGATATAGATTACAGATTGTGCTAGAAGAGACTCTGATCCAAACTCATCATTTTACAGATATGGAAACCAAATTACAGAGAGATTGAATGACTTGGTTAAGGTCCAACAGACAGTAAGTAGCAGACATAAGAACTGGTCAATCCACTGACTTCAAATTCAGCACTCTCACCACTTCTCCCAGAGGAACCTGCATTCTTTTTTTTTTTTCAACCCTTGCTGTCCACCTTAGAATTAATACTATGTATTGGTTCCAAGGCAGAAGAGTGGAAAGGGCTAGGCAATGGAAGTTGTTACTTACCCAGGGTCACCCAGCTAGGAAGTGTCTGAGGTGAGATTTGAACCCCAAACCTCCTGTCTCTAGGCCTGGCTCTCAATCCACTGAGCTACCCAGTTGCCCCTTACATTCTTATTACATCAAAATAAGAACAATAACAAACTACTCTATCAAAAGGGCAAAGTGATTTTTAGAAAAATCAATAGCTTTGGGGCAACTGGGTAGCTCAGTGGATTGAGTCAGGCCTAGAGACAGGAGGTCCTAGGTTCAAATCTGGCCTCAGACACTTCCCAGCTGTGTGACCCTGGGCAAGTCACTTGACCCCCATTGCCTACCCTTACCACTCTTCTGTCTAGGAGCCAATACACAGAAGTTAAGGGTTTAAAATTAAAAAGAAAAGAAAAGAAAAAAAAGAAAATTCAATAGCTTAAAAACATAAGTGTTGAAATATAAGGAAGTTATTAGAGGAAAGTAAAAATCCAAAAAATATTTTTGGAAGTAATCAATTTTGAGCCAGGTCTTGGAGGGGAAATATGTGAATGGTTTGGGTGGGCAGGCAAAGGGAAATTCCTAGTGAGGGGAAATGTCTTAAGCAAAGGCATTAGATATGAATATATTCAGAGAACAGCAAGAAAATTATTTTTAAAAAGACTGGAGTGCTGGTCTGGAGAATCAGAGATGACAATGAAGAGATAAAGGGTCAATCAGTGGAGGATTCTGAATATCAATGTGATAGCTATGGAATATATATGCTACACTGTGAAACACTTTTGGGAATTGTTAGAGGAGCACTGTACTATGAATGGGTCCAAATTGGTTAGTGGCTGCCTTCCTTAATCCTATAGAGAGATCCTGTGTGTTCTGCTAATTAGTCATTAAAGGAATAGAGTACGTAAAATGTTCACCAGGTAGTTCTCTCCTTGAGCTTACCAGCTCAGTTGTCTTTCAGTTCATTTTTTGTTCAATGCATGGTTGTATCTCAAGAGACTGAAGTATATCCATTGGTCACTCAAAAGTCCTAAGCCTGCAGCCGCTTATACTTAACTCATTCCCTGCCTCACTACCATTTCCACGCCATCAAATAGATTGCTGGCCGACTAAGGCACATAAACTAGGGGATTATATGAAATTCTGCTTTCAATAATTAAAATAGAAGGTTGATGGTTACAGCCTGATCCTACACTTGGAATCTTTTGCCAAATGACTCCCTATACTTACATATACTGTGGTCACAATGTTTATTGAACATAATACAAATAAAAGGGAAGATACTAAATACTTCTACATGGAGTCTTACCCAAACCATTCATATATCTCCCCTCCAAGACCTGGCTCTAAAATGATTGCTGCCAAAAATCTTTTTCAGATTAACTATAATTTCTTCTGATAACTTCCTTATACTTCAACATGTTTTCAACCTATTGCATTTTCAAAAAACAATTTTGCCCTTTTGATCTTTTGAAACTCTTCCTACATAATCTTCTGGATCTTTGGGATTCTCAGGGATCAGACTGAAGCCTTCAAGTCACAGAAAGGATTAAGAAAGCGGTTATATATCTGGGCTTAGGTACTATACCAAAAGGAAGCAAAGGAAGCACAGCAGGAAGAAGTTGTCTTCCCCTCTACCTTTATGGTGAATGAGATTTCTAATAGGGGCCAGTTCTTGTGTCTTCAAATTCAATCAAAAAGCATTTATTGGGGCAGCTGGGTAGCTCAGTGGATTGAGAGTCAGGCCTAGAGACAGGAGGTCCTAGGTTCAAATGTGGCTTCAGACACTTCCCAGCTGTGTGACCCTGGGCAAGTCACTTGACCCCCATTGCCTACCCTTACCACTCTTCCACCAAGGAGCCAATGCACAGAAGTTAAGGGTTTAAAAAACAAACAAAAAGCATTTATTAAGCAACTAATATATACCAGGCACTGTGTTAAGTGCTGATTATCTCAGACCTATATGTCTTGGCACAGATTTTTGTTCTATGGAGACTTGGCAGAAGTAAAGAGGCAATAAAAACAAAAACAAGCTTCAAATTCAAGTCCTATTACTCTGAATTCAGTATTTTTCCCATTTCACTAATAACTAGATGGTAGAGAAAATGTCTGCTAATGTACATAACTACAACATCCCCCCATTCCAGCTGCTCTCAGCAATTTGGTCCAAGAATCTTTGGGTTCCTAACACCTTTTCAGGAGTTCTACAAAATAAAAACTATTTTCATAATACTAAGACATATTGATATGAACATATGATATGAATACATGAACAAAAAGCTCTTTGTGGAGTCCTCAAGAATTTTAAATAATGTAAGTGTGTTGGGGAAGCTAGGTGACTCAAAGGATAGAGAGCCAGACTTGGAGATGGGAGGTTCTGGGTTTAAATCTGACCACAGATATTTCCTAGCTGTATGACCCTGGGCAAGTTACTTAACCCCAGTTGCCTAGGCCTTACTGCTCTTCTGCCTCATTCAATCCCTTGGGGAACCATTAGGACCTAGCAACAGACCATCCAGTCCCTTCTGCTCCTACAATAAGGAATAGTGGGGGGCAGGGAAAGAAGCCATGTGAGAGGAGAATGTGGGGCTGGAGGTGAACAGTTCTGTCACTTACCTTTTTATATTTCTGTTAGAGAAGTGCAAAGTGGAGCGATCCTCATCTCCCACTCCATGCTTGCATCAGTCATTGGAGTTGAGTGTCAGAGGTGAGTGTGTCTAACACTTATGTGCCATAAATGACTGTCTGAGGTCACTCTTGCCACTACCACTACCCCTACTGTCTTTTTTTTTTTAATCCTCACGTTCTGACTTAGTATCAGATCTAAGAAAGAAGAATGGCAAGGGCTAGGCAATCAAGGTTAAGTGACTTGCCTAGTATCACACAGCTAGGAAGTATTTGAGAACAGATTTGAACCCAGGTCCTTCCAACTCCAGGCCTGGCTCTCTATCCACTGTATTTACTTGGCTAAGCTCTTCCTGTCCTCTTAAACAAGTAATGAAGGAGCAACTAGGAGGCTTGGTGGATTGAGACCCAGGTCTAGAGACAGGAAGTCCTGGGTTCAAATCTGACCTCAGATGCTTCTTAGCTATGTGACCCTGGGCAAATCATTTAACCACCGTTGCCTAGGTCTTACCACTCTTCTGCCTTGGAACCAATAGTTATTGATCCTAAGAAAGTGTTATAAGCAAAAAAAGCCCCAACAAAAAACAGATAACAGTGTCATAAACTCCTCAGGAACCGTATGGATCCCAGAATAATTTTCTACTAATAGCTATGTGACCCTGGATAAGTGTCAATTAGCTTCTCCCAGCCTCAGTTTCTCATCTGTAAAACAGAGGCAATTCTAGCATCTACTCTCAGAGGCATAAGGATCAAATGAGAATATCTGTAAAGCATTTGCTAACCTTAAAGTACTGTCAACATCATTTTTTTTTTATCCAGAGACTAGAGAAACTCAGAGCAGCTCCTCCTGAAAACCAATGGGCAAGTCTGTGGGTAGAGTAAACAATTGTTTCATTTTTCTGCTTTGCAAAGAGTGTCTGTATTTGGGGGAATAAGGGCAGAGGACCAGAGTAAAGGGCCTGGGACAGAAAGAGGAAGCCGATCTAAGGGTTTCCAAATTCTTGGAGGTCAATTTCCTTTTTGATTTTCTTATCATGTTATAGGAAAGCAGTAAGGAAAAGGTTGGTCTGCTCCTAAGGATATCTCCAGAGAACTTACCCTTCAAGACTCTTAAATCCCTTCATCAACTTCACCTCTTCTTTCCCTCCAAACTTGACCTTAATCTCCCTCTCCTCAGGGAATTTTTATGAGAAGTCAGGAAAGGTATTTGCTTATCTCTCATTTTTCAGGGTAACCGGGAATGTGCGTGAAGGCCAGTGGGATAGGGAAAGTATGCCGATCAGAACTAACTCTTGACCTAAATGGCTACAGATGGACACTATTTAAATATTAAATAAGTTAATTATTATTTGGGTGCTGGGCCCGATTTCTTAGCCTCCCCACCTATAGCTTGGCCTGGCTCTTTAGTACTCAGATCCTGGGGGTTTGGAAGTTGACACTTCTGGCACCACACATGTCTAGATGAGACCTAACAGAATTCTTCTATGTTGCAGGGAAGGAGTCATGGTGAATATCTTTGGTCAACATATTGTGACACTTAAAATACATGCAAATATTCCAATAAAGTAACATTTATTTTTTAAATAGGTATCAGCAGGTCCCTTCCCAACCCAGGACTACCCTCCTTCCCTCACTTTCAGCCAATTGCTGGGGGGGGTGGGTTCAAGAGAATGCAGAACATGACTGACTTGAAGACCCAAGTCCTAAGGATTGGTGGAAGATGGATAGAGCAATCAGATGACTAGAGCAAAGGTTCTCTAGCTCCCAAAGGGAGCTGGGGGATAAAGCTCAGAGGCCTCAGGTGTATTTGAACACACAAAGTATCACAGTCATACACATGCATATAGCATACTCACCCAGCCACCCTATCAGTCACTTACACCTATAATTGCATGTCCAGGCACACATAATTGTGGCCATCCATAATCATCACCATACCCAGAGCTACCTTAGTCACAAACATAGATCCAGCTAAACAACCTCCATTCTTGGTATCTCTGACCCCCCCCCCTCTCCCTTCTGCACCCAATTTACCCCTTTACCTCCCCATACAAATACAGTCTACATCACTGGGGCCGCCTTTTGTTCCTAAGCCGAAGACCCCTACTTTTCATTTTGTTCCCTACTGGAAGGGAAATTCCAGTGTTTCTTGGAGTTGAGGAAGAAGACACAGACAGAGAGCAGCACCATAGAGAGCAGCAGAAACAGACTCAGGATGAAAAGCAGGTACTGGCTCCTGACAGCATGCTGGATTTTCACGGGGACCCCAGGAAATGTGCCTTCCTTGTCGGGGTCAGGCATCCTGTATTGCTCGGCTACGGCCTTATAGAGTAGACTTGCTATGAGCAACATGAGTAGTAGACACATGGCCAGCAGCAGCCACTGCCCAGCAACCATGTCAGTGGAGTTCAAACTCGGAGGCAGGATTCTCACTTTTTTTTCCACTAGGGAAAACATAGCAGAGCCAGAGTAAGTGCTAGGGGAAATCAACCTTCCCTGAGCCCCTGATCCCTCCCACTAGAATTAGCTTTAAAAAAAGCCCTATATTAGAGTATATACATCTGTACTAGACTATACTATAGTGTATATAAATCTATATAATACCATATATGATATACTATAGCATATAAATCTATACTATACTATATATGATATATTGTACTATAGCCTATAAATTTATACTATATACCAGTGATGGGTAACCTTTTGAGCTTGGTATGTCAAAATTTGCTAAAAAACTGAGCATGACTTGGGTGGTGTGTCACATCGAGAAAAAACACCATAATTTCACAATATTTATAGTTTAAATGATAAAAATGTGTAATCGTAACATGTAACTGTATTTAATAAACCAAAATAGGTAAATTAATATAGGTAGAATTGTCATCTATAGTGCACAGAGTGTCTACACTACACTACAGCAAATGTTTCATCCTTGGCATGCGGCCCCATCCTTCTCTGTATGTGGCCGTGTGTTGTTGAAAATGACTACATGTGTCAGTGCTGACATGTGTGTCATGGGTTTGCCATCACTGCTATATACTATATACTATAGCGTATAAATCTATACTATATACAATACCATATATGATATACTATACTATAGCATACAAATCTATACTATATACTATACTATAGTGAATAAATCTATACTATATACAGTACCATATGTGATACTATAGCATATAAATCTATACTATACTATATATTACACCATAGCATAAAAATCTATACCATATACTATACTATAGCATATAAACCTATACGATATACTATGCAATAGCATATAAATTGATACTATACCATATATGCTATATTATGCTATAGCATATAAATCTATACTGTATACTATGTGATAGCATATAAATTGATACTATACCATATATGATATACTATATACTATACAACAGTGTATAAATCTATACTATACCATATGTGATATACTATACTATAGCATATACATCTATACTATATACTATACTATAGCGTATTGATACTATACCATATATGATATACTATAGAATATACATCTATACTATATACTATACTATATACATCTACACTATACCATATATTATATATTATACTATAGCATATACATTGTTAAAGGTGAGTGTGTCTAACACTTATGTGCCATAAATGACTGTCTGCTGTCACTCTTGCCACTACCCCTGTCTTTTTAAAAATATCCTTACCTTCTGACTTAGTATCAATTCTAAGACAGAAGAATGGCAAGGGCTAGGCAATCAAGGTTAAGTGACTTGCCTAGGATCACACAGCTAGGAAGTATTTGAGAACAGATTTGAACCCAGGTCTTTCCAAACTCTAGGCCTGGCTTTCTATCCACTGTATTACTTGGCTAAGCTCTTCCTGTCTTCTTAAACAAGTAATGAAGGAACAGCTAGGAGGGCTTGGTGGATTGAGACCCAGGTCTAGAGACAGGAAGTCCTGGGTTCAAATCTGGCCTCAAATGCTTCCTAGCTGTGTGACCCTGGGCAAATCATTTAATCACTGTTGTCTAGCTCTTACCACTCTTCTGCGTTGGAACCAATACACAGTACCGATCCTAAGATCAGTATTATATCAGTAAGTGTTATAAGCAAAAAACATCCCCAAAAACATAAACTCCAACAAAAAACAGATAATAATGTCATAATTACTCAGGAAACTTATGGGTCCCAGAATAATTTTTTACTTACAAGCTATGTGACCCTGAATAATTGTCCTCACCTTTGTCAAACTCCTACCAAAAATTTAACCCTTAACAACATTTATACTACATACTATACTATGATATATAAATCTGTACTATGCTATTGTACCTCAATGGCAAACTTATGGCACAGGTGCCAGAGAATGCATAGAGAGCCCTCTCTGTGGGCACACCTGCAGTTACCTGCAGATTACTAGAGTTCATTACTAGAAAGTCAGAGGGCCTCAGGGTGGAGCTGTTCCCCTTCCCCTCTCCAGCAGCCAATGGGAGCACTTCCTCCCTCCCATTTGGGGTAAGGGGTGGTGCAGGGGGCAGGGAGAGCAGAACTTGGTCTGGGGGATGGGGTGGGGGTGGGGCCTAGCACTCCATCTTTAAAAGATTCACCATCACTGTACTATAGTGGAGGGGCCAGTGAAGTGAGGAATGTCTTCAGCCAGTGTAGAGAAGGGGAGGGGAGTGGCCTGAGCACTCTGCTCCCCTCCAGCTCTGCCACCTGTGAGCTGTCTACCTTATCCCCCATGTGCTCCCATTGGCTGCTGGGCAGAGGGGCGGGGGATGGGGGAAAATAGCACCAGGGACAGTGGAGAGGCAGAGGGGAGCAGCTTTGCCCGAGTCCCTCTGCCTTTCCAGTAACAAACTGGTGGGGTGAAGAGGGTGGTCATGTGCCCACAGAGAGTGCTTTGTGTGCCATCTTTGGCATGTGTACCATAGGTTGACCATTACGGCCATAGTGCATAAATCTGTACCATACTATATATGATATAGTATACCATATAAATCTATACTAAGTATTGATTCTAAGGTAGAAGAGAGGTAAGGGTTAGTCAGTTGGGGTTATGCAACTTGACCAAGTTCATACAGCTAGAAGTGTCTGAGGACAGATTTGAACCCAGATCCTCCAGACTCCAGGCCTGGTGTTCTACATTCTCTCCCCATGCTACCCTGTGTGCATGTACACATACATGTAGAATATATGTACGAATATGTGTATATACACATACATATATTATGGGGTTGAAATTTAGGTCATAATTGAGGCCCAAAATTGGAGGCAAGGTTTTGGTTGGTGCAAATCTAAGCTGGACTAGGGTTAGTAAGATAGTGGAGTGGATAGTCCACTGGGCCTGGAGACAGGAAGACTCATTTTCCTAAGTTCAAATCCAGCCTCAGACACTAGCTATGTAACCCTGGGTAAGTAATTTAACTCCTGCCTCAGTTTCTTCATCTGTAAAAATGGAAACAATAGTACCTATCTCCCCAGGTTGTTATGAGAATAATTTTTTTGTATAATATCAGTTTTGTATAATATTAAAATTTTGATATTTGCAAAGTGCTTAGCACATTGCTTGGCAGATAGTAGGTTCTATATGAAATGTTAGGTAGTAGTAGTAGAAGTAGTAGTAGTAGTAGTAGTAGTAGTAGTAGTAGTAGTAGTCATAGCAATAGTAGGAGTAGCAGTAGCAGTAATAATAGCAAGAGGAGGAGGAGTAGCAGTAGCAACAGTAGTAATAGTAATTAAATAGTAGTAGCAGCAATAGTAGTGGTAGTAGCAGTAATAGTAATAATAGTAGTAGTAGTAATAGTAGTGGTATTAATTGTAGTAGTGATAGTAATAGTAGTAATAATAGTACCATCATCAGAGACGAAGCAACCAAATTCAGGCCAGCCCAGGACTTCTTCATTACGAACATTCTCTGCAATGAGCCAGTCAAGCAGGGGCTTAAAGTACTCCATGAGAGGTTTTGCTGACATGTTATATTGTCCAGTAATCATCTTCATTGCTTCTGGCCATGGCTTACTGAATCCAAGTTTCATGACATCCCTGAAGTGGAACAGCCTCGTCATCAGTAATGTCAGGGAAAATAGCATGATCTCTGATGTGCCCCAAATCCACCTCACATTCTGACCTAGGTAGTCCTTGCCCCCAGCTTGCCAAAATCTCCTTTCCTCAGCTCCTTGACTGTAACTCTTCCTCTTGGTCTCTCCTTGAAGGAAGCAAACTATCCAGGGAGGATGGGAGGAAGAATGGGGAGGAGGAAGCATATAAGAACTATCATCCTCATGACCAACATATTGATGGGTTCAATGAGTTGCAAAGAGTCCCTTTACCTTAATAAATGTTAGGTTACTTTCCATCAGATCCAGAAGAACCCTAGAGGTCCCTTAGTAAATGTCCCTCAGAGGTTAGGCAGGGCTTAGGGCTTAAATGGCTCTCATGAATACTTGGGTCAGAATTTTTGAAGGTCACACTCAAAAGAAAGAGCCAATGCCTAACTAAAGCCATGGGGCTCTTTGAAGCTACTCACTGAATATGAGCTCATTGCAAAGATTCATTTCATTGTTAGTTCTTGTATCCCCAGACCTAATGCAATACTTGGCACACAGTAGGTGCTTAATACTTGTTGGTTGATCGCTATTCAGATAATCTATAAGATAGTTCTTCAATTTTCGGTAATCTATTCCTTGTTAATTGGTGAATGTGTTAGCTTTGCCATCTTTTCTATTGTGTGCTAAGTGAAAACTCATTGGCTGTTCTCAGCCCTACCCCTTTACAAAATCTCAGAGTAGGAAAGGTTATCAGAGATCATCTAGACTAGTCTGTACTTTATCAAGAATCTCTTTTATGAGTTTCCTAACAAGTAGTCACCTAGTTTTGCTTGAAGACTTATAATGCAGGGTAACCCACTACCTCTTGGGGCAGCATATTCTATTTTTAGACATCTTTAGTTGATAGAAAGTTTGTCCTGACATTGACCTGAAATGCTATTTCTGCCACTTCTATCCATTGCTCTTGGTTCTGTCCTCAATGTCAATCAAAACAAATTAAATAAAATTTAAAAGTATAAAAGAAATTAATAAAAGAAATACACACATATATATTTCTATATATTCAGCAAATACTTGAAGAACATGAGCCATCTCTTTCCTCATATATATGCTTGGCTATGCTTCCCTTCAAATCATAGAGTTATAAAAGAGACCTCCAAAGGGTCCAATCCTCTCATTTCATAGATGAGAAAACTGAAGCCCAGTGACCTTAAAGTAGCTTGCCTAAAATCACACAGCAATTAAGTTTCAGAGGCAGAATTCAAACCCAGGTTCTCTGGTTTCAGAGCTAGTGTCCTTTCCATTGCGTTATATTGTCCCCTATACTTGTACAGCTGATTTTTTAAAATTTTCATATTTTTAAACATTCTTTTTAAAATTTTGAGCTCCAAATTCTTTCCCTTCCTTGTGCTCCTCCTCCACCCCCTGAGAAAGCAAGCAATATGATATCCATTATGCAAGTGAAGTCATGCAAAATATATAGCTGATTTTTAAAATTCTAATAATAGAATTTTATATTTATCCCTACTAAATTTCACCATATTAAGTCTATTGTTCTAGAATCTAGACTGTTGAGAGAATTTTGCATCCTAATTCATTCATGCAAGCTATCTTTCCCTCCCAGATTTGTATCATCTGTAAACCTAATAAGCAAGATATTTATTGAAGTTGAGGATCACCCAAAGGGTGATGGAAAGACTCACATCGGATATGAGATACCCAACATATTACAAACAAGGAGTTATGGATGATATTTAAAGGATGACACCAAAAAAAGGTATGTTTAGAAGAGATGGTGGGCCAGTCATGTGGCAAGAGTGACATATGGCTAATGCCCCATCCAGGGGCTCCACTGGTATTCTCATGATATCAAGAGAACTTGAAGAGAGTCCTTTGGGGTCTTCATGATTAACACACAGGAAGACACAGATGAGACATAAGATGAAAATAGGTTACCATCTACATTGTAGGAGAGAATACCAACTATAGAAATTTACAGATCTGATGAAATATTAGAGCATATTGGATTATGATATTTATTCCTTCATCTGAGTTACTAATAAAAAATGTTAAACAACACATAGGGTAAGTGACAGATCAGTGGAGAATTTTACTAGATTGATATTTTTCCGATAATGGCTACTCTTTGAGTCCTGCCCTTCAATTAGTTTTGAAACTACTTAACTATTATCTATCATCTATTCAATACACACACTCCTTAGTCTGGATTTCCATCATCTCTTGTTTGTATTATTGCAATGGTCTTTTAATTCAAGTTTCTCCCCATTTCCTTCCATTCTCCACACTGTTGCCAGAGATGCTTCTAGAGTGCAAATCTAACAATGCTGTTCCCTTCTTGATAAAATCTCAGTCCCTTTAGAATAAAATATAAATTCCTCTTTTTAGCTATATTTACAGTTTCATTGTGTTGTAGTGGAAAAATCCCTCTTTAAAAAGATGTGCCCAGGGTCACACAGGTGGGAAGTGTCTAAGGCCAGATTTGAGCCCAGACCTCCCATTTCCAGGCCCGATTCTCTGTCTACTGAGCCACCTAACTTTCCCTCTTTCATTCATACTTCTTGATAAACCATATGAAGCAACCTAGACTTTGCCATCAAATTTGCACATGATATAATTAGGCATAGTTGCTATCACTACAGGATGAGAATGAAATTCAAAGCTACTTTAATAAGTTAGGGAAAAATTTCTACCCAAACAAGAGAAAGTTTAATAGTAATAAGATCAGGGTAGCTAAATGGATCAGTAGAGTCACACCTGGAGACAGGAGGTCCTTGGCTCAAATCTGGCCTCAGATACTTCCTAGCTCTGAGACCCTGGGCAAGTCACCTAACCCCTATTGCCTAGCCCTTGTCACTCTACTGTCTTGGAATTGATACTTAGCATCAATTTCTAAGACAAAAGGTAAGGTTTAAAAAAATAGTAATAAATCAGGTCCACTTGAGAATAACAATAACATGAAAAAAATCAACTTTGAAATACCAGGTTGGGAAAGCTTGGGTTAGGGACAAAAGACAACAGAAGAGAATCTAAAGATTGCCATTGATTGGAAGCTTATTATAATCAATTGCTTTTTTTTTCACCTTTGCAGTTCCTTTCTTAAGAGAAGAAGATTATTTGGTCTCAGGATATATTAAAAGGTAAGGAGATAATTATGGCAAAGGAGCAAGAACCATGCTCTGGCATCCAGTAGTTCTGCGTTTGTGACCTAGCTGCCCAAGTTGATCTTGAGTTTACAGATGATGACTAATGAGTGAAGAAGATAATGTGATTTTTCCTCCCTGTTGACTCAGTTTCCAGGGCTGTGAGGTGAAAAGTTGGACAAATGCCCTTAAGACAAATGTTCTTTCAGGTCACATTCTATGGTTCACATGATTTTTATGAGATTATAAAATGAATAAACTCTTTCTATTTGCCAAAGTTTGGGCTAACTCTTCCAGAAAATATCTTGGAGTTTCTTCTTCTTTTTCCTTTTTTTTTTTTTTTTTAAAGAATCACAATTCTTTCTTTCTTTTTTGCAGACCAATTTTTTAAATTAAAATTTATTTGTTTTTACATTAAAATAGTTAGATCACCCCCTCTGTCCTTCCCCTCCCCAATTAAGGCATTTGACTATATATATATATAAAACGATGTCTCCTTTATTTCTACTTATCAGTTCTTTCTATGGAGGTGGGCATATATAAATAATCTTCAAATAATATTTCTGTTGCTGCACATAATGATCTTTGGTTCTGCTTGTTTCAAATTTTAAAAAAATTAATTCATTCATCATTTCTTATGGCACAGTAGTGTTCTATCATGTCACAATTCGTTTAGCCATTCTCTAATTAATGGGCATACTCTCAGTTTCCAGTTCTTTGCTGCCACAAAGAGAGCTGCTATAAATACTTGAGAACATATAGGTTCTTTTCTCTTTTTCCTGATCACCTTGGGAAACTGAGGAACAAAATGGGCAGGTGGGCACACTTACCCTAGGAGTTTTCCAGCTTCTTGGGAGCTGTAGATATTACATGTGTGTAGGGGGCCTTTGTGGCCTGCAGCTTGGCACAGGGCCTCATGAAATTGGAACTGGATCACAAAGCTGATAAAATACCTACAAAGGAGATGGGGAAAAAGTAAGGAGGAGTTCGGGAGGCTAGGACCATCCTGAAGCCTACTTTTCTGCCTCTGAAGACTCCTGGGATATTGATTAGGTCTGCAAACATCCACGGTCAGCCTCCACTTGACCCAGGCCCTATTGGAAGTTTCTGGATAAGCCTCTTAGGCTTATTGCTCCCAGTTTGGGCTGCACCTCTAAAAGGCCCTTTGGTTCTAGGACCAACCTGGCCTGAGAAGTAGTGGGTAAGTATGGGGAATTTCTCCTGGCTAGTATATTCAAGAAGCTGGTTGCTTTTCTTCCCCCAAGACAAAATGATGTTGACCTTAAGATGAACAACCTCTAACAATCCTTTCTAGACTTGATAGCCAGATGTGCTATCACTGTGTGCTTCTGATTGCCTTATAAAAATGTCCTTTCTTGGTATAAACATTGCCCCTTCTCCTAATTCCTGATCACATTTCATGTCACTTCCCCTCTACCTCCTTGACTTCTCCAGAGCAGTAAGACTTGGCAAAATTCTGAGGTAGGAAAAGACATTCTTAGCTCAGCTTGGGATTTTTTTTAAAATTTAGAATATTTTTCCATGGTTACATGATTCATGTTCTTTCCTTCCCCTCTTCCCTCCCCTCTCCCAGAGCTGACAAACAATTCCACTGGATTATACATGTATCATTGTTCAAAACCTATTTCCATGTTATTCATATTTGCAGTAGAGTGCTATTTTAACATTAAAACCCCCAATTATATCCTCATCGAACATATGGTTTTTTGTGTGTGTGTTTCTATTCCCACAGTTCTTTCTCTGGATGTGGATAGCATTCTTTCTCATAAGTTCCTCAGAAATGTCCTGGATCATTGCATTGCTGCTAGTAGAGAAGTCCGTTATATTTGATTGTGCCATATTGTATCTGTCTCTGTGTACAATGTTCTCCTGGTTCTGCTCCTTTCACTCTGCATCAATTCCTGGAGGTTGTTCCAGTTCACATGGAATTCCTTCAGTTTGTTATTCCTTTCAGCACAATAGTATTCCATGACCATCAGATGCCACAATTTGTTCAGCCATTTCCCAATCGATGGACACGCCCCTCATTTTCCAATTTTTTGCCACCACAAAGAGCACAGCTATAAATATTTTTGTGCAAGTCTTTTTCCTTATTATCTCTTTTGGGTACAAACCCAGCTGTATGACTGGGTCAAAGGGTAGGCATTCTTTTAAAGCACTTTGTGTATAGTTCCAAATTGCCCTCCAGAATTCTTGGACCAATTCACAACTCCACCGGCAATGTATTAGTGTCCCAATTCTGCCACATCCCCTCCAACATTTGTCACTTTCCTTTGTTGCCATATTGGTCAATCTGCTAGGTGTGAGGTGGTACCTCAGTGTTGTTTTCATTTGCATTTCTCTAATCAAGATGGATTTAGAATACTTTTTCATATGCTTATTGATAGTTTTGATTTCTTCATGTGAAAACTGCCTATTTGTATCCCTTGACCATTTGTTGATTAAGGAATGTCAGCTCAGGATTTCTTCATGAGCTCCTCTCCCCTGAAGAGGCCCATCTAATGTCCTGAGCTCTCTGCTGGTCCAAGAGGAAGTTGAATCGCAGGGCAGGATTTGGTTTTCAGGGGGCAGATGAGGCTCCATGGAGGCCCTCTCCTGCATTTGCATCCAATGGAAGAAGTGGGAAGTAGCAATCTTGGTATCCTTAAACTACAGAGGGAGTCTGCCTAAAATCAGCAGATTGGATTTATACACTCTGTGAGCAGTGCCCAAAACTTTACCTGATATAAGGCACATTGCCAGCAATATGGAACTTAGAACCTGGGTCAAAGTCTTCCTCTGACCTTGGCACTGGTGGGCACAGTCCCTGATATTTCAACCTGACAAGGGAAAATATGACAAATGATTATGATGTCAGCAGCAGCTTTGGGCTTTGCAAAGTAATTTCTTACTTATTGTCTCTCTCTATTTTTTTTTTGTTCAATATCGTGTTTCCATTGGTATAGGGAATTTATGGTTAGGAAAATCTGACTCTTAATAAATATCAACTATAGCCCTTCAATTTATAGTTAAAGAATTAGAGAGTTGTCTAGAGCTCCAAGATTAATAATAATAAGAGCTAGCATTTGCATAGTGCTTTGAGATTTACAGACCACTTTACATACATTTTCTCATTTGGTCATTATAATAGTAACCTCGTGAGATAGATGCATTATAATTTTACAGATAAGGAAACTGAGACTAAAAATAATGACTTACCTAAGATCATAAAGTCAGTGTATGTCAGAAATGGAATGTGAATTTTTTCCTGACTGTGAGGCTATATCTCCACCTACTGTACTTCCCTGATTCTTTTGTTTCATTTGATTTCCAAATAGCAGCTTTTATTCTCCCTAACTTAATGAATAGAAAAACTGAGTTGTGAAGCACTTGCCCAAGGTCAGTGGCAGAACCAGAACCAGACTCCCAATTGTGATTTTCCAGCTAAGGGTTTTTCAGCTGAGGTAGCCTAGAGGTAAATTCATAGGATCATACATCTAAAGTGGAAAGGGATCTTTGGGGACATGTACTCCAATCTCTGGAGGTGGCATAGTGCCAAACCTGAAGTCAGAAAGGATCATCTTCCTGAAATCAAATCTGGCCTCAGACACTTACTAACTGGTAACCTGGGCAAGTCCCTTAGCCTTGTTTGCCTTAGTTTCCTCATCTGTAAAATTACTTGGAGAAAGAAATGGCAACTCACTTGAGTATCTTTGCCATGAAAAACCCAAAGGGGGTTATGAAGAGTCAGGCATGACTGAAAAATGACTGAACAATAACAGTAATTCCAGTCTTCTCCCTATCCAGTCAAGGAATCCAAGGTCTGGGGATGAGAAGTAATTTGTTTAATCATATATAGCAAGTGTCAGAACAGAATTTGAACCTAGTACTTTTGACTCCAAATCTAATATTCTTTCCAGTAAATTAGGAATTGTGTGGTGGGTGGAGAAAGAAATGACAGAGAAAACCAAGTTTTGAAATGAATGAATAATATTTCCAGCCTTATTGTTGATGTTAATGTTTTCTACTCAATCATAAACTGTGAGCTAATAATAATAACTCATATTTATATAAATAAGAACTCATATTTATATAAAACTTTAAAGTTTCCAAGTAGAAGATTTGTACTTAGTATATCAGTTCTCAAAGTGTGGTCCAGGGACCCTTGGGGTCCCCAAAACCCTTTGAGGGGGCCTGTAAGGTCAAAACTATTTTTATAATAATACCAAGACATTTTAATTTCTAATATGGAAAAGATAAATAAACATTAACAAAAATTCTTTGCAGGGAGGACCCCAATAATTTTTTAAAGTGTAAAGGTTTGAGAACTATCTGCTTAGTAGACAGAATGCTAGACTTGGAGTTAGGAAAACCATTCCCATCTCATGTCTGATAATCACTAGCTAAGTGATAAGTTATTTAATTTCTGTGCCTCAAGACTTAGCCATTAAATCATAAAATGGTTACAGTTTGTGGACAGATCTCCCATACCAGAAATTCCTTGAGCTGAAGAAATCATAGATTTTTTTTTACTATGTGTCATGTTTATAAAATGCTTCCCTCCCTGCCAAATAAACCCTATGTAGTTGGTAGCACAAGTTTATAGATGAGAAAACAGGTTCAGAGAGGTTTAAGAGTTTATCTCCAATATTATCTGCCAAAAAAGTTCATTCAATATGAGCACCTTGAACTTTTTAACATCTATATCCTTGCTTAGATCCCATTTGAAGTGCCCTCAACACAGCTAATGTAAGAACCAGATTTCTTGATTCAGACCAAATGCAGTGTTTTTCCCATTCCACTTAACAATTCTATTAATATTGTAGTTTGAAGGCTTATGGACATAAGGGACATATTAAGGACATATTCATTCCCTTTGGCTCACTATTTGTTCCTGGTGGGAAACATGGCCCTAGAGCTTGTCATTTAGGCCAGGTCTTACTGGCAGAATGGCGTGGGAAAATTTTCTGTTGCCAATCAAATGAGGGCTGATGGTCAAGAAGTTGCAGAACAGACTTAATGAGCTACGAGTCTTTGGTTGCCACAAGCCAACCATTCCTTATATTACCACATAGCCAAAGTGACATGTAAGGGTCCCAGTGGAGACTGGCTTCTTAGAAAGGGGTTCACAAAGCAAGAGTTGGATAATGAATAGAGAGAAATCCTAGGAACTGGAAGGAGCTTCAGAAGCTTATTGAGTCCAACCTCCTCCATTTTATAGGTGAGGAAAATGAAGAACAGTGAAGGGAAATGCTTTGTCCAATGTTATACTACTAGTGCAGTGGATAAGAGTGCTGGACCTGGATTCAGGAAGATCTGAATTCCAATTCTACCTTAGACACTTACCAGTTGTGTGACCCTGGACAAGTCACAACCTCTGTCTACCCCAGTTTCTTCAATTGCAAAAAAGGAATCATCATAATGGCACCTTCTTTGCCACACTCATATTAGGATGACTTTGGACTAAGATTCAGGGGGCACACCAGCCAGTAGAATTAGGTGATTGACCATACCCCTGAGAAAATTTTGAGAAGATTCCCTATTACCACCCCTACCTCAGAGAGGCCCTGAGACACAAAAGGCAGAATAGTCCCAGACCTTAGGTTCCACCATTCCTTATTGTAAAATTGCTGGCTGATGCGACCATCAAAGACCTTCCATCGAAACTGGTCCACCAGATAGCTGAAGGGGATGAAGGCAATCTTTTCCAATGCTATGCTCATGAGGAAGTTGATTTCGCTTTCTGTAGATAGAGAACAGAACTCAGGAAGTTTAACAGCCTTAGAACCTTTCCTCCCTCAGTCTTAGGGCCATAGATTATTAGTGTTGAAAGAGACAACCCAATGGCATCTTTATCTTTTAACTTCTCTTTTCATCATTTTGACCTTTCAGGGAGACACTGAGAGTTCAAAAGGCTCTAATATAGGGATCCCCAGACCACGTATCTGAGCCACCATACCCTATGTAAAACCCTACCTTCTATAGGAAACCTTCCCTAACCCCTTTTAATTCCAGCATTTTCCCCTCTTTTATCTATTCATCCTTGCTTTGAATATATTTGTTTACATGTTGTCTC
Organism: Gracilinanus agilis; assembly: GCF_016433145.1. Taxonomy (NCBI): domain Eukaryota; kingdom Metazoa; phylum Chordata; class Mammalia; order Didelphimorphia; family Didelphidae; genus Gracilinanus; species Gracilinanus agilis. The sequence goes on along the minus strand of NC_058133.1, from coordinate 205,942,760 downwards.
CCCCATTAGACTGTAAGCTCCTTGAAAGTAGGGACTATTTTTGTGTCTTTTTGTATCCTAAGTGATTAGCACATAGTAAGGGCTTAATAAATGCCTACCAATTGAATAATTTATCTTCCTTCCCCATCTAGTCTTCCTTGAGTAAACCTTTGAGTCCACCTTGACTTCCCACCCAAGACCTGCTGCCTCCATTGCCCACAAGTCTCCCTTCCCAGACCTTCTCCTGAAGAGCCATCCCACCCCCAAACTCTAGTTACCATAGTCCTCTACTTCAGTGATCAGCAGGTCTGAGTTGTGAAGGTACTTGGGAGTGGAGACAGAGAGGGCCGCCACATCCCCTATGGCCTCATGGAAGCCTGGGTTGGCCCCATCTCGGAGTGGCAAGGGCAGATTCTTATACTGCATGAAGTATTGGATATGGCCCATCTCATGGAAGACGGATATCAGATCTTCCATATTCACCCCAGTACACTGCTTTATCCTGGGGCAAAAATGGAAGAGAGAGAGAGAGAGGAAAGTGGGCTTTAAATTAGAGATGAGGGAGTCCAAAGAAATCTTTCTTATGATAAAAAGTTAAAGTGATTAGGATTAAGTAGAAGAGAGAAGAGAACATGTGAATAGCGGTAGAGCACTCTATTTGTAATCAGAAGACCTAGTTTGAAATCCTGACTTTGACTTTTACCACCTGTGTGACTTGAATGAATTGATTCAAAGTGAGGGATTGAACTAAATGGTTTTAGATAAGTAGCACAGTGGATAGAGCTCCATCCAGTCCTGGAGTTAGGAGAACCTGAGTTCAAATATGGTCTCAGACACTTCCTAACTGCGTGACCCTGGACCAGCCACTTAACCCCAATTGCCTAGCCCTTGCCACTCTTCTATCTTAGAATTCATTTTAAGACAGAAGGCGAGGTCTTAAAATTATTTTTCTCCCAGCTATAAATCTTATGACTCTTTTTTATTTTAATTTTGAATATTTTCCCATAGTTACATGTTTCATGTTCTTTCCCTCTCCCTCAAACTCCCCTAACCCCTCTTAGCCAATGCACAATTCCAGGTTTTACATACATCATTGTAAATCCTATTATTCTAAATGTAAAGTGAATAACTTAATTGTTTTAAGACTTTATTGTTGTTGTTCAGTCATATCCATCTTTTAGTGACCCCATTTGGGATTTTCTTGGCAAAGTTACTGAAATAGTTTGCCATTTCCTTCTCCAACTCAGTTTACAGATGAGGAATCTACAGCAAAGAGAGTTAAGTGGCTTGCCCAGGTTCACATAGCTTGTAAGTATCTGAGGCCAGATTTGAACTCCTGAAGATGAATCTTTATGACTTCAGGCACTCTATCCACTACACCACCTAGGGGCTTGAGCTTGACCTATCGTTTAGGACCCAGCTCAAGTCTCTTCTTCTCCATGTTCCCTCCCAGGGATCTATCCTTTTTCTAATCTCTTGGCAATTATTGTGCCTTTAAACTCATGCCTCTAAACTTATGATCTGTATAACTCATTTGACAATTCACCATGTACAGTCTGGCAATGCCATCTTACAGTAACTGTGGTAGCATAGTCTTTCATGTCCTTATTTGTTACCCCCCCAAACAGCTGCAAACTCAGTGATCATATCCTTATACTTCTTTGTGTTCTCCACTGGGCCTTGTAGAGCTAATGCTCAAAGAGTGTTTGTCAAATTCATTTAATCTTTGGAGTTTTTATGAGGGGAATAACAATAAGTTCCACCTAGAACCTCAGTGGGTCTTAACAAAAATGTACGATGCTTTATTAAAGCAGGAGAGATTTCTAGTTCTTCAGAGAGAGAAGATTCTCAGCTGTCAAGATACTAAAATGTTAGTTTGGGTGACTAAACAAGGATGTGGAGGCTTTACCCTTGATATCACATAGTCATAGACTGTTAGGGTTGGAATAGATGGAAGAACTTACATAGTCTATTTTTAATGTTTTAGATGGGAAACTGAGGTTTCCAAAAGGGGACATGACTTGCTTAAGGTCACAGGGTAAATCAGTGGCAGAGCAGGGACTAAAACCCAAATCTCCTGACTCTAAGTTTGGTGTTTTTGCCACTGCACTGACCTACCTAGATGAAAGAGAGAAAGAGACCGAAAGAAACAGAGACACAGAGAGAGACAGAGAAAGAGAGAAAGAAGAGACAGAGAGAGCGTGAGAGAGATGGAGAGAGATAAAGACAGAGGCACAGAGAGAGATACAGAAACAGACAGGGTGAGATAGAGATAGAGAAAGACAGAGTCAGAGAGAGACAGAGACAGAGACAGACAGACAGAGACAGACAGACAGAAACAGAGAGATATTGAGACAGAGACAGAGACAGAGATATCGAGAGAGGCAGAGAGGAGAGGTTGAGAGGCAGAGAGTGAAAAAGAGAGAAAGCAAAAGAGAGAGGAAAAGCGAGAGAAAGCAAAAGAGAGAAAAACAAGTGAGAGAGTGAAAAAGAAAGTGAAAGAGAGAGAAAACAAAAGAGAGAGATTAAGACAGAGACAGAGATAGCTAGAGAGATGGTCAGAGAGACAAACGGAGAGAGGAGAGGTTGAGAGAGAGAGAGAGAAAGCAAAAAAGAGGGAAAGCAAAAGCAAAACTGAGAGAGTGAGAGAGAGAGAGAGAGAGAGAGAGAGAGAGAGTTAGTTCTAATACTTCTAACTGGCACACATAACTGTTCTTTGGCTTCAAAAGTACCACCCTCCTTCATGAGCACCTGAAGTCCTTTCCATTGTAGAAGTCCCAGGCAGAAGCTTGACACGACACAGCTCTTCCATCCCCTGGCTTCTCCAACATTGATTTGGCCCAGAATTCAGGGAGAACAGGGAACAGCCCCAGAGACTGGAAGAATTTGTCAGCCTCCTCAAACATCTTATAGGGTGTCCAGTGCTATAAGACCAAGAAGGGAATATGGGTTACTGCCTTCTCCAGTTTCTCAGGATAACAAGGGACCCCTTCTCCATTTTCTGGGGCAGGCTAGAAAAGGAGTAGTATAAGAGGTTGCAAAATAGGGTTAGAGGTCAAGCAGTGGGGGACAAGGTCAAATTAGATACTTACTTGGCTCTTCATGAGCATGGTGACGTTCATTCTGGTGGATAGAGGAAAGGGTATGACTAGGTCAATGATGTTGATCCAGGACTGACCCCACATATTCCCTAGGAAGAGGAGTAGCAGGGCAAAAGATAACATAGGGAAAGGAAGGAAATAAGAAGGGATGGAGAGAGAAATGTTATTCTACTTAACCTCAGGGGAAAAAAAGGAACATAGGATTTCTTTTTCTCCCCCACTGCTACCCGATCTTTCTGTTCACTCTTACCTGGTATTCGTTCCTTCCTTCCTTCCTTCCTTCCTTCCTTCCTTCCTTCCTTCCTTCTCTTTCTTTCTTTCTTTCTTAATATTTTATTCTAATTATATGTGAAAATATTTTTAACATCTGTTTTTTTAAAATTGAGTTTCAAATTCTCTCCTTCCCTACTCATTGAAAGGGCAAGCTTTTTGATATAGGGTGTACATGTGTAGTTATGTAAAACATATTTCTATATTGGTCATGTAAAACAAAATGGACCAAAAAACCCCAAATAAGAAAAGTAGTTTTTAAAAAAATATGCTTCGATATGAATTCGGACTCCAGAAGTTCTTTCTCTGGAGGTTTTTTCATTATAAGTCCTTTGGTCTTTGATCACTGTGTTGCTGAGGATAGCTAAATCATTCATAGTAGATCAATGTACAATATTGCTGTTGCCATATGCACTGATCTCATGGTTCTGCTCACTTCACTTTGCATCAGTTCATATAAGTCTTTCCTCCTGCTTCTCATTTCTTATAGAACAATAGAATTCCATTATAATCATATACCACAACTTGTTCAGTCATTCCCCAATTGATGGGCATCCTCTCCTTTTGCATTACCTGGTCTTCCTCCCCTCCTCTTATCACCATTTCTGATCCTCAATACTTGGATCAGAGAATATCAGAGCTTAGCTTCCCTAATCCTATGTATTTTATTTTATGTGTTTAAAAACATTATTCCGAGATGGGGCCCATAAGCTTTACCAGACTCCCAGAAGGGCCCATAAGTCAAAAGAGGGTTTCTGTCAGAACTACTTCTTCTTCTTCTTTGCAATGGGGGTCAAGTGACTTGCCCAGGGTCACACTGCTGGGAAGTGTCTGAGGCCATATTTGAACCTAGGACCTCCCATCTCTAGGCCTGGTTCTCAATCCACTGAGCTACCCAGCTGCCCCCTCTGTCAGAACTTCTGATTAAGTCCAACTCCCTCCTTTTGAAGATAAGGAATCAAGGTTCAGATAAAAGACTAGCTCAAGGTCACAAATATATTAAGTAAGGGACAACTGGGTGGCTCAGTGGATAGAGAGCCAGGCCCAGAGACAGAAGGTCTTGGGTTCAAATCTAGCCTCAGATACTTCTTAGCTATATGATTTTGGGCATGTCCTTTAACCTTTCTCACCTAGCTCTTACTACTCTTTTGCCTTGGGACTAATACATAATATTGATTCAAAGATGGAAAGTATGGATTTAAAAAAAATTTTTTTTAAACCCTTACCTTCTGTCTTGGAGTCAATACTGTGTATTGGCTCCAAGGCAGGAGAGTGGTAAGGGTAGGCAATGGGGGTCAAGTGACTTGCCCAGGGTCACACAGCTAGGAAGTGGCTGAGACCAGATTTGAACCTAGGACCTCCCGTCTCTAGGCCTGATTCTCAATCCACTGAGCTACCCAGCTGCCCTTGAAAGTATGGATTTTTAAAAATGAACTAAGTAAAGGAGTCAGTTTCGAAGCCCATATTTACCAATCCTAAATCCATTCTTTCTCCTATATTCCATTCTCTATTCTCTCTGATCACCCTCATTTATTCACCAGGTTCCCATGACTCTCCAGCTCCAGTATCCTGGCAACAGTCCCAGTCTTTTAAAATTCCTCTGGCTCTTCCTTTAGGTTCCTTTGCCCTTACTCCTATCTCCAACTTACCCAGTAGGTGGGCAGGAATGGATCCCTTTAGGTTAATGTATTGAGACCCATAGTAATGGTAAAGAGCTCGGCGCACATAAGCATGCAGGTTTAGATAGAGTGGTTCTAGTTGCTGAAAGAGCTGCTCAAGGTCTTGTTCCAAGGTGGGTGACTCATATATCTGTCTCCAGGAGGCCCCTGTATCTGTGTGACCTGGGATGGAAAAGATGGGAAGAAAGGCAGGACACTGAGATAAAAGATTCTTGACATTTCATCTGGGCTACTACCATCCTTAGTTCCTACATTCTCCGGTGGGAAGAGCACATTATTAAGAGTCAGTAGGGTTAGGTTGCAATTCTATCATTGTTAATTAGCTGTATAACCTTGGGCAAGTTATTTAATCTCTCCTAGACTAGTTTATTCATCCTAAAAATGGGCACAACTACCCTGATGACCTGGTGACAGGATTAAATTAGGTAATGCATGGGAATGAGCTTTGAAAAATACCAAGTAGCATAAATGCAGATTATTGTTGTTTCGTCATGCCCAACTCTTCGTGACCCCATCTGAGATTTTCTTGGCAAAGATATTGGAGTGGTTTGCCATTTTCTTCTCCAGTTTATCTGACAGATGAGAAAACTGAGGCAAACGGGATTAAGTGATTTACCCAAGGTCACACAACTGTAAGTATTTGAGGCCGAATTTGCCATTTCCTTCTCCAGCTCATTTGATAGATGAGGAAACTGAGGCAAACAGGGTTAAGTAATCTGCCTAAGACCACAGAGCTACTAATATATCTAAGGCTAGATTTGCCATTTCCTTCTCTAGCTCACTTGATAGATGAGGAAACTGAGGCAAACAGGGTTAAGTGACTGACCTGCAGTCACACAGCTGATAACTATCTGAGGCCAGATTTGAACTCAGGAAGATGGGTTTTCCTGATTTTAGCCCCAGATTTCTACCCATTGCTCCATCTAGCTGCCCAAATTTTATCTCTTGCCTTAGCCCTAGTGTTGGAAAGAGATCAGAGAATTTGGAATTTTCTCCATAGGGTTCCTTCCCACTAAAATCAGGCCCACTCCCTTTTAGGACATAGTTATAAGCTTTCTCTTATTTCCCTTTTTTATGAGGTCAATGTCTTTGGGTAGTAGGGAGACACTGAGGAGCTATGTTCTCAATTAGTTGGGAATTTCTAAGGAGACTTAGGGATGTGAATCCAAGTGGTCATTGGAGAACAGTGGGGGATTGAGGGTCTCATTTACTTTACCATTGAGCCTGGCAGCCTTGTTGCTGAGTTCCACAAACCGAGTGTAGATGGGGCGGAGCTGCTGGCCCACAGTGTCCCTCCAACCTTGCCAAGCCTGGAGTAGTTCATTATAGTTCCTGGAGGAGGCCATCACCTTTAGAAGGTCTGAGTCCAGGGAGGAAGAGTTTGTAAAGAGATCCAAGTTCTGCAGTCCAATGACTCTTACCCACCATTTCCTAGGCTCTTCTCCTTTCCTACCCCTCACCTCCTCCATACCACTAGCCTTCTCTGGCAAAGCCTTTTTGGAAGAAATGGCCTCCTTACCCTCATCCTCATTTCTTGCCTTTCTAATTTGCCCTCTAGTCTCCATAGAATTTCCAAAGTTCCTCACAGTTTCTGTCTAGACTCACATATGATAAGGGCAAAGACTAGAAGTCCCATATAAGGAGTATCAAGCAAATGTGCACTTGGGAGCAGGAGATCTTAACTTGGGGTCTACAGAAACCCCCAAAATTTGTCAATAGATTTCAGGGGGCCCATGAACTTGGGTAGGAAAAATTATTTTTACTACCTTTGACAATTCTATGAGTTTTATGCTTTTAAAAATATTATCCTAAGGAATCCAAATGCTTCCACTTATCTACCAAAAGGGTCCATGACATAGAAAAGGTTAAGAAGTAGAGGGCAAGGATGAGAGCCTCCAGAATTTTTACCTTCTCTCACCCTAACCATACCATGAATACTTGGACTCTCTATCAATAATGCCCTCTTCCCACTCCTTTCTTTCCTGATTTAGACTCTAAGTGTTGATGGTGAGACCAGTGACACCTCTCAGGCAGTACCTAGACATTCTCCATCCACCCCATTAGGAAGTAGAAGAGTAAGAAGGTGGTAGAGTGTGTATTGATGGAGGGCAAGAGTAGGACTGGGATCCAATGGAGAACAAGAGGGTTACTTTTCTCTCTGCCCTTGTCTCGAGGCTCACCAGGCTCCAGGAACATGCAAGGTCCCTCTTCTGAGCACACATCACCCATGCTGTAGATTGTCTCCATATTTGTTAGAAGTTGATTGTACTGGAGGTGGGAGGAATAGTTGTTAGTCCCGAGCATGTTTATGTTCTTCATCTCCATCTCACATTCCCCATACTCAAATGCATCTCCTCAAACTCCCAGTCTTCCCCTAGATCCCATGAAGGAGGAGGTATTCATGATTGCCTGAATTTCATGCCATCTTCTTCTTTATGACCCATACTCAAGTCCCAAAAGTTCAGAAGAAGGGGACAGTTTTCCTACAAATGCCAAATTTTTGCTTCCTTTACCCCCAATGACAATTGAAGGTAGTGAGGGAGGGTACTAGCCATAGATGTTAACTGCACATCTATTTCTTTTCCTTATCTCATATCCATGGGACCAGCATGGGTAATATCAGAAATGAAATCACTCTTCATAGGTTTGCAATTGCCTGTTCTTTTCCTAGACCCCCCTCACTCTGGCTCCCTTAACCCATCTATTTCCCAAGAGCCAGTCACCAACAGATATATCCCTGAGCCCTGTTTATTCTTTTATTGGGCAGGGAGGGGCCATCAGTAGATCCTGAATCCATGAGTGCTTTATACAATAGCCTGGCATTGAGAGGATGGGCCCAGGAAGAATTTGGGGACAGTGGCTCTTGTCTTGGGCCTATTACCTCCATAAGGTCATCCTGGGGAAGGATGGCCCTCTCCATTTCCTTCAGCTTCCAAAGGATGCGCTTCAGTAGTGGGTCAGTGAAGTTGGTGGTATTAAATTGGTGAGCCTTTGTGCCATAATATAATGTATGTTGAGCCATCAGGAAGTTCTTTTCCAGCTGGGGAGGGTCCAGAAAGGAGGAGGTCAGAGGATGTTTCATGAGAGAAGGGGAGCTCCTTGGGGGCTTTGTAGGGAGGAAACGGTCTCAGAGAAGAAAGCACAACACCCACATTTAGCTCTAGAGATATTTCATCCTTTTTCTTCCTCTTTGCCCCAATCTTTACTTCTACTAACTTTCTCCCCATTCTTGCCCTTCCAGTGCCAAGATTCTCAGCTTTGGGAAGATACAAGTCTAGAAATATTATGGGATGGATAAAAAGGGGACCTGGGATCTCAGATACATTATGCACAGGAAGGTGGAAGAAATGTTACAGGTTCTTATCTCAGAGAGTCTGGAAAGGCACTGAGAAGCCTGGTTTCTGCCTTCATTTGAGCACTTAATCCTGATGTAACAGGCAACCTCACCCTGGATGCCCTGTCCCCTCCTACAAAGCCTGTGAAGACAATAAAAGGGCGCTTAGAACATAGATTTAGAGTTGAAAGGGACCAGAGAGGCCATGAGTCTACACCTCTCCTTTTATAGTTAAGGAAATTGATTGCAGCCTACAGTTTTTAAGTGAGTAGGGCCACACAGCCATTAAGAATCTGATGATGATTGGATTTGAGTATACATCTTCCTGATTCCAAGTCCAGCCTACTACATTAGATTGGCTATCAAAAAATCTGGGAGCTTGGGAGAATAGGGAGGCCTGCATCTGCGTACCATTGACTTTAGAGTTCTCTTTTCATCCATGCCAACCCCATGAGAAGACTTAAAGAATTGGGGGCATTTAAGTCTGGATAAGAAAAAACTTAGTGGGAATCCAATCCTAGGTGATTTGGGGCTAGATATTTCCTTTCCCTTATACCCTGGGACAAGTGGTATATGGGCCCCAAAGACTTGCTAGGGCTTTAGTATTCAGGGTAAAATAGAGGAAAGACTCCTGGGAGTGGTTGCAATTAAGAGGAGAGAAGAGAAGAGCCTGGGGTGGGGGGAAGGCAGGGTTAAAGAAGCCCACCATTTGCTGACGGTTATACAGAGTGATGTTGGTATTGTAATTCCAGGCAGCCTCCACATACTCATGCCACACAATTAAAGCCGTCTTTTCATACTCTTTCAGGAATGTATTTATGTCTTCCTCACTTTCTGATTTTCTTTTGGGAGAGTTGGGGAGACTGTGGTCATCCTCTCCTAGGGAAGAATGATAACATCATAAGTCAGAACAAGTGGAGTCCTTTGAGATCATTTAGTCCAACCTCCTATTTTACAGAGGTAGAAACTGAGACCCAGGAAATGGATGTGGCTTGCCTCAAGTTAGTGGTATAGACAAGAGAACCTAGAACTTCTGACCAGTGCTCTTATCATTACACTCCATTCCCCTTTACATCTGTGACTGTTATGAATAAAAATTAATCTCAGAGACTTTACACTAAATTTATAAGTACTTATTAGTAAGGAGAAAAAAATAGAGAAAGAAGAAACTTTTACCAGCCTAACTAATTCAAAGTTCTCAGCCACGTTGGGTCCTAGATTCCCCATTGGCCAGCTAAGCACATGGACAGGTCAGACAAATAAGGCCAGCCAAGGAACAGGCTTGAGTTCAGAAAGGGACTGTAGCCCAAGAGACTGAGTTCCTGAATTCCTAACCGGATGTGGTCTTTAAGTCACCTGTGGGCTTTTTAAGCTCAGTCTAAACCCCCTAAGACTTTCTAATTGGTCAGGGTTTTACTTCAGTCCTTACGTGTCACATCTCCTGACTACTCTGGATCAGCAATCTCTCTTGCCATGATGGCAAATTAAGACACATGACTTTGTGACCCTTATTCCGTGAGACTTCTGGTTGGGAGTTTCAGGTCCCCCGAAACATTCAATTCACTCATAACCCAGCCCTCTTGGTCCTTAGCCCTACCTGAAGTCTCAGCTTTCCCCACTCTGAGCAGTGAGAGGAACTGCCCACAATAGCAAAGCAGAAATATGGAAGACCCAAGGGAAAAAATCCAGTATCTGTCCATAGCTAAAGGACATTCAACCTGGGAGACTGTGTATCTCCCAACCAACCAGAACCTAACAGTGTGACCTCATGGGTACAATCAGATAAGAACCTAGAACTCACAGGGAAGGAATTTATGAGATATAAGATTCCTTAGCCATGCTAGAGTCAGCACAGAAAAGGAAAGGAATGGGGCAGCTAGGTGGCTCGGTGGATTGAGAGTCAGGCCTGGAGACAAGAAGTCCTGGGTTCAAATGCAATTTCATACACTCTCAGCTGTGTAACCCTAGGCAAATCACTTAACCCTAAATGCCTTAGCTCTTCTGCCTTAGAAATGATACTTAATATTGCTTCTAAGATGGAAGGTGAGAGGGTTTTTTGTTTGTTTTTGTTTTTTGTTTTTTTTTTTTAAAGAGAGAGAAAGAGAAGAATTTAATTTAGGGACTAACAAGAGATGGACAGAGTAGGTTATGTGTCTGATCCCTGTTCAGATTATCAGGGAATAAGAGAGGACCTGGAGCCAGGAATGGGTCAGGTGCTTGGAAGGTAGTGAGTTTCTGTGACCTATTGTTCTTAGATTCCTCTCTTCATCTATCCCAGCCCCATGGGAAGTCTTAAAGAATTGGACGTGTTTATCCTGAATAAAAGAAATTTTAGGAGGAGGAAAGGTCTTCTTGACTTCAAATCCATCTCTCTGAAGACAACTGTTATGTCCCTTCTTCCCCCTAAGTATTTGAATTGTCCTTTTGGAAGAGGAATTGAACCTAATCTATTTGGCCTCAGAGAGAATGAGTAGATGATGCAGAAAAGTAGATTTAACACAAGAAAAAACTTTCAGACAAGTGCTACCAAAAGTGGAATGGATTGCCTCATCAGTTTTCTGTCTTTGGAGGTCTTAAATAAAAGCTAGATAACTAATTGGCAGGGAGAATGGGAGGGGATTTTTGCTCCATTACAGATTGGATTTATTGACCTCAGAAGTCCCTTTTGAGATACTAAAGAACTCTGATGTGGGCAGCTAGGTGGCACAGTGATTAGTGCCAGATCTGGAGTCAGAAAGACCCTCTTCCTGAGTTTAAATCTGGTCTCAGACACTTCCTAGCTGTGTGACCCTGGGAAAGCCACAACTCTATTTGTCTCAGTTTCCTCATCTGTTAAATGAACTGGAGAAGGAACCAGTCCAGTATCTTTACAAAGAAAATCCCAATGGGGTCATAAAGGATTGGACACGACTGAAATGACTGTACAACAACAACAAATAATGATTTAATTCAATTCAGCCAACATTTATTAAACATCTAGTAGATATTGTGCACCGTGCTAAGTAGAGGAAATACAGACATGGGGAGAGAAAGGGGAATGGAGTTGTCACTGACCTCGTGTAAGATAGGTCAACATAAGTTGAGATTCGACAGAACAATTCCCACGCCATGACTTGGATTAACTGATGATCAAAAGAGCACCGTTGTCTTTGTAGCCCTGTGTGATGAGATGGGATATGTTGTGACTGTCCCAGTCTTCAAAAGTATCTTCAACTGGTACATGTAGGAAGGTATAATGAGAAACTCCATATTGAGTGGCATGATGAGGAAGGAGGTCACCTGCTTGTATCTCTATATAGTCTGCATTTAGTTGTTGTCTATGAGGATGAGTCAATATCCTTAATGGGAAAGTGGGTTTTTTTGCTACTGCTCATTGAAAATAGGAGCTTTGAGAGAGAAGACAAGATCTATAACATCAAAAGATGTTTAAGAAGATGGCATCTGATAATATATGTATAACCTAGATCAAATTGATTGTCAGCTTTGGTATGGAAGAGGAAATAAGGGAGGGAGACAGTATGGATCATATAACTTTGGAAAACTTATTTGGAAATGTTATTAAAATTAAAAATTGACATAAAAAAGATGGTATTCAAGAAGAGAATTTGGACCATGATTTAACAGGGATATAATGCCTTGAATGAAGGCTGGTAGTAAATAAATAATTGCCAGGAGTTTCACAAATCTAATCTAGATAGATTTAAACAGAAAAAGAGAGTAGAAGGAAAATGCCACCTCTATAAATCTACCAATCATACTGTCCCTGTATCATGCAGAATGACAGCTATGACATAGGAAGAAGGGCAATAGAAATGCCTAGAAATTCATAGCTGACCAAATTAAAGGAAGTAGCCAGCAAGAAAACCTCTGATCTTGAGTACCTATATATAAAGGTATGAAATATGGGGTAGGAGTAAGATGAACTTATTGTATGATAATTAACTGTGAAGGAGTTAGCTTTTCTCAAAAATGCAAAATGATCCAAGATGATTCCAAAGGATTTAGGATGAAAAATACTGTCCACCTCCAGAGAAAGAACTGATGGTGATGGAGGGGGACAATGATAGAAGCAGGCGAAGTCTTGTATTTTTTTTTACCAGTTAGCACTAGTTAAGCATAGATTGTAAAACCTGTATTATTAACACTAGCTAGGCATAAATTGCAAAATCTGTATCACTAAGCATTTAACTGTTGTATATTATTAATCAGTTATAATAGTCTTAAACTGTTCCGTTCTGTATTCATCAGACTTGTGCTGTTGCCTATTATTAATCACTTGTACTGTTCTGTTCTATATTTATATGTTATAGTGATCTTACACTGTACTGCACCCTCTCTACATTTCATATTGACATTTCAGGGAGATAGTGAGGCTTCTTTCTCTTCCACTGGGATTTTCTGCCTGGAAGCCCCAAAAACCTCAGCGGTGGACTATTCAACAAATATGCAAACCCTGATGCACCCCTTGGGCTACTCCATGAGCCCTGAGGCTATTTCATTGCCCTAAATCTCTTTGTCTTCAAGTAAAGAGTTCCATACCCTTGGAGAAGAATTTTAAAAAATATTTTCATTTTATTCCAGTAACAAATTTACACATAAGTTTTCCAAAGTTACATGATTCATGTTGTCTCCCTCCCCTCTTCTCTTCCTGCTCCCAGAGTTGACAAGTAAACTAGATTATACATGTATTATCACTCAAAACCTATTTCCATATTATTCATTTTTGTAAGAGGATAATCATATAAAACCAAAATCTCAAATCATATACAAAATAAACAACAAATCATATGCTTTTATCTGCATTTCTGCTCCCCCAGTCCTTTCTCTTGAGGTGGTTAGCATTTTTTTCCTAAGTCCCTGAGAATTTTTCTGGATCAGTGATAGTGAACTTTTTTAGAAACTGTGTGCTGTGCTCTGCACCCCCTCCATCGAGTTCTGGGCACTCCTTACCCCACCTCTTACCCCACACAGGAGAGGGAGGAAGTGCTCCAACTGGGCTGCTGGGCAGAGGGGAAGGTGAAGTGAGGAATGTCCTCAGAGAGTATAGAGAGGGGGAGGGGAGTGGCCCAAGTGCTCTGCTCTCCTCCAGCTCTGCTGCAGCCTGTGAGTCCTTCCCCTTATCCCCTCTGTGCTCCCATTGGCTGCTGGGCAGAGGGGTGGAGGATGGGGAAAATGTCCTCAGGGGAGGTGGAGAGTGGGAGGGGAGCCACTCTGCCTTTCAGGTAATGAACTCTGGGGTGGGAGTGGGATGGCCACGTGCCCACAGATAGTGCTCTTTTTGCTATCCTTGGCACCCATGCCATAGGTTCACCATCACTGTTCTGGATCATTGTATTGTTGTTAGTAGTAAAGTCTATCATAGTTAATCATCCCACAATATTTCAGTTATTATGTATAATGTTCTCCTGGTTCTGTTTATTTCACTGCATCAGTTCATTTGGTCTTTCCAGCTCTTTCTGAAATCATCCTGCTCATCATTCCTTATAGCACAATAGTATTCCATCACCATCATATACCATAATTTGTTCAGCCATTCCCCAATTGAGGGACATCCCATTAATTTCTATTCTTTGCCACCACAAAAAGCACAGCTATAAATATTTCTGTACAAACAGGTACATTCCCATTTTTAAAAAAATCTCTTTGGGATACAGATCTAGTAGTGGTATTGTTGGATCAAAGGGCTGGAAGTCTTTTAAAACCCTTTGGGCATAATTCCAAATTGCCTCCCAGAATGGTTGGATCAACTCACAATTCCACTAGTAATGCATTAGTGTCCAAATTTTTGCCACATCCCCTTCAACATTGATTGTTTTCCTTTACTGCAAGAATGGGGTTTTGAGCTTTTCATTCTTAGGGTGAGACCTTGCTACAAACTTTGGTGTGTTTTTCCCATAGCAATGGGGTCTGAATACAGATTTTAAAATTTCTTCACTTTTTTCCTTCTTTATTTTTTTATCTGTATTATTTTTTAAAAACGCTTACCTTCTCTCTTAGTATTAGTACTAAGTATGTTCCAAGGCAGAGAAAATGGTAAGGGCTAGCCGATTGGGGTTAAATGACTTATCTAGGATCACACAGCTAAGAAATATCTGAAGTCATATATGAACCCAGGACTTCCCATCTCCAGGCCTGGTTTTCTGTCCACTGAACCACCTAGCTGCCCCTTTCTGTGTTATCTTTTGCAATCTGGCTAATATTGAAATATGTTTTAGAGAACAATGTATACAGTATATGAAGATTAACTGTGAAGGCCGAAACCATTATCAGCAAAGCAGGTTTCCAAGATAATCACAAGGGCCTCATGATGAAAATGCTCTCCACAGCCAAAGAAGGAACTGTTGGAGTCTGAGTGCAGATCAAAGCTTGCCATCTTCTCCTATATTTCCTTCATGAAGTTTTTGTTGTTGTTGTATGTGTGATATGTCTCTTATCACAACATGAACAATATGGAAAAATGTAATGCAAGAAAACCCTGGTATAATCTATAGCAGACTATTTACCACCAGGGGGAAGGGAAGTAGGGAGAAAATTTGAATCCTAAAATGTCAGAAAACAATTGTCACAAATTGTTTCAACATGTAACTGAAAAAAAAATTTTAAGAAAGAAGTATGCTTTCTATGACGGCACACTTTGATTGGTTGTCATCCTTCACCCTTGAAGAGGACCAAGATGATATCACTGGTAGTATATTTTGAATTGAGCATAAATTGGACTAAAGTGAGTCAGAGTTGCACATAGTCATCAGTCTCACTCTCTCTTCCAGATTCACCAAAGTTCAGTGGCAAGGCTAAAGTCAAGGCCACTGGTAATGGCTCAAGATATAAGCTCTAAGTCCTCCATAGCACCTGCTTCAATTTCTTCATGACCATTAAACAAGCTGGTCTTATGTGTTCATTCCTTTGAAGTCTTCACATGCTTGGAGTAGGTAGCTTAACTCACTGAGGATTTGGGACCTGTTGATTACTCTCCACCTGGTTTAGCCTACCAAGATGGTTTTGCCAGGATGTGCCCACTGTGCATGCTATAACTTCTTGGAGCCACAGATGAAAGGTAGGTGGCAGGTAGCCACCAAACGAGAAAAGCAGCCCTGAAAAAATGGCCTTGATAAGCCCTCATACCAGAAGTACCAGTCTTCCCTAAATATCCCATAACCCCCCTGCACATGTATATTAAAGTGCTTGTCTTCTCAAATAGGGAAGAGAAGAGTAAGGAAGGGAGGGAATCTGGAATTCAAAAACTATCTAAAAATGTTAAAATGTGTTTTTCATATAATTAAGAACAAACAAAATTAAAACATTCTTAAAAACTAAACATAAGGGGCGGCTGGGTAGCTCAGTGGATTGAGAGCCAGGCCTAGAGACGGGAGGTCCTAGGTTCAAATCTGGCCTCAGACACTTCCCAGCTGTGTGACCCTGGGCAAGTCACTTAACCCCCATTGCCTACCCTTACCACTCTTCCACCTATAAGTCAATACACAGAAGTTAAGGGTTCAAAAAAACAAAACAAACAAAAAAAAAAAAAAACTAAACATAAAAACAACAAAAACAAAAACAAGTAAGGTGAACTAGAGAACCTAATTCAGGGAAACAAATTTAGCCTCATTGAGGTCTGTTGTGAGGATTATTTAGGTATTAGTTTATATATAGTTAATGTGGACCTAGCAGGAAGGGCTGGAGAATTCCAAGATGGAATGGGGAAGCAGGAAGTTGCTTGCACTCTCTGAGAGGGACTCCATGGTGGGAGTACAGAGAGTAACTGATTCCCTGGGAAACCTCAGAGCTTGTGGAGTTGCACCCTGATTCCCTGGGATCCTGGAGTGTGGTGAAGGTTGGAAGCAGAGGACATCTATCCTGCACAACAGCACTGAGTAGGGAGTGATCTGCGATCTGGTGGACAGCTTGCAGACTTCCTCTCCCTACTGGGCTGCTTTGGACCATCAGTTCTGGAGGAGTTGGTTCCTGGCATCCTGAAAACATCTCTGGACTCTACTGTGAGGATTCCCACTCCAATCCTGTTATTCTCTGGGCCCTGCCTGGCGTAGGTCTTAGTTTAGGGTAGTCAAATCCTTCCCCTGCCCTTGTGGTTTGCCCTTAGCTTTTAAGTGTAGTAAACCCCATTCCCATCCTTAATCTTAGTTTGTCCTTGATTAAATGTGTTGCCTTAACTTATAAACTCCTGCCTTTATTTTGCTGATTACCACAGGCCCGGTCTTGGTGCTTCAGAGTGGCAGTTGGACCTAACAGCCAATTCAGTAACAGATACCCCTTTGCTGTTAAACTTTAATCTCCCTACTTGTGGGCCCCTTCCTGTCATTCCTGTCTCTCACACCCACCTGGACTCATATTTACTGTTTAAGGCACCTTTCCCTGGTTTCTCCCTTAACAGGTCACTTAAATTTAGCTGGATAAATCCATACTTAGAATATGGTTATAGAAAATCATACATTAAAAAGAAAGAAAAGAAAAAGGAATAGATAAATGAAGAGAAGAAAGCTTTTTTAAATTGCTTTCTTATGTGCCAGGCATCCTATTAAGTGATCTATAAATATCCTCACAACAACTGTGGGAAGTAGGTGTTAATGTTATATCCACTTTACATTTGAGGAAACTGAGGCAGACAGACCTTAGGTGACTTGCCCAGAGTCACTCAGCTAGTTAATATCTGAGGCAGGATTTGAACTCAAATCTTCCTGACTCTTGGGTCAATATACTAGCCACATCACTGCCTCTGGGGAAGAGTGGAATCATATATATTAAGAAGACATATTCATAGGAGGAAATCCATGTGAAATAAGGGATTTGCTTTTTACATTGGCAGAAAGGTGAAGGAAGACTGGATCGTTTCAGCATGCAATCTCTGGGGGAGGCACTAGATGGTGATCAAACTGCTCCAGCTCCCTTTCTCTAGGCAGCTGGATGGGCACTGGCTCCTCTCCTCATTGTGTTGTGCTGGCTCTGTTTTAAGGGCATGGATGCTAACAATAATTCATAACTTATTTTGGTTCATGTTGACTCCCATCCCATTGAGATTCTAATCTTCCCAAATAATTAATAATAATAATAATGATGATAATTATGATTAACCACAATAATAACAATAGCTAACATTTATATGGCACTTGGGGCAGCGAGGTGGTACAATAGGTAGAATGCCAAGACTAGAGACAGGAAGACCCATTTCCCCAAGTTCAATTCTGGCCTCAGAATTAACCCTGTTTGTTTTAGTTTCCTCATCTGTAAAATCAGCTGGAGAGGAAATGGCAAACCACTCCAATATCTTTACCAAGAAAATCCCAAATGGGGTTACGAAGAGGCACACATGACTGAAACAACTGAACAACGAAAAAATATAACACTTACTATGGGCCAGGCACTATGCTAAGCAGTTTATGATTATTGTCTCGTTTGATCTTCACAACAACCCTGGGAGGTAGGTGCCATAATTATGTCCTTTTTACAGATGAAGGAACTGAAGCAAACAGAAATTAAATTATTTGCCTAGGGTCACACAGCTAATAAATGTCTGAGGCCAGGTTTGAATTTGGGTTTTCTTGACTCTAGACTGGGCACTCTATCCCCTATGCCTCCTAGCTTCCCCCAAAGAAGTATTCATTCACCTATGGATTGAAATATACAGGCATTAGAGTGGCTGATCTCAGCTGGACAGAGGAGGTCTGTATCTTGATGCCTTTCCTCAGGCCATCTTCTAAGGTCTAGTTCTCACATTTACATTTGAATAATTTTAAGAGGAAAATTCTCTGAGTATCCTCTGGAGGGGAGAAATCATCTGATCTTTATACAGATCCTGACAGGCAAGACAAACAAAAACTTCCTTCTTCTGATTCTTGGAGTAATTGCTCTCAACTATTAGCTTCTAATTCAATGAATTTGTCCCTGGGTACCTCAGCCAGCTGCTATGTAGAATGCATTTGTGTGCTGTCTTGAGTCTAATTTTTTTATATATACTCTACGACTTTATTGGATTTTGTAGGTTTAACCATCACATCTATTTTACTTAGAATATTTTTTCCAAGGTTACATGATTTATGTTCTTTCCCTCCCCTCTTCCCTCCTCCCTCCTGGAGCCAACAAACAATTCCACTGGGTTATATATGTATCATTGTTCAAAACCTATTTATATGTTATACATATTTGCAATAGAGTGATCATTTAAAGCCAAAATCCTCAGTCACATATCCATTGAACCACACGATTGATCATTTTTCTTCTGCATTTCTACTCCCAGAGTTCTTTCTCTGGATGTGGATAGCGTTTTTTCTCATAAGTCCCTTTAGATTGCCTTGGGTCATTGCATTGCTGCTAGTAGAGAAGTCTGTTACATTTGATTGTGCCACAGTGTATTTGTCTCTGTGTACAACATTCTCCTGGTTCTTCTCCTTTCACTCTGCATCAATTCCTGGAGGTCTTTCCAGTTCACATGGAATTCCTCCAGTTCATCATTCCTTATAGCACAATAGTATTCCATCACCAGCAGATACCACAATTTGTTCAGCCATTCCCCAATCGAGGGACACTCCCCCATTTTCCAAAATTTTGCCACTATAAAAAGTGCAGCTCTGAATATTTTTGTACAAGTATTTAATCATCATGTCTATTGATAACTCTTAAGTCTATATATCCAGCCCCACTCTCTTCTGGGATTTAGCCACCCATACTATGAACTGGATTTTGGACTGGGTATCCCATGGGCATCTCAAACACAACATACCCTAAACTCAACTCACTATCTTGACCCGACCCCCAAAAGCTCTATAATACTTCTAATCACCCAGGTTTGCAATCCTGTTATCTTCCTCAACTCTTCCCTCTCAGTCACTCTACATATCCAATCAATTGCCAAATCTTATTTCTACCTCCCAGACTACCTGTCACCTTTCTACTTATATTGCCATGGCCTTCATCATCTTTTGCCCAGACTATTGCAATAGTCTTCTAACTGGACTCTCTGCCCTTTCCAACCTATTCTCTATACATTTGCCAAATCTTTCTAAAGTTCAGGTTTCATTTTGTTATTGCCAATATTCCATAAAGCCCCTTGCCTCTCTATTATCTTGAGGTTCAAATACTTGGCATTTAAGATTCTTCACAACTTGACCCTATTATACTCTTTTTAAAACCCTTACCTTCTGTCTTAGAATCAATACTAAGTACAAGTAAGTATTGATTCTAAAATAGAAGAGTGGAAAGGGCTAGGCAATTGGGATTAAGTGATTCACTCAGGGTCACATATCTAGGAACGTGTCTGAAGCCAAATTAGAATACTGCCCTAACCCTATAATACCTTTCCAAACTTATTAAAAATAACTCTCCTTAATGAATTAGACTGACTTTTCCATTTCTTATACATGGTAAGCCATGTAGTACAGAGAGAGGGGGACATAGCAGTTTTGCAGGCTTTGGCTGAGTTCTGAAGTCAGTTAGGCGTTTAGAATCTTGGAAGAAAATTTCAGTTGGACCTGGGACCTTGTGGAGAGAACTAGGGCCAGCTGAGCTGCTTCTTCTCCTTCTTGAGATTGAAAACTTAACCTAGTTTTGGAGTGTTTTGAGATTTATTAATTTAGATAAACCCTTTGAATCTCCATACTCTACCTCATTTCCCTACCTTCCTTTCCCTTACCTAAATGTCTGTGAGGAGTGAATAAGGAGAGTAAATCAGAGAGTAGTTTCAAATCTGTGAGAGTTTAGCTATACTCTTGCAGTATTTTATCTAGAGAGGTTTGGTAGCCATCATCATAATCCCTTTTGATTTCAAAATCACCTTGAGAGCTGAGTTAAGGCTGGACCTTGCTTATACTCAATTCCTGTTTCCCTTCCCCACCTGAGGTTTCTTTAAGCAACCATTAGGGCTTCCTTTAATTCCTTTTACCTGACAATTTAACCTGAGAAGACAATAAACCCCTTTTGTGTTTAAAACAGACCTGTTAGTTACTTTGTCAGTTAATCAGCAAGAAAGGGAAGAAGAGGAATAGAATCAACATACTCTGGGATTGAAGGGAAGCCGGGGTATCCATCTTGAAGGAAGGTGTAACTGCAAAACAAGACCCTGCCTGTGAAATTAACTAGAGCCTATAGTTAATTTCAATCAGTCTATTTCCCTTCAGTTTGTCTTTAGTCTAAATCCTAGTCTATAAGCCCTGCTGCTCTCTGCCTGTTTAGATTAATTCATCCTCTCCCTGGAAATTTTTGTTACCTCAGTGTTATACTCCCTGACTTCAGCCTCATATTATATCCTGCATCTCACCCGCATTACATCCTACCCGCAACCCATATTACCTACCTAGCAAGTCCCTGACAACATCCCTTCCAAATCCCCTTTAACCTAACACCTTTCCCAAATTCACCTATAACAGCCATCTCTCATCTTTGTGTATTTATACAAATGTGGTGGTTAGGTGGCACCACAGTGCACCTGTGCCATAGCTCGAAGTCATTGCCAGGTTAGAGAAGGTCAGTTACCTTCATCCTGGTTTTAGCCTGCCTGCTGAGATGGTTTTACTGGGATATGGCCTCTGGGCATGCTACAATTCCTTGGAGCCATAGGTGAGAAGTGGGTTATGGACACCAAAAGTGGATAAGCAGCCCAGAAAAGGGCTTAGCAACATCTCACACCAGAGTGGGAAGTGGGGTGAAATCTCAGAATTCCTTTCATTTGCATTATCTTAATTATCAATTCACAGTGGAGTTGTGACTTAGGCTAGCTATTCTGGAAAGCAATTTGGAGCTATTCTCAGAAGGCTAACAAATTGTGTATTCTCTTTGATCCAATTATACTGCTACTAGGTCTATGCCCCTAAAGAAATCTTAGAAGGAGGAAAAGTATCTATATGTGCAAAAATATTTATAGCAGCTCTTTTCTTCTCATGGTAGCTATCAATAGGAAACTAAGGAAGTGTGTCTCATAAACAAATTGTGGTATATGACTCTAATGGAATATTATTGTGCCATTAAGAAATGATGAAATGGACAGTTTCACAGGAAATTGGCAAGACCTTTCTGAATTGAAGCACAATGAATTGAGCAGAACAATTTATATAACAATAACATTAAAGAGAAAAGCAGCTTTGAGACACTTTAGAAAACTGATTAATACAATGATAAATGAGTTCAAAAGAATGAAGAAGAAACATGGACACTTACCTCCTGACAGTGAGGTGATCAACTTAAAACTTTTGGATTTTTTTCCACAATCTTTTCTAATTTATTAAAGAAGGAACCAACATCATTATGCTATCAAGAAGGAAAGGAATTCCACAGCAAGAAGGACTGATACTTAATAATCAGGAAGCCGAAGAAAAGAAGGAAGTGAAGGGCAGCAGCAATGCCAGCCCGAAGCTATGGAGGGTGGTCACAGTTTGTAGAAAGGGGCCAACTGGCTGGCCCCAACTGCATAATTCAATATTAAGTATAACATTTGTACAGGTGATAAATAACATCTTTTTGCCAACTAGGGCCATCAATTAAAACGGATAATCTGTCTCTCTGACTTAAATTTCCAGTGAAGTTGTATTTAGTGCTGTCAGATTAAACTGACACCCCATATTCTACTTTAAGTGAGCACTCTCTGGGTCCTTCCTCTAAAATACTGTTTACTTGACCTGCTGACTGGCAGGATCCAGGGGAGATTAGTGGTGGCCACCTCTGGCATGAACCACAAACTATAGGTTCCAGGTTCTAGTCTTCTAAAGCTGTTTGTTGCTGGTGGGGAGACAATGTTTAGAAGAGTTCTGCTTGGGGAAAGGCCACTTAAGAGGAAATGTGGAATGGTCTCATCAGACTCTGCAGCCACGAATGAAGCAATCAGTCTAGTGGAGAGAGGCTTGAGACTTGGCACATGGCAACAGGGCAGTTTTTGTTCTCCTTGTAGGATCCTCGATGAGCCCTTCCTCTCTTTACCCCCACACCTCGTGGTGGACTGGAAGTTCCCTGGTCTAAACCCAGTGGGATAGTTTTTTTACCATCACTTCTTCACAACAGTGCTGACTCATAGCTGCCCCGGAAGCCGATCCATGTCCACATCTGATCCCTCTGGTGTAGGAAACTGGCAAGCCCCTCATATGTAGGGTCCTTTTTATCTTCCCCCATGACTAGTGGGGGAATTAGTTGTGTCAGATTACACAACTATTCATTGAGGGATTTGTTTTTCAGGCTTAAAAAAATCCATTTGCTCAAATGGGAGAGGAGGGGGTAGTAAGAAGGACAGATTAATTTAAAATATTTGTTATGGGGTAGCAAGGTGGCTTAGTGGATAGAGAGTCAGAATGTGGCCTCAGACATTCCTAGTTGTGTGATCATGGGCAAGTCACTTTTCTAGGCCTTTTCTGCTCTTCTGCCTTGGAACCAATGCTTAATATTGATTCTAAGTCAGAAGGTAAGGATATAAAAAAATGCTTGTTACTTGAAAAATAAAACTAATAAACTATTTTAAAAATGCCAAAGATCTTAGAGAACGTGAACAGATGAAGAGTAAAGTGAGCAGAACCAGTAGAACTTTTATACAATCATAACATTAAAAAGAAAAGCAACTTTGAAAGATGTAAGAATTCTATTCAGGGTACAACTGGGTAGCTCAGTGGATTGAGAGCCAGGCCTAGAGATGGGAGGTGCTAGTTTCAAATCTGGCCTCAGACACTTCCTAGCTGGGTGACTCTGGACAAGTCACTTAACCCCCATTGCCTAGCCCTTACCACTCTTCTGCCTTAGAACCAATACATAGCATTGATTCTAAGGTGGAAGGTAAGGGTTAAAAAACCCCCCAAAACTCTATTCAGTGTAATGACCAACCATGATTCCAAAGGACTTATTTTATACACTGAACCCATCTCCTGAAAGAGGGATGATCAACTCAGAAGACAGAAAAAGAATTGATTTTCAGAAATATACAATATGTTTTATTTTACCAGACTGTGAATATTTGTTACAAAGGTTTGCTTGTTTTTTTTCAATAGGTAATGAATGAATCTTTTAAGAAATTCGCAGAAGATAACACTAGGAAAACCAGAAAGAATCACAGACAAGTAGAAAAGCTTTGAAAGTTACATATCAAATTTATGTTTCTATATAAAAAAAAAACAAACTGTTCATAATAGAGATTCACAATTTCATGTATTATCTTTTTTCTATTCTCCAAGGTTTATTGAAACGGTCATCTTCTTTGGTGCTTATTAAATTAAGAATAAAAATATTTAAATAGAAATGGAGACTTAAGAGGAGTCTCAGCAGGATTGGAAGAGAACAAATATCTCAACTTTCTTTAAAAATAATTTTTTAAAAATTTACTTTCTCTCTTAGAATCAATACTGGGTATTGGTTCCAAGGAATAGAATGATAAGGGCTAGGCAATGGAGGTTAAGTGGCTTGCCCAGGATCATACAGCTAGGAAGTGGCTGAATCCACACTTGAACTCAGGTCCTCCTGACTCCAGGCCTGGCTTTTGATCTACTGTGCTACTTAGCTGCCCCTTTAATTTTCAAAATAGGAAAGAAAGTGGAATCTGAAAACCATGGACCAATGCCCTTGTTTCCCATTCCCAGGAAAATTCTAGAGCATAAAAAAGAATGGTTTGTGGACTTAGAAAAGGAAAGAATGATCACAAACAGCTAAATGGATTTCTTCAAAAACAGGTCATGAGAGATGATTCTCATTTCCCTTTTTTGACAAAGTTAAGAGACTGGCAAATCAAGGGAATGATATAAGTAGAGTTTATTTAGATTTTAGCAAATCACTTAACAAAGACTATTGTTGTGGAAAAGATGGAAGGAT
This sequence comes from Gracilinanus agilis, assembly GCF_016433145.1. Classification (NCBI taxonomy): domain Eukaryota; kingdom Metazoa; phylum Chordata; class Mammalia; order Didelphimorphia; family Didelphidae; genus Gracilinanus; species Gracilinanus agilis. The sequence continues at coordinate 205,918,614 of NC_058133.1, read as the reverse complement.
GTCAACAGATGATAATGCAATTAAATAGATTTTGAGCTAGTTAGATAGCTGCTCCCAAGAGTACTCATTAATGATTGGATGTCAATTTGGAATGAGGTCTCCAGTAGAATATCCCAGGGATCTGTGCATGGTCCCAGGGTATCACACAAAGGCTCAAGTAGCAAGTTTATTAAATTTGTAGTTGATGAAACCTAGAAAGGATGGTTAATACTTTGGATAACAGATTCAAGCTCCAAAGAGATTCGAATAGAGTAAAGATTTCATCTAAGAAGATGAAATTTAATATGGATAAATAGTTATATTTAGGGGTTAGATTTGAGGACGTTTAGGGTCCAAATCTCTTCTATGCATTTCTTATATTCTGCTTTATATATTCAAATATGTGTCTTGAGAGGAGAGTGATATAGCAGGATTAAGAGACAAGAGACCTAGGTTTGAGTTCTAGCTGTGGCTTGTTAATGCCAGTGAGAAAAACTAGAGGTTATATTTTGAGGCAGTGAAAATTTTGATAGAGAGGTGGAGTACTATGGGATCAGGATGTCACACCTGTTTTCAGACTCTTATCCTTTTATCATTTGATTGTCCTTAAGTGTTTTTCTTTCTTATCATCAAAGATTCCATGGAGTGAGGGGGAGTCTCTCCCAATATGAAGAAATTTGTGGTTTAGTCATTTTTTTCAGTCATGTCTGATGCTTGGTGAACCCGTTTGTGGTTTTCTTGGCAAAGATGCTGAAGTAGTTTGTTATTTCCTTTTCCAGCTCATTTTACAGATGAGGAAACTAAGGCAAACAGAGTTAAGCAACTTGCCCAAGGTCACACAGCTAATAAATCTGAGATCAAATTTGAACTCAGGAAGATAAGTCTTCCTGACTTCAAGCCTGGGGTTCTATCCTTTGTGCCACTTAGCTGTCCCCGTGAGGAAATTACTTGAGTTTTAAAAACCAATAAAATTGGGAATTCTGGGAAGATGGCAGCTTAGATGGAGCAAATCTTAAGACCTCCACACCCTTTTCACACCGAGATAGAAAACAATGTACTTCAAGAAGAAAGAGGACCAAACCTAACAATGGGACAGAGCAGGGAGATCCTACTGCTAGACAGCTCAAGAGGTACTCCAAGAAAAAGGCTTGAATTCTTGAACTGTTGGGTCTGAGGGTATAGAAGGGAAATCCCAAGACTCCTCCCCCATGCACTGTGCAGAGTCTCCAGTGGCCCCTGAAATCTCCAGGTGGGTGGGTGCACTGGCCTGGAGAGAGGGCCTTGCTGGTGCTGGACTCGAGGAGTCGAACACAGGCAACAGGGAAGTGTATGGAGGAGAAAGCCAGAGAAACACAGAAAAAATCATTCGGAAGATGGCAGCTTAGATGGAGCCAAACCTCAGACCACCTGACCGTACCACACCAAGATAGAGAACAAAGGGCTTCAAGAGGAAAGAAAACCAGGTCAAATAGCAGGACAGAGCAGGGGGACTCTACTGCTGGATAGTTCAGTGAAAACACTCTATCTTGTCCCCCCACTTCTTTTTTTTTCCTCTCGAGGCTTTAGCCTCAGGGCACATTAAGCAATACAGATTAATCCCATCAATTGGACAGACAAGAAATCTTCAGAGGGCAGGGAAACTCCAACACCCCTCCTCCATAGACTGGAGAAAAAGTAACTACAAACCTCTATTGCCAGCTGGGAGAAGATCTTTCATCAAAGCTCATTAAATCCATCTGCTTACAGAGAAGGAAAAATTATGAGTAAACAACAGAAAAAGAGAAAAGAAATGACAATTGACAGCTTCTTTCCAGGAAATGAAAAGAGAGCAAATGAAATAGAAGAAGAGGAAGAAGTCCCAGCAAATTGGACACAGGCCTTGGAAGATCTCAAAATTCAATTAACTCAAGAACTTCAGGAACTCAAAAAGCAATCAAGAGAGGCTGAAGACAATTTGGAAAAGGAAATACATGAACTAAAATAAGAAAATAAGGTATTAAAAACTAGAATTGACCAGCTTTAAAATGAAGCAAGGAAGGCAAAAGATGATCTACAAAGAAAATCAGACTAGGAGGAGAAGGATGTCCAAAAAGCCAGGGATGAAATTCAGTCTTTAAAAAATAGAACTCAACAACTAGAAGCAAATGACTTCATAAGGCAGTAAGAATATATAAAACAAAATTTAAAAAAATGAAAAATTTGAGAATATGAAACACCTCATTGATTCAAACAAAGATCTGGAAAACAGAGCTAGATGAGACAATTTAAGAATTATTGGTTTACTGGAACATGACAAAAGAAAAAGTTTAAACATCATCCTACAGGAAATTATCCAAGAAAACTGCCCTGACATTCTGGAACAAGAGGGAAAAGTGGAAATTGAAAGAATCCACAGATCACCTCCTATATTTAATTCACAATTGACAACTTCCAGGAATATTATAGCCAAATTAAAAAACTACCAGACCAAGGAAAAAATATTACAAGCTGCTAAAAAGAAGTCATTCAGATACCAGGGAACCACAGTTAAGATAATACAGGATCTGGCTGCATCTACATTGAAGGGCTGGAAGGCATGGACCATACTATTCTAGAAAGCAAGATAACTGAGTCTACAACCAAGAATCAACTATCTAGCAAAACTGACTATATTTTTGCAGGAGAAAGTATGGTCATTCAATAAAATAGAGGACTTCCAAGCATTCAAAAAGAAAAAACCAGACTTAAACAGAGAGTTTGCTGCCCAAACATAGAATTCAAGAAAATCACCATAAGGTAATTAAGAGAGCGGGGGTGGGTGGGGGGGTGGCCGAGGGAGGGGAATCTTTTCTTTAAGGGACCAAATAAGTTAAATCTATTTGTATCCCTAGAAGAAAAGAAGATATTGGGGGCAGCTGGGTAGCTCAGTGGAGTGAGAGTCAGGCCTAGAGACAGGAAGTCCTAGGTTCAAACCCGGCCTCAGCCACTTCCCAGCTGTGTGACCCTGGGCAAGTCACTTGACCCCCATTGCCCACCCTTACCAATCTTCCACCTATGAGACAATACACCGAAGTACAAGGGTTAAAAAAAAAAGAAAAGAAAAGAAGATATTGGCAAATATTAAAAATTGTTATTATTAACAGGGTAACTAGAAGAAATTTACTTAGATGAACAGTGACAAACTGTATAGGATGAAATGTCAAGATATATATATATGTGCGTGTGTGTGTGTGTTTGTATATATACAAATATATACAAAACTAGAGGGGAAAAAGGAGATAATATTAAGAAAAATGGGAAAACAAAATGCAATAAATTTATATTCCATAAAGGAGTGTGTTCGGGCAAACAGGGGAGAATAACAATACATTGGAAGGGTAAAGAGGTTGGAGAGAGGAGATATTTAATACTTAAGTGCATTGAAATAAACTTAAAGAGGCAAGAACAATCAGGTCCATTGGGGCAGAGAATTGATTTGCACCCTATAGAGAAGTAGAAGGGTAACAAAAGGAGTGATGGAGAGGGAAGCAACACTAGGAAGGGAGAGGGCGAGGGGGGCGGGGAGGAGCTTAAAAAGATCCTAAAGAAGAATAAGAGAAGAATAAGAAGGGAGAGGGGAGAAATGGAAGTACAGTAAGGGAGTAGATTAGGGGAACTGATTAAAAACAAAACACTGGTATAGAAGGAAATAGTGAAAGAAGAAAGGGCAGGACAAGGAGAGGGAATCAAAATGTCTGGGAAAACATTTTGTTGATAATTATAATTCTGAATGTGAATAGGATGATCTTGCACATAAAACAGAAGCAAATAGCAAAGCAGATTAGAAACAAAAATCCTACCATATGTTGTCTACAAGAAACACACATGAGATAGGCAGGCATACATAGAGTAAAAATGAAAGGATGGAGCAAAATCTATCAGACTTCAACTGAGAAAAAGAAGGCATGAGTTACAATCATGAATTCTGACAGAGCCAAAGTAAAAATACATCTGGTTAAAAGAGATAGGGAAGGTAATTACATCCTAATAAAAGGCAGTATAAACAATGAAGAAATATTAGTACTCAACATGTATGCAACAAAAGGTATAGCATCCAAATTTCTAAAGGAGAAGCTAGTGGACCTAAAGGGTGAAATAGATAGCAAAACTATACTAATGGGTGACCTCAACCTTCCCCTATCAGATCTAGATAAATCAAACCAAAAAAATACATAAGAAAGAGATAAGAGAGGTTAATGAAATCCTAGAAAAATTAGAGTTAATAGATATATGGAGAAAAATAAATAGGGACAAAAAGGAATACACCTTTTCAGCAGCACATGGAACAATCACAAAGATTGACTATGTACTAGGGCATAGAAACATGGCAAACAAATGCAAAAAAGTAGAGATAATAAATGCAACCTTATCAGATCATAATGCATTAAAAATAGTTATTAGTAAGAATACATGGAGAGGCAAACCAAAAACTAATTGGAAATTAAATAATATGATTCTCCAAAATAAGTTAGTGAAAGAACAAATCATAGAAACAATTAATAATTTCATTGAAGACAATAACAATGATGAGACTTCTTACCCAAACCTATAGGATGCAGCCAAAGCAGTTCTAAAGGGAAAATTTATATCACTGAGTGCATATATTAACAAATTAGGGAAGAGAGAGGTTAATGAATTGGGCATGCAACTTGAAAAACTAGAAAATGAACAAATTAAAAATCCTCAGATGAAAACTAAATTGGGAATACTAAAAATCAAAGGAGAAATTAATAAAATTTTAAGTAAAAGAACTATTGAATTAATAAATAATACTAGAAGCTGGTGTTTTGAAAAAACAGATAAAATAGACAAGGTACTGGTCAATCTAATTAAAAAAAGGAAAGAAGAAAACCAAATTATCAGTATTGATGAAAAGATGAAAAGAGAGATCTCATCTCTAGTGAAGAGGAAATTAAGGCAATCATTAAAAACTATTTTGCCCAATTATATGGCAATAAATATAGCAATCTAGGGTGATATGGATGAATATTTACAAAAATATAAATTGCCTAGATTAACAGCAGAAGAAATAGAATACTTAAATAATCCCATCTCAGAAAAAGAAATTGAACAAGCCATCAAAGAACTCCCTAAGAAAAAATCCCCAGGACCAGATGGATTCAAAAGTGAATTCTATCAAACATTTAAAGAACAATTAATCCCAATACTATACAAATTATTTGACATAACAAGCACAGAAGGAGTCCTACCAAATTCCTTGTATGACATAAATATGGTTCTGATTCCGAATCCAGGCAGACCAAAAACAGAGAAAGAAAACTACAGACCAATCTCCCTAATGAACATAGATGCAAAAATCTTAAATAGAATACTAGCAAAAAGACTCCAGCAAGTGATCATGAGGGTTATCCATCACAATCAGGGGGGATTTATGCTAGGAAAGCAAGAATGGTTCAACATTAGGAAAACCATCCACATAATTGACTATATCAACAAGCTAACAAAAATCACATGATTATTTCAATAGATGCTGAGAAAGCCTTTGACAAAATACAATACTCATTCCTATTGAAAACACTAGAAAGTATAGGAATAGAAGGACCTTTCCTAAAAATAATAAACAATATATTTCTAAAACCATCAAAAAGCATCATATGCAATGGGGATAAATTAGAAGCCTTCCCAATAAGATCAGGAGTGAAACAAAGATGACCATTATCACCACTATTATTTAACATTGTACTAGAAATACTAGCAGTAGCAATTAGAGAAGAAAAAGTTATTGAGGGTATTAAAATAGGCAATGAGGAAACCAAGCTATCACTCTTTGCAGATGATATGATGGTCTACTTAAAAAATCCTAGAGAATCAACTAAGAAGCTTGTAGAAATAATCAACAACCTTAGCAATGTTGCAGGATACAAAATAAATGCACATAAATCATCAGCATTTCTATATATTTCCAACACATCACAACAACAAGAGTTAGAAAGAGAAGCACCATTTAAAATCACCCTAGACAATATAAAATACTTGGGAGTCTATCTACCAAAACAAACACAGGAATTATATGAACACAACTAGTAAACACTTTCCGCACAATTAAAACTAGATCTAAACAATTGGAAAAACAGTGATTGCTCATGGGTAGGATGAGCTAACATAATAAAAATGACCATTCTACCCAAATTAATTTACTTATTTAGTGCCATACCTATCAAACTACCAAGAAACTTTTTTGGAGAATTAGAAAAAAACTATAACAAAGTTCATTTGGAAGAACAAAAGACCAAGAATATCAAGGGAAATAATGAAAAAAAAAACATGAAGGAAGGTGGCCCAGCAGTACCAGATATTAAACTATACTATAAAGCAGTGTTCATGAAAACAATATGGTACTGGCTAAGAGACAGAAGGGAGGATCAGTGGAATAGACTTGGGGTAAGTGATGTCAGCAAGACAGTGTATGATAAACCCAAAGAGCCCAACTTTTGAGACAAAAATCCACTATTTGACAAAAACTTCTGGGAAAATTGGAAACAATATGGGAGAGATTAGGTTTAGATCAACATCTCACATCCTATACCAATATAATTTCAGAGTGGGTGAATGACTTGAATATATAAGAAAATTAGGTAAACACAAAATAGTATACTTGTCAGATCTCTGGGAAAGTAAAGATTTTAAAACCAAGCAAGAGTTAGAAAAAATTACAAAATGTAAAATAAATAATTTTGATTACATTAAATTAAAACGTTTTTGTACGAACAAAAACAATGCAACTAAAATCAGAAGGGAAACAACAAACTGGGAAAAAAATCTTTATAGCAAAAAACTCTGACAAAGGTCTGAGTACTCAAATATACAAGGAGCTAAATCAATTGTACAAAAAACCAAACCATCCCCCAATTGATAAATGAGCAAGGGACATGAATAGGCAATTTTCAGATAAAGAAATCAAAACTATCAATAAGCACATGAGAAAGTGTTTTAAATCTCTAATAATTAGAGAAATGCAAATCAAAACAACTCTGAGGTATCACCTCACACCCAGCAGACTGGCTAAAATGACAGCAGGGGAGAGTAATGAATGCTGGAGGGGATGTGGCCAAATTGGGACATTGATGCACTGCTGGTGGAGTTGTGAAATAATCCAACCATTCTGGATGGCAATTTGGAACTATGCCCAAAGAGCACTGAAAGAATGCCTGCCCTTTGATCCAGCTATACCATTGCTGAGTTTGTACCCCAAAGAGATCATAGGGAAAAAGACATGTACAAAAATATTTATAGCTGCGCTCTTTGTGGTGGCAAAAACCTGGAAAATGAGGGTATGCCCATCAATTGGGGAATGACTGGACAAATTGTGATATATGCTGGTGATGTGCTCAAGGGAATAATAAACTGGAGGAATTCCACGTAAACTGGAACAACCTCCAGGAATTGATGCAAAGTGAAAGGAGCAGAACCAGGAGAACATTGTACACAGAGACTGATATACTGTGGTAAAATCGAATGTAATGGAATTCTGTACTAGCAGCAATGCTATGGACAACTCTGAGGGATTTATGGAAAAGAAAGCTACCCACATTCAGAGGAAGAACTATAGGAGTAGAAACACAGAAGAAAAACAACTGCTTGAACACATGGGTTGATGTAGACATGATTTGGGATATAGACTCTTAATGACCACCCTAGAACAATTATCAATATTATGGAAATAGGTCTTGATCGATGACACATGAAGAAACCAGTGGAAATGCACGTTGGCTATGGGGTGGAGGTGTGGGAGGTATAGGGGGAGAGAGAGCAAGAACATGAATCATGTAGCCATTGAAAAAAATTTTCTAAACAAATAAATAAATAATTGATTAAAAAACAATAAAACTAATAAAAAATGTTGGATTTGAATCTTTTATCTGACACTTAGTACCTACATGCTCTGGGCAAGTTACTGTACCTCTCTGAGTTTCTCCAGCAATAAAATAGTACTTTCAACTTCACAGGATTCTCTAAGGAAAGGGTTGCCATGCAGGTAGGTTGATATATAGATGTTGACAAGTTGCTATAGGGATGTAGGCAGAAGCTCTGCAACTGGCCAGACAGTACAGGCACAGTGGATGAGGGACTTTCCCTCCTTTGGCGTCTACATAGAATCAGGCAAAAGTAACCTAAAGTTACCCCAGGGTGTTTAGCATCTCATTAGCATCTCATTTGCAATGTGATTTTACACACACACACACACACACACACACACACACACCCAGTGGGGAAATAAGGTGAACCATGGGTAAGGCCACACAGACCAAGATGAACTCTGGGTAAAATGATATCAGTTTCTTGAAAATGGCAAGGCAACAATTACCCAGACAAATGACCCTTACTTAGAAAATAATTAAGATAAAAAACATTCCTGAAAACCCATTAGGGCTTTTTCCACCAACATGTCTTTCCACTGCCACAATTTTCCATCACCACATCTTTCCATAGTCAAGCCTTTCTTTCTCCATGGCCACTCCACCACCAGGGCCATTCCATGCATTCCTCCCTCTTTCAATAAGGCTCCTTCCCTCACCATGGAGATTGCCTGAGTCATTAATTCTTTGGAGGAGACCCTAAATCCCCTTCTCTTTCCAAATTATTTTGGCACCCAATGTGGGGCCCATTGTCTTTAGCTTTGGCTCTCTATATCCCAAGATAAGCGGTACCCCCTTACTCTGCCCTCTTACTTACTCCTTCCTTTTTAGGTTTTTTTCCTTCTATCTCCCAGCACCCAGATTTAGTCAGGGGACTGAATTGGGCCTACTTGGCCAGTTGGAAGTGGGGGGGAGTAGCCCTATTGGAACCTTACCATAGGGCCTTAGTGAGAGTCATTCTGCTGCTGTACCCACAGTCAGAGCAGACTGCCACTGTGCTCACTTTGAGGCCTGGCAGAACTCTCTCTGCCACTGTGCCTGGATTTTTCTTCTCTCTCTCTTCCTTATTTCTTATTCTTGGGGCCTTGGCAGGCTGCCACTATGCCAGTCACCCTGTCCTCCCTTATGTGACTTAAAAAGGAAGCAGTGATACCATGCTTCAACTGGATTCTGGCAATTAGAAACAACTAAAAGAAAAGCCACAAGTAATCTGGCTTCAGTTAAAAGAATGCTTTTGGAAGTAGAAAGCTACAAGGTAGAAGACCAGCTCCACTCCTTACAGTCAGACTTAATTCTGGGCTATAATAAACTCAGCTGATAATTTAATTTAGCTAGAGTTGGTTCCTTTTATTATTACAAATTGAAAAAGTTAAAGGGAGTAAGTATGTTTTGGTTATTTTTGCCGTATTATTATGGTGGAAAAATCTTTTTTTTGTGTGTCCTGTTTAGTGTTATTTGTGAATTTTGTTACCCTGGAAGACTTCTAAAAGGGAAAATGCAGCCAGCCAGAAAAACTGCTAAAAAGCTGCAAAGAGGAGCTAATATGCTGGAAAAGATTAATGCGGTTTCATACTTAAGAAGGAATTGTCTCAGAGAATAGAGAGAACTAACTCTCACCTTAAGTTTCCAGTGGGAGAGATTGATTGCCCCATTGTTTTAGTGCAATGAAGGAGAACTGGTATGGAAGTAATCCCAGAATGAGAAAAAAAAATCTTGGTAGCCATAATAAAGAAAAAAATGACAAGCAGTTTACAGTTTAAATTTACCTGCTATTTAACTCTTCCTTTGACCATGAAAAAAGAAAGTATTTTAAAGATTTTAAAACTTGAATATATTAATAAAAGTGAACTATTACTGTATTTGCTGTGATACCAAGATGTGGTTAATTTAATTTATAAGCCTGAAATTGAAGTCCTCTTTACTCTCCCTGTCCTATCATAGGTCACTCAACTATGCATTCCTATTCCACCTTTTTCTGGTATTAAAAGGGGGGAATGTACTAGAAGCTTTGGCATTCCAAGCGTGGGGACGATTTCCACCTGATAATATAATATATCTATGATCTGGATGTGGTTGTGAGAAGGCTTTCAGGCCACACTCCTTACACTGCGGAGATCTTCCTTAACTAATATCAAACACAGAATTTTTGAGTTAGTATGCTAACTAGGCTTATGTTTTATGATTAGTGAAATTTTGCTTTTTGAGGTAAAAGCTCTTGGGACTACAACTATTATTTTGAGTTTTGAATTCATGTCTGATGTCTGATGGAATATTAAACCAGTAATCTGCCATAAGAGAAAAAGCCACAAGTGATTCAGAAATGTGATCCTGAATTGTAACAGGTGAAGGTCATTATCTCGAAAAAGTGGAGAGAACAATCTCAGCACAGCTGAGATAGCATCCTTCTGATTTATGTGAATAGGATGTTCCCACCTGATTATTCCTGAGTCTGATTGAGGTGGAATCATTACTGCATGATTGATTGTCAACCATAACGCTTTCCTGAACTCAGAGTTAAGGATGTTAGTGTATATGTGATATACTCAGTGCCATTTAGGTTTATGCCTAAAGGGACTAGTGTTGATGCTGTTATAATCTTATCTCTGCTTTTTTCCTTTTATAGCAAATTTCTATACTGAAAGCCATAAGATTAAGTCCATTTCAATTTGTTTAACAAGTTCTTACTATGGGCATGTTTTACTATAGGCAACCCATTTGGTATACTCTATTCTCAGTATACAAATGGGAGTTATTTACCTAAGTGTATCTATACTTATCTATGTGTATCTGTACCCCACTCAAAGGTTTTGTTTTAGTTGGAGTACAGTCTTTTGTAAGCTAATACATTTTGTAATCATTGAGCCTAGGAGTGGAGAAATTTATTTGCAAAAAAAGTATTTTTACTCATCTATAGGACTAGATACCTAATAACATCTGATCATCCTAAAGGAACTGGAATAAAGGAATTTTTCCCCTCTTGCAATATATGACATTTTTTTTTTAATTTTAAACCCTTAACTTCTGTGTATTGACTTATAGGTGGAAGATTGGTAAGGGTAGGCAATGGGGGTCAAGTGACTTGCCCAGGGTCACACAGCTGGGAAGTGTCTGAAGCTGGACCTGAACCCAGGACCTCTTGTCTCTAGGCCTGGCTCTCAATCCACTGAACTACCCAGCTGCCCAATATATGACATTTTTATAAGTATGTTCCTCCTTTTTCTTCCCTAGCAGATGATGGCATCAAGAGAGATAAGTGGTTGGAACTTTATATGTACAATATTAAACTTGTTAATTAACAAATTGATACTGGAATATTTCTGAATTACTATAATAGCATGCAGGTATGAAAAAAACTTGGAATTCTGGATAGTGTTCTTTCTCATAAGTCCCTCAGAATTGTCTTGGATCATTGCGTTGCTGCTAGTAGAGAAATCCATTACATTTGATCATTCCACAATGTTTCAGTTTCTGTGTACAATGTTCTCCTGGTTCTGCTCTATTCACTCTGCATCAATTCCTGGAGGTCATTCCAGTTCACATGGAATTCCTCCAGTTGATTATTCCTTTGAGCACAATAGTATTCCATCAGATACCACAATTTGTTCAGCCATTCCCCAATCAAAGGGCATCCTGTCATTTTCCAATTTTTTGCCACCACGAAGAGCAAGGCTATAAATATTGTTGTACAAGTATTTTTCCTTATTATCTCTGGGGTATAACCCAGCAGTGGTATGGCTGGATCAAAGTGCAGGCAGTCTTTTATTTTATTTTATTTTTTTAAATATTTAATAATATTTATTTTTTAGAAAAGTTAACATGGTTACATGATTCATGCTCTTACTTTCCCCTTCACCCCCCCCCCACTTACCCACCATAGCTGATGCGCATTTCCACTGGTTTTAACATGTGTCATTGATCAAGACCTATTTCCAAATTGTTGATAGTTGCATTGGTGTGGTAGTTTCAAGTCTACATCCCCAATCATGTCCGCCTCAACCCACGTGTTCAAGCAGTTGCTTTTCTTCTGTGTTTGCACTCCTATAGTTCTTCTTCTGAATGTGGGTAGCATTCTTTTCCATAAATCCCTCAGAATTGTCCTGGGTTATTGCATTGCTGCTAGTACAGAAGTCTATTACATTCTATTTTACAACAGTGTATCAGTTTCTGTGTACAATGTTCTTCTGGCTCTGCTCCTTTCACTCTGCATCAATTCCTGAAGGTCTTTCCAGTTCTCATGGAATTCCTCCAGTTTATTATTCCTTTGAGCACAATAGTATTCCATCACCAGCATATACCACAATTTGTTCAGCCATTCCCCAATTGAAGGGCAAACCCTCATTTTCCAGTTTTTTGCCACCACAAAAAGCGTAGCTATAAATATTTTCATACAAGTCTGTTTATCTATTATCTCTTTGGGGTACAAACCCAGCAATGGTATGGCTGGATAAAAGGGCAGGTCTTCTTTTATAGCCCTTTGAGCATAGTTCCAAATTGCCTTCCAGAATGGTTGGATCAATTCACAACTCCACCAGTAATGCATTAATGTCCCAATTTTGCCACAACCCCTTCAACATTTATTACTTTCCTTTGCTATCATATTAGCCAATCTGCTAGGTATGAGGTGGTACCTCAGAGTTGTTTTGATTTCCATTTCCCTAATTATAAGAGATTTAGAACACTTTTTCATGTGTATATTGATAGTTTTAATTTCTTTATCTGAAAATTGCCTATTTGTGACCCTTGCCCAATTATCAGTTGGGGAATGTTTTGATTTTTTTTGTTCAATTGATTTAGCTCCTTATAAATTTGAGCAATTAGACCTTTGTCAGAGATTTTTGTTATAAAGACTTTTCACCAATTCTTTGCTTCCCTTCTAATTTTGGTTGAGGTTTTGTTTGTACAAAACCTTTTTAATTTGATGTGATCAAAATTATTCATTTTACATTTTGTAATATTCTCTATCTCTTGCTTGGTCTTAAAATCTTTCCTTTCCCATTGAACTGATAGGTTAACTATTCTATGTTCACCTAATTTACTTATAGTTTCCTTCTTTATATTTAAGCCATTCACCCATTCTGAATTTGTCTTGATGTAGGGGTGTGAGATGTTGATCTAAACCCAATCTCTCCCATACTGTTTTCCAATTTTCCCAGCAGTTTTTGTCAAATAGTGAGGTTTTAACCCCAAATCTGGGATCTTTGGGTTTATCATACACTGTCTTACTGAAGCCATTTACCCCAAGTCTATTCCACTGATCCTCCCTTCTGTCTCTTAGCCAGTACCATATGGTTTTTTTTTAAAAAAAAAAAAACAAAAAACCCTTGTACTTCGGTGTATTGTCTCATAGGTGGAAGATTGGTAAGGGTGGACAATGCGGGTCAAGTGACTTGCCCAGGGTCACACAGTACCATATGGTTTTGATGATTATTGCTTTATATTACAGTTTAAGATCTGGTATTGCTAGGCTCCCATCCTTCATATTTTTTTCATTATTTCCCTTGATATTATTGCTCTTTTGTTCTTCCATATGAACTTTGTTATAATTTTTTCTATTCAGCAAAAAAGTTTCTTGGTAGTTTGATAGATATGGCACTGAATAAGTAAATTAATTTGAGTAGAATTGTCATTTTATTATTAGCTCATCCTGCCCATGAGCAATTAATTTTTTTTCAATTGTTTAGATCTAGTTTTAATTGTGTGAAAAGTGTTTTCTAGTTGTGTTCATATAATTCCTGTGTTTGTCTTGGCAAATAGATTCCTAAATGTTGTATATTATCTAGGGTGATTTTAAATGGAATTTCTCTTTCTAACTCTTGATGTTGAGATGTGTTGGAAATATATAGAAATGTTGATGATTTATGTGCATTTATTTTGTATCCTACAATTTTGCTAAAGTTGTTGATTATTTCCACTAACTTTTTAGTTGATTCTCTAGGATCGTTTAAGTAGACCATCATATCATCTGCAAAGAGTGATAGTTTAGTCTTCTCATTGCCTATTTTAATACCTTGAAATTCTTTTTCTTCTCTGATTGTTACTACTAGTGTTTCTAGTATACTGTTAAATAATAGAGGTGATAATGGGTGTCCTTGTTTCACTCCTGATCTGATTGGGAAGGCTTCTAATTTATCCCCATTGCAGATGATGTTTGCAAATATATACTATTTATTATTTTTAGGAAAGGTCCTTCTATTCCTATACTTTCTTGTGTTTTCAATAGGAATGAGTGTTGTATTTTGTCAAAGTCTTTTTTCTGCATCTATTGAGATAATCATGTGATTTCTGTTGGTTTGGTTATTGATATAGTCAATTATGTGGATGGTTTTCCTAATTCCTAATATTAAACCATCCTTGTATTCCTGGCATACATTCCACCTGATCATAATGAATAACCCTTGTGATCACTTGCTGGAGTCTTTTTGCTGGCATTCTATTTAAGATTTTTGCATCTATGTTCATTAAGGAGATTGTTTTGTAGTTTTCTTTCTCTGTTTTTGATCTGCCTGGATTTGGAATCAGTACCACATTTGTGTCAAAAAAAGGAATTTGGCAGAACTCTTTTGCTTATTTTGTCAAATAGTTTGTATAATATTGGGATTAGTTGTTCTTTAAATCTTTACTAGAATTCACTTGTGAATCCATCTGACCCTGGGGATTTTTCCTTAGGGAGTTCTTTGATGGCTTGTTCAATTTCTTTTTCTGATATAGGATTATTTAAGTATTCTATTTCTTCTGTTAATCTAGGGCAATTTATATTTTTGTAAATATTCATCCATATCACCTAGATTGCTATATTTATTGCCATATAATTGGGCAAAATAATTTTTAATGATTGCCTTGATTTCCTCTTCATTAGAGGTAAGGTCTCCCTTTTCATCTTTGATACTGATAATTTGGTTTTCTTCTTTCCTTTTTTTAATTAGATTGATCAGTACTTTGTCAATTTTATATATTTTTTCAAAGTACCAGCTTCTAGTCTTATTTATTAATTTGATAGTTCTTTCACTTTTAATTTTATTAATTTCTCCTTTAATTTTTAGGATTTCTAATTTAGTTTTTATCTGGGGATTTTTTTAAAAACCCTTACCTTCCATCTTGGAGTCAATACTGTGTATTGGCTCCAAGGCAGAAGAGTGGTAAGGGTAGGCAATGGGGGTCAAGTGACTTGCCCAGAATCACACAGCTTGGAAGTGTCTGAGGCCAGATTTGAACCTAGGACCTCCTGTCTCTAGGCCTGGCTCTCAATCCACTGAGCTACCCAGCTGGCCCCCTTATCTGGGATTTTAAATTTGTTCTCTTTCTAGTTTTTTAATTTGCATGTCCAATTCATTAACCTCTCTGATTTGTTAATATATGTACTCAGGGTTATAAATTCTCCACTGAATATTGCTTTGGCTGCATCCCATAGATTTTGATATGATGTCTCCTCATTGTCATTCCCTTCAATGAAATTATTCATTGTTTCAATGATTTGTTCTTTAACCTACCAATTTTGGAGAATCATATTATTTAATATTTAATTAATTTTTGATTTGCTTCTCCATGTGCCCTTACTAATCATAATTTTTACTGCATTATGATCTGAAAAGGATGCATTTATTGTTTCTGCCTTTTTGCATTTGTTTGCAATATTTTTATGCCCTAGTACAGGGTCAATCTTTGTGAATGTACCATGTGCTGCTGAAAAGAAGGTATATTCCTTGGTTGTAGAACCAATTCTCTTGCCTTTCTGAATATTATATTCCAAGATTGGAGGCTTCCAGATCCTGTGTAATCCTGATTGGTGCTCCTTGATATCAGAATTGTCTTTTTTCTGGCGTCTTGCAATATTTTCTCCTTAGCTTAGACTCTCTTGAATTTAGCAATTACATTCCTGGGGGTTGTCTTTTGAGGATTTAACATAGAGGGTGATCTATAGACTCTTTCAATGTCTATTTTGTCCTCTTGTTCAAGAATATCAGGGCAATTTTCTTGGATAATTTCTTGTAGTATGATGTCAAGATTTCTGTTTATTTCTAGGTTTTCAGGTAGACCTACAATTCTCAAATTGTCTCTCCTGGATCTGTTTTCCAAGTCAGTCGTCTTTTCCATGAGCTATTTTATGTTTCCTTCTATTTTGTCATTCTTTTGACTTTGCTTTATTAATTCTTGCTGTCTTGTGAGATCATTAGCTTTTACTTGTCCAATTCTAGTCTTTAAAGACTGATTTTTCAACTATGTTCTTTTGATTTTCCTTTTCAGTTTGGTCTATCCTGCTTTTCATGACTTCCAGCAAGTCAATTCTGGTATCCAATTTTCTTATCATTTCATTTGATTTCTGGGCTTCTTTTTCCAAGTTGGAGATTCTATCTTTTAGACCAGTGGTTTCCAAACTTTTTTGGCCTACCACCCCCTTTTCAGAAAAAATATTACTTAGAGCCTCCTGTCACATACTATCAATGCCCCCTTACAGTTATTCACCACCCCAAATGCAACTGTGGTTATCGCCAACCCCCTGGATTGCTGCAGTGATCCAGTGATGTGGTAGCACCCACTTTGGGAATCACTGTTTTAGACTGTTATTTTCTTTTTTGAACTATGTCTCACTTTTCTTGCCAAGTTTCTTTTATCTTCCTTACTTGGCTCTTGAACTCCAATTTGAGTTGCTGGAGAGCTTTTGACCAATTTCCATTTTGGGGGGGAAGTTTGGATGTGTTTGCTTATTTGTCACTCTCTGCTGTCTCCTCTGTAGTCTGCTGTTTTTCTCCATAGAAGTTATCCAGGGTCAGAGTTTTTTAAATTATTTTTTGGTAGTTGTAGACTGCAGTTCTTGGGTGCTAGTGGCCATTGCTGTGTTAGTTTTTTTTTTCCCTTCCCAGCCTGAAGTCTGAGTGAGGAGGGTAGACCAGTCTCTGTGTATTGAGCTATAGAGTGGTTTTTGCCCTGAGGCTATTTTTCAGTCTCTGCCTCTTCTGTTGTAGGCAGTCCCTCTCTGCCCTATCTCTGTGCCCAAGCTCCACATTCCTCAGCCTTCCATGGTCCCAAGTGTTGCTGCTCTCAAGGGTAAGTCTGTGGTGTCCTCAGCCAACCCCCTGAGAACCTAGAGATTGCCCCATGCTCGCTCTGACTCTGGCGCCATTGGTGGAGTGGGGGAGGGGTGATCAGCTCAAGCTTTGGTAGGAGTAATTTTACCCCTTTATAGTGTAAAAATTCCCCCACCCTGCCTACCTTTAAGGCTATGCCCTATGGTAGAGCCCCTTTGCTCATCTGATTTTGATTTTTGTCCTTTTGAGGTGCTTTATATTGGTTGGTGGTGAGGAGAAGGAGACCCTTGCTTCTACTCTGTGGCCATCTTAGCCCAGAAAAACCTTAGAATTTTTTTTTAAGATTTTTTTTAAACCCTTGTACTTTGGTGTATTGTCTCATAGGTGGAAGATTGGTAAGGGTGGGCAATGAGGGTCAAGTGACTTGCCCAGGGTCACACAGCTGGGAAGTGGCTGAGGCCGGATTTGAACCTAGGACCTCCTGTCTCTAGGCCTGACTCTCACTCCACTGAGCTACCCAGCTGCCCCTTAGAATTTTAATCTGTGATGAATCTATAATATAATGATGATATTTTTCTCCAAATGTATCTAGTATGGATAATCCTTTTTTTTATTTTAAACCCTTACCTCCTGTCTTGGAATCAATACTATGTATTGGTTCTAAGGCAGAAGAGCAGTAAGGGCTAGACAATAAGGGTCAAGTCACTTGCCTAGTCAAACAGCTAGGAAGTGTCTAAAGCCAGATTTGAACCTAAGACCTCCCATCTCCAAGTCTAACTCTTATTCCACTGAGCCACCCAGCTGCTCCCTAAAGAAAGTGAAATTATTTTCTCATTTTTAAATACTTGTACAGAAGATTTTCATGCCAGATTGATAGCAAATGGTACATAAAACTAAAATTCTCTGAAATTTCAGGATTAGAGAAACACATTTAAGAGATTGTGCTAAATTGTATTGTCTTGTTACTGAGAGATTTTGGCAGATTTTAATCTAGGAAACTGTATAAGTCAGTGATGGGCAAACTATGGCCCACAGGCCAGATGCAGCCCCCTGAAATGTTCTTTCCTCCTGTAGAACATTATTCCTAATCTGACCCCAATGAATGGGGTACAATACAGTGAAATGCTGAGATACCTCACACCTACTTGATCGGCCAATATGGCAGTAAAGGAAAGTGGTAAATGTTGGATGGGATGTGGAAAAATTGAGATATTAATGCATTGTTGGTAGAGTTGTGAGCTGATCCAATCATTCCGGAGGGCAATTTTGAACTAAACTCAAAAAGCTATAAAACTCTGTATACCCTTTGATTTGGTAATACCACTACTGGGTCGGTATCCCAGAGAGATAATAAAAAAGGGGAAAAGACCTTTTTGTATAAAAATATTTATAGCAGCTCTCTTTGTGGGGCAAAGAATTGGAAATTGAGGGGATGTCCATCAATTGGGGAATAGCTGAACAAATTGTGATACATGCTGGTAATGGAATACTATTGTACTATAGGAAATGATAAGCAAGATGATTTCAGAAAAAGCTGGAAAGATCTGGAACTGATGCAGAGCAATATAAGCAGAACTGGGAGAACATTGCATATAATAACAGCAATGTTAGACAATGAATATCTGTGGAAATTTGGCTATTTTCAGCAGTGCACTGATCTGGGATAATCCTGAAAGACCTATGACAGGGAATGTTCTCCATCTCCAGAGAAAGAACTGTTGTCATCTTTCACATCAGTGTATCTTTGGTTTTATTTTAGGGTTTTGGTTATGTGTGAGTTTGTTCTTACAACAATGACCAATACGGAAGTGTGTTTTGCATGACAATAAAAAGGGGAAAAAATAAATGTTTTCTTATTTGCTTTCGCTCTTATTTGCATCACCTATTCCTCTTTTGTTGTTCAGCCATTTTTTTCACATCTGACTCTTTGTAATTTTTTTTTGGGGGGGGGAGTTTCTTGGCAGAGATAAGATACTGGAGTGGTTTGCTATTTCCTTCCCTGGCTCATAATACAAATGAGGACCTGGACAATCAAGGTTAAGTCACTTGCCCAGGGTCACACAATAAGTGTTTGAGGCCAGATTGAAACTCAGGAAGATGAATCTTCCTGACTCCAGGCCCAGTGCTTTATTCACTGAGCCTCCTAGCTATCCTTATCATTCTCTAATGAGCTATATTTTATATGTTAGGATAGTCTTTCCGTGCAAATATATTTTAAACATGCTGCAACTTAAGTCAATGGTCTTTAAAAATTGCTGTAGCTTAAAAAATTCATCCCTCCATGACCAATTTGGTTGAGAGATTCTTCTAAACTTAGGTGGACTGGTCTGTAGATAACAGAGTAAATGTCTGTATTTGAAGCCTTCCTGTTTTGTAAGATTTACCAGAGCTTAATCCCTGTTGGTCTAGCCTTCAAGCTCCTTAAAGATATATTTTTTTCATATCCGCAGAGGTATCAAGTGATAACACACATATAACCCAATGCAATAGCTTGTCAACTCCAGGGGGGAGTAGGGAAGAGGGGTAGGAGACAATATGAATCATGTAACTATGGAAAAATATTTAAAAATTTAAAAATCAAATCAAATTTCATATCCTTCAGTACCTACAGCAATACCAAGTATATGGTAGATGCTTAATAAATGTTGGCTGAATGAATGAATAAACAAAGGCAACTAATCATTCAATAATTATTTGTTAGGTGTCTACTGTATAAATTATGAGCCTGGGTGACTGGGAGGATGATAATACTCTTGAAATGAAGAAAGGAAGAAAGTGTTTCAGCATACTATCTTTCATGTCAGTGTACTTATGGTTTTGTTTTGGGGTTTTGGTTTGTATATCTTACAACAATGATCAACACGGAAGTGTGTTTTGCATAATAATAAAAATAAAATTAAAAAAAAAAAGAAAGCAGTTTCTTTTCTTTCTGGGAGGAAAGAAAATGGACATCTAATTTGATATGTCCTTGGAGATGCTAGGCTAAATGTCAGCAGAGAGAATAGGGCTGAATAGGTAGATTTGAGAATCATAAACACAGAGATAACAATTGAATTAATGAGAACTAATAAGATCACCAAGTGAAAATATGGAGACCAAAGAAGGGCCTTTGGGAAATGCATGGTTATTAGGCATTACGTGGATAAAGGTTCAGCAAAGGAGACTAAGAAGGAATTATCTGATAGGTAAGAAACCCACAAGAGTGTGGTGTTCTAAAAACCTTGAGAAGAAGGTGATAGTGTCAAAAGCTGAAGAAGTGGTCAAGATGGATGACTGAGAAAGGGTTATTACATTTGGCAATTAAGAGGTCACTGATAATGTTGGAGAGATAAGTTTTGATTGAATGGTGAAGTCAGAAGTCATATTATGGAGAGCTTAGAAGAGAGCGAGTGGGAAGAAAGCAAAAGCTGGATCAAATGAGTTTTTTGAGGATGAGAGAGAGAAATGAGGATGGGATAGAAAGGGATCACTTGTGAAAATAGAGAGCCTCACAGATATTCTCTGCCAGTCTCCACCTTGATCCTTAAAGTGGCCTCTTCATTATGTTAGACAGAGATCAAAGTGGAAATAATGGCAGAGAGAATCTGTGAGGTGAATAGTGGAGGAGGGTAAAAGAAAGAGAAGTTAGAATTCTGGATGAATTCTCTCAAACTTTTCAGTGAACTATGAGGCAGGCCTGGTACCACAACCTATGGGAACTTCAAAGAGGGATGCAAAGTTGGAAAAGCCACTCTAGCGAATAGGAAAGTGAGTCAATTGCCTTGCTGCAGTAAGAGCCCAATAAAGATTATGTAACATAATTTGGGGTGGATTTCTAGCATAGTTTTTTTTCTCCAACTTTGTTCAGTTGCATGTGAGTAGGAGCTAAGCCAATGGATGATGAGAGTAATCCAGTACTAAGACTTGGCAGGGCAAGATTGGCAATAAAGGAAGAAAATGCAGGGATAATGATCTAACAAAACAACTAAGCAGATGAGAGATTATTAGAGGTCATGGGGAGGATGAAAAACAAGGTTTGGGGTTGGAAGTCAGAGGGCAATATGGAATGACAACAGATTACAAACAGATAACGGAATTTCAATATGAACATGGAGTTGGTACATTTTAAGAATAATGGGAAGATGTAAGCATAGAAGTATTAGCTATTTCATTTTCTACATATATTTAAAAACCCTTATCTTTAGTATCAGTTCTAAGACAGAAGAGTGGTAAGGGCTAGGCAATGGGGGTTAAGTGACTTGCTCAGGGTCACATAGCTAGGAAGTGTCTATGGCCAGATTTGAACCCAGGTCATTCTTACTCCAAAGCTGGCACTGTGTTGTGTTGTCTGGCTGCTCCTTGGCTTTGTTTTATAGAAAAAAAATCAATTGAGTTGATAACATACAATAGCATAGTTTCTCATCATTGTCAGCTATCTACATGTGGGAGGTAGAGCCTGAAGAGCAGTAGGAGATACTGAGCTCATATCCTGGAGGTGGGTGCGAAAGTTGTAGCAACTTTAGCTGTAGCTGAGCTCACTGGTCCAGAAATGGGAACTTGTGCAGAGTGGAGGTGGCCTAGAGCTCTGGACTCCAGAAAACTCATTGGGCAGTCCTTAATCAAATGGCCCTGAGCTAGAAGAAAACAAGGCATTGGCTTGGGAGTTTTAAATATGTTTATTGCACAATTTATCTAGATCCTCAATGGGTCCAGAATCTGATACAAAGATTTTCACCCTCAAAGAACTTCCCAGCCCAAACTGGGAAAGTCTTGGAAACCTGGTCAAATCATTCACTGGGTCTTAAATATAAATGGTTAATCTCCAGAATGCACAACCTGTATGGGGTGTGGGCAATGAAAGGCAAAGGTCCATAGGTCCATTTTCATGGTTTTTTTAAAAAAAAAGCAAAAACAACCTTTAACTTCTGTCTTAGAATACATACTGATTCCAAGGCAAAAGAGCAGTAAGAACTAGGCAATTGGACTTTAATGACTTCTCCAGGATTATAGGAAGTGTGATTCGAGATTTGAACCCAGTTCCTCCCAACTATAGATCTGATGCTCTATCCACTGCGTTACTCGACTGCCCTCATCCATTTTACTTCTTAACCATCTCACCAACAGATGGCTTCCCAGGATGCATGTTATCTGAAGGAACACCACAAAAACTCTTGTCTGGGGCCCCACTGTCCTCACTGACTGCTTAAGCTGACCACATCTAGCCTAGTTCCAGCCATGTTTCATTTCATTTCCCAGACCATCTTTTTGCCCCAAACTGACAATCACACCTGCTGTCCAGTTCTTGAGCCCTAATCCTATCATTGCTCCTAGAAAGGACATGTCCATTTTTTCTAACCACTTCTTATTCTTATAACTTCCTAAGCCAAAATGACCCCACTCGGGTCACTGCTCATATTAGAATATAATCTGAGGGTAGGGACTAATTTTGCTTTTGTATTTGTGTACCCAGTGCAAAGCATGGTGCTTGGCAAATAGAGCTTAAATAATTTATTCTTTTATTCATTTATTTACAACATGAGGAGCAAAGGACAGTAAATGAACATCTATCCTTCTGCATAAACGTGGGCATCACTCACAGCTAGACCTGAGGAAAGAACTCTGTATTACTTCGGGGCATCATTTTATGGAGTTAGACATACTTTTTTTTTTTTAAGCCCTTGTACTTCGGTGTATTATCTCATAGGTGGAAGAGTGGTAAGGGTGGGCAATGGGGGTCAAGTGACTTGCCCAGGGTCACACAGCTGGGAAGTGGCTGAGGCCGGGTTTGAACCTAGGACTTCCTGTCTCTAGGCCTGACTCTCACTCCACTGAGCTACCCAGCTGCCCCCCAGTTAGACATACTTTTATGGTTGAGTAGTGTAAGTGGGAAGTAAGCCATAGTCAGGGCTCTCAGCAATACCCCTGGCACTTGTTTATAAAGGCTTTGAATAAATCTCGGGCTTTCTGGAGTGGAACTGGCCACCACACAGTCTGGGGTAGCCTCTAAATTCCATCTGAACTTTATGTCTCCTGGGGCCCCCACATCTTGGCTGGTGCTCTGCTCATTAAATGGCTTTTGTTGTTATTGAATTACAATCTGTTGGGCATAAAACCATAAGGGACTGAAAAAATAACCAATGCCAGTAAGTCAGATCAATCTCACGCTTCTCAGTCTTATTCATGTGTTGGGTTGTCTTCCTCTTCTGGCAGGGTCTTCTTCTTCTAAGAGGCCAGGAGATGATGACCCTCTCCTCAGTAGAACCTGGATTCCCCCTGCTCCATTCCCACTCCTCCCTGTCCATAGAACTGGGCTAGATTGAGCATGAGGACAGGTTAAGCCCCAGGGGAGTGATGGCCAAGGACTTGAGGCCACTGGAAGACATTCTATGAAGGGTATACAAGGCATGTAAATTCACAGCTAGTCACAATCTGGACACTTTTCAAAATAGGACAGTGACTGTGACAAGGCATTTTTCATTTCAGTAGAAAGCAGAGACTCAGCTGTTTTTGTGCCCTGGACAAGTAGCACAAGACTTTCCTTCAATTCAGTTACAAGGATAGTCACAAAAATACCAGGCCATCACAAAGCTGGGGAAGAGATTGTCCTGGATGGTGGCAGGGCTAGGACAATGAAAAGATCATTTGCAGGGTAGATTCCCAAGCAGAGGAAACTTGCTTTCAGTTTGTATCTTCCTGTTTTCATGATTTTTTCTGGCCATCTAGCTGTTTCTGTTACTAAATGACACAAAGTGCAGTCAGTGCTCCCCCTATATTTTGAGCACCTCTTAACTTCTAGACAAAGCCCCAGCCACCCACACCTCCACATAGCTTTCCAGAATGCCTCTATCTAAGAGCTTCCCTACTCAGTTTGATCTAAATATCTCCCCCAAATTCTCCTCCTGGAGATCAAACTGTATTTCTTCTGGATGTGCAGAAGAATCTTCTAGTGTACAGCTAGGGCTTTTGGTCTCACCCCTTACTTTGGGGTAAGAGAGTCCTCCATTTTCCCTTAGCCTTTATAACACAGAGAAAAGCAGGTCTGGAGGAAAGGCTGGCTAAAGGGAAAATAGCCATTTCAATTAAGCATACTAAGTGGTGACTATTTCTATTCTTTAAAGCACTCCTGCGGTCTCTGGGTAGGAGGACAATTCAGAATTGAGGTGAAATATTTGGGGAAATGGAATATGAAAGGGAAAAGGCTGGACCCCAGGGCTTGTTGCCTTCCGGTGTACCAAGGGATGAGGGAATGGGATGCAGTGTGGGAAGATGAATGAGAATCTTTAATTTCATTCATATAAGATCATAGTGGTGGGATTTTTTGAAGGGGTGGTGGGAAGTCTAGTTGGCTCCTACTGAGCACACCTGATCTAATAAGCCGCAGGAAAATAAACAAGCTCTCTCCCAACTCCAACTCGGGTCCCCATCAGACATGCACCATGGGAGAAGCATTTGGAGGTACCTCTCCTGTTCCCTGTTAAAATGGAGTGGTGCTATAGCATCTTGCATCGTTAGGAAAGTTTGACAATCAGAAAAGCTAGAGGGGAACAGGAAATCAAGGAGGTGAAAGCAACAGGAAGAGAAAAATTTGAGAAGAAAGAAAGAAGATGAAAGTGGTAAAGAATAAGATAAAGGTGGGGTAGAGTAGAAAAAGACTTAAAAAAAGGAAAAGAAATTTTTAAAAATAAAATAAAATAAAAAAGAGAATGAAGTCCTGAGGCCAGTGGATTGAGTTTCCTCAGTGCCTAATGACCAAAGCTCTGTCCTCAGCATGCATTTTATTTCCTCCCTCCACCACTTCCCTTTCTTCTCTCCATGGGGTTATCCAATTCCTTTCAGACCCAGGCTCAGTCTCAGGAGTGTCTCAGCTCCACCTCAGAGCCAAAATAAGGCTCCCCTCTACGTTTGAGGCTACACGTCTTATAGGCCAAGCCCATTGTAGCCACAAGCAACAGCAAGCCCAGGCAAAGCAGTACCCACTGCCCTGCCGTAGCCTGCCCACGCTCCAACTCCATTCCCAAGAAGCTGACTTTGCCACTGTTCGGTACATTGGGAGTACTGGAGGCACCTAGGGGGTAGGGAAGAAAAGCACATAAGAGGAGGATGGGAAAAGGGGAGAATGGGTTCTACACATATGTGGGTATCAGGGAAAGGAGAAAAGGGGACTCTTAGCCATCTGCCCTCTCAGATCTAGATTCAGGCCCTTGGGATAAAAATTGCCATATCTGGGTACCAGCTCATTCCAGTGACCAGGCTCATACCAACTCTGGTCTAATATTCACAGAATAGTTCTGCAGAAGGAACTTTGGAGATCATTTAATGCAACTCCCTTATTTTATTGTTAATATTATATCTCTTTTTGGGAAGGGGGTAGAAATCAGAGAAGCTTTCATGGGAGGAAGTGGCCCCTGCACTGAGTCTTAAAGGAATATAAGGGTTTTGAGAGATGGAAAGGAGACAAATTTTAGGAAATCTAGCAGGGGTGGCTGGAATGGATGGGGGAAATGGCATATATTGGAACAGCATAGGGGAATGAAAAGAGGACTGGATGTAACAGACAGTTAAAATTCCATTTTTGCTACTTAGTATCCATATACCTCCCTGAATCTGGGCCTCAGTTTTCCATTCTGTAAAATTCAACTTCTTCATTTTATAGACTCAGACATGGAAAGGAACTTTGCCCAAGGTCCCACAGTGAGTAAGCGAGCAGCAAACCTTGAATCTTCTTGGATTTTAATTTTGTTTGCTTTCCACTATAGCCCTTTTAAGTTCTGGATGAAGGGCCCTGCCTAAAGAAGGTGGCAGACCTGGGGCGCCACCTCTACTCCCAAATGGAATACATCTCTACTACTCTGACAGCAGAAGGGGGTTGGGGGTGGGTTTATAACAGTTAGAGAACTCCTTGCTCTGTATTTGCTTGGACTTGACCCTGCCTCTATGGGGAGAGGACTATATTAGTAGCTTTGGGTGAGATTGGGGGGTGGGGGGTGGGTTGAGGCTAGAGGAGGGGGGAAGGATGGGGCCAGTACCAGAATATGGAGTCCAGTCATACTGAGGCCAGCCTAGTGTCTCTCCTTGCTCCTTGTTCTTGGTGATAAGCCAATCCAGCAGGGGCTGGAAGTAGTTCATAATAGCTGTAGCTGACATGTTGGGCTGTCCTGTAATTATCTTCATGGCTTCTGGCCAGGGTTGACTGAGTCCCAGCTTCATTGCATCCCTGGGTAGAGTTTGGAGATTGTGCAGGATGAAGAGAAGAAGGAAACAGACATTAGGCTCACTGCCCTGAAGCTGCAATTCCCCTACTGAGGATCCCTCCTTCTAGCTAATGATAAGATAGAATAGAATGATATGATAATGATTAAAAATTTAATTTAATTTAAATTAAAAAATGTTTAAATTTAAATTAAAATTTTAAAATTATAATTAAAAATTAAATTAAAAACATTCAAAGAAATTAAGCTAATTCTCTAAAAGAAACCCCACAATTTAAAAATGCTTTAAGGAACAATCTTTTTTTTCACCTTCTGTCTTAAGCATATGTATTTGGTTCTAAGGCAGACAAGTGATAAGGGCTAGGCATTGGGGGGGTGAGGGTGAGGGGGTGTTAAGCAATTTGCCCAGTGGCGCACAGATCTGAGGCCACATTTGAACCCAGGACCTCCAGTCTCTGAGCCTCAATCCATTAAGCTACTTAGCTGCCCCCAAGGAACAATCTTTTAAGGAAAGAAAGCACACTCCAGGATCCTTTATTTCCCATTCCTTATCTTACTTAAAGATACATAGCAGACTTGGTTTAGGTGTGGCAGTGGGTAGACAAGGTGAGAAGCTAATTTTCCAGGTCCACATCCATAATTTCAGCAATGCCCAATGGGCTCCCCCCCCAGGGCCTGGAGGGGAACTTTAGGCACAGGACAAATTCTGAGAACTCACGCCAAGAGCTTCCCTGCCTCCTTTGACTGATAGATGTCACACTTGTAAAGTGGGCCTGTGTGGCCAGCGGCTCGGCACAGGGCCTCATGGAACTGGAATTGAATCACAAAGCTGACAAAGTATCTGGGAAGAGAAGACAGAACAAAGGTGAGAGCAAGCCAAAGGACTGTCCCAATGTCCCAAAGTCCCTCTACCCAGTGCAACCCATGCAGCCCTCTGGTCCATCATGGCAACTCTTCCCCTATCTATCTCTGGCCAGCTAGGCAGTGCCATAGTGTGTGGAGTGCCAGGCCTGAGTTCAAATCTGACCTCAGACAGATAAAGAGATATGATTACAATTATAACCGATAAAAGTAGCTAGGCAGCATAGCACTTAGAGCACTGAACCTGGAGTCAGGAATACATGGATTCAAATTTTATTAAAAAACCATTTTTCCCCATGGTTACATGATTCATGTTGCCTTCCTCTCCTGGCAATTCCATTGGGTTATACATGTGTCATTACTGAGTTCAAATTCTGCCTCAGATACATGCTACCTGTGTGATTCTGAGTAAGTTACTTAACCTCTCTTAGTTTTCTCATCTGTAAAAAAAAAAAAAAAAAAAAAAAAAAAAAATGAGGATCATAATAGTGCCTACTTCCCAGGGATGGGAGGCTCAAATGAGAACCTTATTATTTATAAAATGCTTTGCAAACTTTAAGGTGTCATATAAATGCTAGTTTATTACTATTAAAAAAAAACAAAACGGGAAATGCGCATCGGCTATGGGTGAGGGAGTGAAGGGGGGGTAAAGGGGAAAGTAAAAACATGAATCATGTAACCATGGAAAATTTTTCTAAAAAATAAAAAAAGGAAAAAAAAAAACAAAACCCCAAACCTTACCTTCCGTCTTAGAATCTACTATGTATTGGTTCCAAGTGATAAGGGCTGGGCAATGTGACTTGCCCAGGGTCACACAGCTAGAAAGTGTCTGAGGCCAGATTTGAACCCAGGATTCCTGTCTCTGGGCTTGGCTCTCAATCCACTGAGCCATCCAGCTGCCCCCTAATTTATTACTATTAAAAATGTTATGCTGGCTATTGACATATTCAAACTCTGGGAGTTGTGAGTCTCACCTTGATTGACAGGTAAAGACAGTTGGAGACATTGGAATGTTCCCAGAGGCCTTGAGGATAAGATGAAAGGCAGTTGGCCAGAGGATATAAATACCCTGGCAACCATCTGACAAGGGCTCTTGGCTTTGACCCTTGTCCTGGAACCCTTGGCCTTGGACATTGATCTCTGATCTTGGAGCATTGACCTGTGGATCTCTGACCATGAGTTGTCTGATCTCTCTGAATTCCCCCTAGATATTTAGACATCTGAACTATCATTAGATATTTAGGTATCCGGGCCCCAGGTGGGAACCAGGAAGAGGGAAGGAGAAGAAGCAAAGGGAGGTAAGGGAGGTATTTCCTGACAGCTGTAGGACTGACATAACAACTGGCAATAAGACGCTGAGAGGGATCATCGATATCTGTATCAACCAAGCAGGTTGCTTTCTCTGGTTTGGCCATGGACAAGCTGAGCCAGAGGAGGTGAAGAACAAGAGCTCCAGCATTACTGAAACAGCCTACAGTCCTGAGGGATTAGTGATCATAGCCATTAGTGACAGGGTCTCCTATCCCCAAGTCATTCCTGATTATTCCTTTCCCTTATTAACATCTATAGATAAAGTTTATTAAGTACCTTCCTGAGTAGTTATTACATCACAACTCTTGGGGAGGGAGTAACACAGTCAGATGAAAACGTTATCCAAGGCTAATAGAACCCAATATTAGTAATCAATCCAACCCCAAGTGGGAACTGAAAGGGTTACCCATCTACCTGACCTTTAGGGATCCTGCCTGGGTGCTGTTATCGAGAAGGAGCAGTTATTATAACATCCAGCTGAGTGACAGGACTCAGGTGTCCCTGCACCAGCTATCAAAGGAATACAAGGCACAGCTTTCCTGATTAATATACCTTATAATAACTATAATAGTAGACAAAGATACCTTCTTTATAACACTATTTATGAGTGTCTTTTGAGTAATAAGTGTTTAGAGGGAGGGAGTTAAACTAGCTAAGAGAAGCATTTCAGGAGGACCTAGAAGATAGATTTTATTCTAATCCCCTAAAAGCAAAATATAACCCCTAAAATCTAAACTCCTAAACTGATATGTGGTAGATATAATTCTAACCTCACACCTTTCTTGAAACTGGAGACTTGAAGAGGGAGTGCTAGGCCTCTCCCTTAGAGAAAGAGAATGACCAGACCTAGAATTATCTATCTTAATATACCTGCAATTCAGAACACATTGGGTCCCTTTCTGCTCCCTTAAGTCATTCTACACAAAAGCAGCAACCTGCCTCTCCAAAGAGTTTTATTTTGTCTCCAAGTGCTTTGTTTTTTTTTAAATATAAAGTGCTTTGTAAGCATTATACTAGGTGTCCCAAAAGTCTTTGAGCTTTTTTAAAATTAAATTAAATTAAATTAAATTAAATTTTATTTTTAAAAAACCTTTACCTTCCATCTCACAATCAACACTATGTATTGGTTCTAAGGCAGAAGAGCAGTAAAAGGCTAGGCAATGAGAGTTAAATGACTTGCCCAGGGTTACATAGAAGAAGTTTCTGAAATCAAATTTGAACCCAGGGCCTCCCATCTCTAGGTCTGGCTCTCTGTCCACTGAACCACTTAGCTGCCCATGAAAAAAAGAACTTTTTAGAATCAGAACAACAACTATGGGGACACACTGAGAACTCGATTTTTATAAAAGGTAGGACAATTGCTTCCCATATGGGCAAATGTGTGTTCATTCTGCTTAGTTCAAGTCAGAATTATCTGCAATGTTTTTTTCCCCCCATGGTTACAAGATTCTTATTGTCTCCCTCCCCTTTTCTCTCCCCTTTTCCCTCCCCCTCCTGGAATTTTCTGCAGTGATTTTAATTGGCTCTTGGTGGCTTTCTGATTTGGGGCCCAGCCTACTTGGTCATCTATAGATAAGAGTACTCTGAATTCAAACAATCAAATTTCTATTTTTCAGGTAACAATTACTTAATAAATGTTTGCTGAATAAATGAATGAATGCACATTCAACAATCATACAATTTGTAGGCCATTGCTGATATTCAGTCAAGTAGTGTGGAGGTGATGAAGTTTAGCCCAAGTTTTCTAAGACCCAGGAAAATTCAGGAGGAATTCCCAGAGTCGGAGACTTTGGAGGATCCAAAGATAGAGTCTTAGAGGGCTAATGTGTAGAAGGGCTTATTCAAGAACTTTCACTGTGTGAGTGACAATATATGTATAACCCAGGGAAATTGCCTGTCAGCTCCAGGAGTGGGGAGAGAATCATGTAACCATGGGAAAAAAAATTTAAAAATAAAATAAAATCTATTAAAAAAAAACTTTCACTGGCTGTGTCCTGGAATTTTCTCTAAGCCTAGAATGCCATTCTTCCTTATTGCAGCCTCCTAGCCTTCCTGGCTTCTTGTTATTATTCTTTAGTTGTTTTCAGTCATGTCTGACTTTTTTTTTTAAACCTTTACCTTCTGTCTTAGAATCCATACTAAGTATCAGTTCTAAGGCAGAAGAAAGGTGAGGACTATGTAATGGGGGTTAAGTGACTTGCCCAGGGTCACATAGTTGGGAAGTATCTGAGGTCAAATTTGAACCCAGGACCCTCCTATCTCCAAGCCTCAGATACTTCCTAGCTATGTGACTCTAGGTCAGTCACTTAAACCCAATTGCTTTGTTCTTACTGCTTTTCTGCCTTGGAACCAATACTTGGTATTGATTCTAAAATGGAAGGGAAGGGTTTAAAAACAAACAAACAACAAAACAACTCCTGGTTCTGAAAGGCTTGTAAGACCTTTCTTTCTTCAGAGAATCATCATACAACTTCTCTCTCTTGGAGCATTACTTGGGTCTGCTCATCTCCAAGGCAGGCTCTTTTCTTTGCTGCCAGAAGTCTCAGTCCTTCATTGAAGCTCCTTCTTCCCTTAAGTAACTCCCTTTCTGTGTCCAAGTCTGTCTGAAATGCATGTCTCCTTCCTAATGTGTCTTAAATTCTCTCAAACCAACTTCTGGATCAATCAAGTATCTCTTGTTCTGTTGCTAGATACCATGGCCAATGGGATGGAGGGAGAAGGGAGAAATTGCCCCTTACCTCCAACTCTCTCCACATTTCTTTCAGAAGTCTTCTCCACCAAGCACTCCTGAGTCTTTATTTCTATCAACTCCCCAGGACTTTGCTATTTAAAGTCCCCAGTGACTAATCTGTTTGCTCAGGCAATGAGGTTGTTCCCTTTCATCCACTCAAAGGACCTTTTCACAGCTCATAAAAGAACTTACTAGCAGTTAGCACCTTGTTAGCACATAATATTCCATGAATTCTGTTATTATGTCTACTGAGCTGGGGGTGGGGGGAATCACCTTTCCTTACACGTTTAATATTAGAAAACATGAGCTTATAGCCAATAGCTTCCAGTTATATATCTAAAAAGCACTCCATAAAAATCAATGATGAAAGGGGGCAGCTGGGTAGCTCAGTGAATTGAGAGCCAGGCCTAGAGACGGGGAGGTCCTAGGTTCAAATCCGGCCTCAGACACTTCCCAGCTGTGTGACCCTGGTTAAGTCACTTGACCCCCATTGCCTACCCTTACCACTCTTCCACCTATAAGTCAATACACAGAAGTTAAGGGTTTAAAAAAAAATCAATGATGAAAGAAAAAAAGAAAAAATAGAAAGAAGCCACTTTCTCTAGTCCAGAACTGCACAAAAAGAAGATAGCCAAAAGTCAGCAGAGGAATCCCACTAGGGATGTCAGCCTGAATTCTAGTAAAGGACTAGAAATTGGCAGAGGTGGGAAAGGAGCCATGCCAAGAAACCAGTGTCAGCTCTAGAAAACAGACCTAAAAACCTGCCAATTCTCTAATCAGGATATTTCAAGCCATCACAAACTCCAGTAATCAGGAACTTGAAGCCAGATCTAGCCCTGGCTCAATGGAAGAAGATCTAATTCCCATAGACCAGTGAGCAGAGCCATAGTGCTTGGCCATCCATTTCTAAAGCTCTGGAAGCTTCCATTTGAATTGGTTTTCCTCAATGGATGCAACCGGGACCCCAGTAAGAAACCAGAGAACGGGGGGAAATGGGAACAATGATTCAATCTATATTATTTTTCTATTACAAAGAGTGTGGCAATTTCTTGCCCCCTAACATCACAGTGACTTCTTAGACCAATTGTCCTAATGGGAGAGAATGGGGAGCCCTATGAACTTGGCTTTTTAATGTTTTGATAACTGTTTCAATATATTTAGCTTTCCTTGTATTCTAAATTCATATATTTGGCTTTCTTTGTATTCTAAATATTTCACCTTATGGATTTTTAAAACATTCTGATAAGAAAGTCCACAGGCTTCTTTTGTAATCCTAAATATCAGAGTTTTATGTATTTTAAAACATTCCAATAAGTGGTTCCTAGAGGTTTCCTTTGTATCCCAAGTATTTTAGCTTCTATATTTTAAAACTCTCTGACAAGAAGTCCTCAGACTTACTCTAATTGTCAAAGGGACCCATGAAATTAAAAAAAGGTTAAGAACTCTGGGCCTAGGCCAAATCCATCTTTTTTGGCTGTTGCTCCCCAATATGTGTCATATCCCCCAGTAGAATATAAGTTCTTTGAAAGCAGAAACTGTCAGTCTCACTTCTGCATTTTTAGCACCTATTAGCTCAGTGCACAGCAGGAACTTAATACATGCTTGCTGATTGATTGAATACTATCATCTCTTTTTACACACTCATTTACATCAGCTTCTCCCCATTAACTCCTCTTAATTTTGCCTTCGTTCAGTTGTTATTTTCATCATTACCCCTTTTGGGATTTGGGGCAAAAATACTGGAGTGTTTTGCCATTTCCTTCTCTAGATTATTCTGTAAATGAGGAAACTGAGGCAAAGAGGATTAAATGACTTGCCCAGGGTCACACAGCTAGTATGTGTCTGAAGCTGGATTTAAACTCAGATCTTCCTGACTCCGGACCTGGTGCTTTATTCACTGTGCCACCTAGCTGCCCCAACTCCTCTTAAAAGTTTCCTGCTTTTCCCAAGTGACCCCTTGAGCCTTTCTTTACCTGAGATAGGGTACATTTGCAGGTATGTGGAACTTGGCACCTGGGTCAAAATCTTCTTGTGACCTTGGCACTGGTGGACACAGACCCTGGTACTTTAACCTGTGAAAAGGAAGAAAAGAGTTGTAGGGAGGGCAGGGTGGGTGCCATATTGTTGCCTTAGTAAATAAGGTGAGTTTATGAGAAACTGTGAGTGTGCTTATATACTCTTATATACTTATATAATCTTCATTTTTTTTTTAGAGAAGGACCAATAATATCGCAATGAGTGATGTCTTGAATTGCTTATCGATTGGATTTTAGTAAAGCAGTTACGCAAAATCATCAGCCTCACTCTCTGTTTCAGAGTCATCAGTTCCAGTGGAAAGACAAAAGTCAAGTCCACTGGTGATGGCCCGGGATGTAGCAGATGACTTTGGCATCTTGAAAGTCTAGGGGATCTGCTTTAGCTGCCTTCATGGCTGGTGGAACAAATTGTTCTCATTTGCTCATTTGGTTTGGAGAAGTCTTCTCATGCCATAGCATACACAGTGACCAAAGCCCCAGTAAAAATCATCTCGGTATATAGGCTAAACCAGTTGAGGGTAAAGATAGTCTTTAAAACTGTTGATCTGGGGGGATGTTATGTATGTATGTATATATGTATATGTGTATGTATGTATGTAAGTTGGCATTGTTGGCTTCAGGGTAGGTCTCTGTACTCCTGAAAGTCCAAACCTACCACCTGGGATTGCTGCGGGGTCCTTCATGAACCTGACGCAAAGCTGCCCAGGTTTGGGGTACTCCAGGGGTACCTGTTTCCAGGGGTTCTGTCCCTGAGCCTTGACCTCTCCTCATGTCCCTTATGCCCACAAGTACCAATAAAGCTTTGCTCATGCAGACCTGAGATTCCACCATTCCTGGTTGTAATCTCTCTTATTGGTACTCCCATCAAACACCCGCCAGCGCCACTGGTCAATGAGGTAACCGAAAGGGAGGAAGGCAATCTTGTCCAGTGCAATACTCATCAGGTAGTTGATCTCACTCTCTGGCAAAGAGGATATAGGTAATCAGTTCAAGAACCCCTCTTCCTTTCTACTTCTCCTTTCTTTAATTTATTCCCAATGGCCTTTTTCCCAGCAGAATTGGAATTTGTGTGCTATGGACAAAGTTTTGAAATGGTCTTACTATGGACAAGAAGCTCTGAGTTTCTTTTTTTTTCCTTTTTTTTAAACCCTTAACTTCTGTCTATTGGCTCATAGGTGGAAGAGTGGTAAGGGTGGGCAATGGGGGTCAAGTGACTTGCCCAGGGTCACACAGCTGGGAAGTATCTGAGGCCAGATTTGAACCTGGGATCTCCCATCTCTAGGCCTGTCTGAGTTTCTATTGTGCCTTAACTAATACACAAAAAATTCCTACATTTGTAAGAGTGGGATTTTTTGCTATTAAAAATATACATTTCCATGGAACCCCAGATTAATTTTCCTACCCCAATTAAAGACCCTTATTATAACTTTAAAAAAAAGTATATTTCCCAAAAAGGACATAAAAAAGATTCTCCCTTCAATTCCTACTACATAGGCAGCTTCTGATCTTGCTTAACCTTTATCCCAATCCTGCCTCTTACATTCACTTTCCCACCTCTCCACTCTAGCCCCCAAGTACCTTCCTAACCTGCTGCTGCCCATCTTTGACTTTTCATACTCCCCTTGAGTCTCCACCTTCTAACTTACCGTAGCCTTCTCCCTCATTATCAAGCAGCCCAATGCTGTGTAAGTGCTTGGGGGTGGAGACAGAGAGAGCCAGCACATCTCCAATGGCTTCATGAAAACCCGGGTTGGCACCTTCTCGGAAGGCCAGAGGCTGGTCTTTGTACTGCATGAAATATTGCACGTGGCCCATCTCATGGTGGATAGTGATGAGGTCCTCCATATTTACAACTGTGCACTGTTTGATCCTGTGTACATAAGAGGAAGGATAGAGGTGGGGAGAGAGAATGAGATCTCTTGAGGTAGGGAGCAATGGGAAGAGGGATAGATTAACAAAATCTGCTGGATGGACTGTACGTGGAAAAGTCCTTTCTCTTCTCTGCTGCTATACTTAAACATGACATGATTAGAAAACAAGGAAAGAAGATTAATGAAAGTGCACATAACTTTGCTTGCCTCCATCTCTTCTATAAAATGAGAATCATAATAGCACCTGCCCCCAGGAATTGTTGTGGATGTCAAATGAGATACTCAGGAAGTACTTACTAAATGCTTATTCCCGAACTGACCCATATGCTGATCATGGTGCCCTAACCTTCAGAACTAGCCAGTCAGAGTTTCCCCTTACTCTTGATGGGGTGCAATGACACTGCTTTCTGTAGGTTCCTTTCTCCTTCTCCAGGAGGACCTGAAAGGATATCACCTCTTTTCTATCTCACCTGAAGTCCTTGCCATTGTAGAAGTCCCAGGCAGAAGCATGACATACTACATCTCGCCCATCTTTTGGCTTCTCCAGCATGGACTTGCTCCAGAACTCAGGGGGTAAGGGCAGCAGACCCAAGGACTGGAAGAATTTGTCTGCCTCCTCAAACATCCTCTGGGCAGTCCAGTTCTGAAGGAAAAAGACCAAAGAATCACAGGATCATAGCTGGAGAGCTGGAGAGACTTTGGTGGCTGTCAAGGGCCAACCTGTTCATAAGTAAACTGGGTCACAGAGAAGGAAATGATTTGCCTAAGTCATAGGGCACCCTCCAATACAGAAGCCAAGGGACAAAACGTTAGGTGCAAGGCAGTGGAAGTTACAATGTGGGAAGGGACCCCTCTGAACAAAGCATATCCCCTATTCACCCCAAATGGAGCCCTCCCCTTCTCCTACTTATTGAGGATCACAGACTCAAGAGCACAGAAAAGTCAGAAGGCATGGGATAGGAGGAAGGCACTGAGAAAGGGGCAGAGAGCAGGGCAGACATATCACTGACCTGGCTTTTCATAGCTGGAGTGGCATCCACCTGGCTGGCAGAAGGGAAGGGCATCACCAACTCATAGATGTTGGACCAAGTTTGAGCCCACATGTTGCCTGGAGGAAGGTTCAGAGGAAAAGGAGAGAGAAAGATTAACACAGATATCTCTTCCCACCCCAAGAAGAGAGAATCATACTGAATAAATTCAGAAAGTGCCAGCTCCCTTCCTTCTTTGCAGAGATGGAGGATTATAGATATGGAATATTAAATATTGTCCTACATGATGGATGTGTTGGGTTTTTTCTTTAAAAAAAATTTTTGTTACAGGGGATGGCTCTTGATAAAAGAGGGCTGTGGGGTATATCCAGAAATGAAGGTAAAGTAAAAACAAATGTCACTGATAATCATTTGAAAATTTCACAAAGAGCAAAAGAATAGAAGCAATTAAAAATTCAAACTATAAAAAGAAAGAGAGGGAGGGAGAAAGGGAGAGGAAGAGAGGTGAGGGAGAGGGGGGAAGAGAAAGGCAGAGAGGTAGAGAGGGAGGGAGGGGGAGAGTGGGTGAGAGAGAAAGAGAGAAAATAAAAGTGTTAGACCCAAAGTCAGAAGGGCTTGTGTTCTGTCTTCAACTTACTAGCTGTGTCCTTATTTATAGGAATACTTAACAATGTCCAAGTGTATTTAAACATAAGCAAAGAACTTTGTAAACTTTAAATCACTATGTAAGTATGAGATATTAATAACAATTAAAACACTAATAATGATTAAATGATTATTAATACTAATAATACTAAGTGGAGTCTTGCCTTCTTCCCAGGCCCAGGCATAACAGCTAAGGTTCCTGGACCTTCTGACTGTCCTATAAACAGCACTTATTTTTGCCTTACTCTGTGAAATCTCCTATATTCATGTGACTTTTAGCTCATCTGCCCACAATAAGCAAGTAGCTAACTGCGGTTATGAGCACACAGAGGTGGGGCCTCTCCTCCAGGAGAGATGAGATGATTCTGGAATTCAGATTAGAACAAAGGAAAGGGTCTGACCTAATGTTGAAAAGTATTGAGCAAGAAGATTGTTGGGGAAAAAAGGCAAACTAAACAAGGAAGAACACAGGCTTTCTGGGCACTGCCCTTCTCCCCCCCCATTTATTGTGTGTTAGGGTTTACAAACTTGGTGAATATTATCACCCCCATTTTAGAGATGAGTAAACTGAAGTTAAACAAGTTTAAATATGTTGGCCAAAGTCCTGTCATAGCTATTACTAAAACCATTTAGACAACTCTAGTGGACATACATGTCTTACATGGGTACATACACATATCTTAACACTTCTGATCTATGTAATATGATTCCAGATTTGGGTTCTTAACATGGGCTACATGAACTTAAAAAAAAGTATTATGATAGCTGTATTACAATATAATTGGTTTCCTTCGTAATCCCATATATATTATTTTATGCCTTTAAAATATTCTAAGGTGGGGTTTATAGGCTTCATCAAACTGCCGAAGGGCTCCATGTTTTAGATCAAGAGAGCTTTAAAAGGTATATCTAAACTGAGGGGCAGGTAAGTGGCTCAGTGGATAGAGCACCAGGCCTGGAGTCAGGAGGTCCTAGGTTCAAATATGACCTCAGATGATTCCTAGCTGTGTGACCCTGGGCAAATCCTTAACCCCCTGCCATTCTTTGTCTTAGACTTGATACTAAGACAGAAGATAAGGATGAAAAAAAAAAAGAAAAAATAAGAAAAAGAAAGATCTGTTTAAGCTGAACGAGGAATCTTGCAGGAATTGTCTACAAAACTGGATTTTCTCTTTTTCTTAAATTTATGGCATCATGTTGTTCAATAGTTTCAGTTGTGTCTGATTCTTCATAACCTCATTTGGGGTTTTATTGGCAAAGATCTTGGGGCAATTTTTCACTTCCTTGTCCAGTTCACTTGACAGATGAAGAAATAGAGGCAAAGAGGGTTAAGTGACTTGCCTAGGGTTACACAGCTAAGTGTCTGAGGTTAGATTTAGGCTCAGGCAGATGAGTCTTCCTGACTTCAGGCTTAGCATTCTATCCACTATGCCAGTGATGGGCAAACTATTAAGGCAGTGATGGGAAAACTATGGCCTGGATCTGGCCTGCGGGGAATAGTTTGCCCATCACCGTACTATGCCACTAAAGTGCCATAAAAATGTAGGCTATTTTATTTTGTCCTGATTTTCCTTCCTATCTCTCCTCTGTACATAATGCTCTGTGCATAAAAGCCATATATTCAAGAGAGGTAGTCTTGGGTTCAAATCTGACCTCAGATACTTCCTAGCTATGTGACCCTGAGCAAGTCACTTAACCCCAATTGCCTACCTCTTGGACCTGATACCTAGTATCAATTCTAAGATAGAAAGTAAGGGTCATATAAAAAAAAGAACTGGTCCGAGTATGAGTCACTATGCTAGTGATAAAGCAGCTTTGGTCACATACCCCATAGTCTCAAGACTTCCAATTCTCATAACTGTTAAAATGTTTCTTGATCAAAAAAGCCCATGCTTCTTTCCCAGGGTAGGCTCTTCCCTCCCTGCCACCTACACTCACACTCACCCCCATCTATTCTAATGTTTGTCTTAGTCCCCTAAGAGGGAACTAATCATAGGCCCCTCATATCCCTCTGGTTCCATTCTGTCTGTTCCTCATTGCCACCCCATGTCTCTTTTCACCTGGTCCTACCTCATACCACCCCCCCCCAGGCCCACCTCTACCAGCAAATTTTCACTCTCTCCTCCCCACCCCAGACTCAGTCCTTCATCTCTCTCACCTAACAGATGAGCAGGAATGGGCCCTTGAAGGTTGATATGGTTGGCTCCATAATGACGGTACAGGGCACGACGGACATAGGCATGTAGGTTCAGGTAGAGTGGCTGCAGTTCCAGATAGATTTTCTCCAGTTGCTCCTCCAAGGAAGATGTTTCATACTGTGATCTCCAGGAGGCTCCAGCATCAGCATAGCCTGAAGCACAGGTAAGGCTGAGACTCACTTCTTTACTAATTCTCCTGATCACCTAGCATCTACCTGCTCCCCTGTTCATCTCACTCTTAGGACCTGTTGGGAGAGGATCATGTTCCTCCCCCAAAGTCAGAGTATTAAAAGATAAACTGGAAAGCCCATGGACACCAGGGTACCATGAAGGACAAGGAGAAGAGGGGGATACTCACCATTGAGCTGAGCAGCCTTATTGCTAAGCTCCACATACTCCGGGAAGCTGGGGAGGATAGCTTGTCCTGTCACATCCCTCCAACCTTTCCATGCCCATAGCAGGTTGTCATAGTCCCGAGATACAGCCATCAAATCCGTCAAATCTGGATGTATATAATATAAACTGAACACAGAGGCCCCCAAGTGTATACACACACACACACACACACACACACACACACACACACACACACACACACGATCACAGAACTAGAACAGACCTAAAGTGGGTCTTGTAGGAATCATCTGTGCTTTACAAATAAAAAAGGGATTTACAAATATTATCTCATGGGATTCTCACAACAAACCTGGCAAGAAGGTACTATTATTAATATCCTCTCCATTTTGTAGTTGAGGAAACTAAGGCAAACAGAATAATTGGTATGATATGCTACATTTAATTTTAGGCTGGCTCTACCATTAATTAACTACATTTTCTCTTATTTCACCTGTAATTTCACCTTCTCTTTTTGTCACCTGTAAAATGGGGATATCTGCCCAGGTTACCTTATAGCACTGGGATATTCAAATATGATAGACATGAAGATTGTTGGCAGCTAGGTGGCACAGTGAATAGAGTATGATGCCTGGAGTCAGGAAGACCTGAGTTTATTAGTTGTGTGATTTCTGAGCAATTCACTTAACCCTGTTTGCCTCAGTTTTCTCATTTGTAAAATGTACTGGAGCAGGATATGGCAAATCATTCCAGTATCTTTGCCAAGAAAACCCTGAGAAGGGTTCACAAAGAGTTGGACATGACTGAAAATGATTAAACAACAAGAAGATCATTGGAAAAACCTCAAGTAATAACTGAGGGAAAAATAATACTGTCTGAGCAGAGTGTTACTAGAAGTCACAGAACCACACTGATTTCATTCATTAGGAATTTATGCTGCATGATCTCAGCTGGGCCTCTCTTCTCCTTCCCCAACTCTTCAACAATTCTTTTATTCTGTCGTTATTGATATTACATTCCCCACATCCATGGTTCCAAACCTGAGATGCTCCCATAATGCCCTGGTCCCATTCCTACTCCTACCTTCACCTCCCAAATTTGAGTTAATGACTTGGGGAGCTAGGTAGGACGGCAGATAGAGAGATTTGGGCCCGGAGCCAGGAAAACCTGAGTTCAAATACAGACTCTAATACTTGCTAGGTATGTCTTTTTCAGCAAGTCACTTAACCTCTGTTTGTCCCAGTTTCCTCAACTCTTAAGTAAGCTGTAGAAAGAAATGAAATTGCTTTGGTACTTTTGCCAAGAAAGTCCCAAATTGGGTCACCAAGAGTTATATAGGGTTAAACAACAAAAAATTCTAAATCTATTCCCATTTAATAGAAAGTATTTTGAAGAGCAGATGTATCAGACATGCAGCTGCAACACTCTTAAGTATGCCCTGAACCAGATTAAAATATATATTTGGGGGGGAAAGATAGAAAGCCCAGTAGATAGAGCTCCAGGCCTGGAATCAGGAGGATATGGATTCAAATCTGGTCTCAGACATTTCCTAGCCAGTGACAGTGGACAAGTCACTTAACTCCAATTGCAAAGTCCTTGCCACTCTTCAGTTTTAGAATCAATATTAAGCCCAGCTGTGTGACCCTGGGCAAATCACTTGACCCCCATTTCTCACCCTTACCACTCCTTCCACCTATGACCTAATACACAAAAGTTAAGGGTTTAAAAAAATTATTAAAAGAATCAATATTAAGGCAGAAGGTAAAGGCTTAAGGGAAATGATATAATCAGGAAATATTTAATAAAACAAATAAAAATACAATAAAACATAAATAACATTAAATTTAAAAACTAAGTCAATGTGTAGTCCACAGAGATCCTTATGTACAGTTTGGTGGCTCCTGTTCCTACTTGAGTTTGATCCCTCTAGTGTAGGGAAAATAATACTAGACGTGCAGACCAAGAACCTAGGTTCAGATCTCAGCTCTTTTCCTTATTACCTGTGTGGCCTTCAGAAAGATATTTCTCCCCTTTTGGTATATATGTGCAATAAAGATCTTGAG
This sequence comes from Gracilinanus agilis, assembly GCF_016433145.1. Taxonomy (NCBI): domain Eukaryota; kingdom Metazoa; phylum Chordata; class Mammalia; order Didelphimorphia; family Didelphidae; genus Gracilinanus; species Gracilinanus agilis. Next base: position 205,877,470 of record NC_058133.1, on the reverse strand, counting down.
CTAAAGTTGCTTCTAACTGTAAGTCGATGATTCTGTGGCATTGAAGAAAAAGACACCTTATTGGGAGCTGGAAGATCTGGGCTTGAATCCCATTTCTGCTACTACCTGTGTGACACATTATCATCCCTCTCTGGATCTCAGTATCCTTATCTATAAAATGAAAAGGTTGGGATTAGACGGCCCAAGATGCTTTCCAGTTCTAAATCTATGGTCCCAGGGTGTTCTGGCCATGATTCTAGAATTCCTTGATCCCTTGACCTTCCAGTGTTTCCAACCTGGGTAAACTCCTCTATGAAGTTTCTTTAGTGCTTTGGAGAGTTGGAGTGGACCTTGGAACCTTCTGAATCCAGAGCCGCCCCCTTCATTTTCTAGATGAGTAAACTGAGTCACAGAGAGGTTAAATGACTTTTTCAGCTCATAAGGGTCTAAGATGTAACTGGAACCCAAGTCTACCAGAGTTAAGTCAAATATTATCTACTATTCTATGCTGTCTAAAGTGGTCCCAAAATGAAACTGATTTCAGTCACTCTAAGTATATGATGTATTAACCATACCGTTGGTTGGTAACAATAACTACGTAACCATAACTTTGACTAGGCAATCCTTTGACAAGTAAAACTTTTATCAACCTGCCATCTAATTTTCCAAAACAATGTTTCCAATAGTATCCTGAAGTGAAAGAGAGACCAAGTGAAGTAAAGTGAACTCACTGCCCTAGAGAGACTTGATGCTAACTTGCTGTATGTCCTCAGACAAGTTAGTTCCCCTTTCTGAGCCTCAGGTCCCTAGTCTGTGAAGTGGGAGAGTTAGACCAGAGCCTGTCCAGCTCAAAAACTTTTTCTTTCCTTAGTGGCCTACACTTACAGTATCCTACTCTAAAGAGGAAGGAGAGGGATGCCATCTATCTGGAACTCCCTCGACTCCCTCCTTCCACACATCAAAAGTTCTCAAGAGTTTTTATTCATTATGTCTTCCTTCTCTTTTTTCTGAGAAGAGTTACGCCTACTTGAAAAAGTTTCTCTACTCCCCCCAAACTCATCCCTTCAATTTCATTCTGGCCAGCCTCCTCCATGATATTGCTTGATCAATTAATTCTCTCATGTATCTTTAGTCTCTTCTTGTCCATTGGCTCATTTCCCTCCCATCTCCCCACAAATAAGCTAAACAAAAACATCCTCAGACCTTCCCTCAAATTATCTTTGTGATAATCTCCCATCTTCCAGCTTTTCATTGCCAAACCTCTTACTAGCAATCTTTTGCTGTTGTTTTGGCCTCTGGTTAACCAGACTGAAGGACATTCATGTGGAGAAGCCTATAGATAACAGTTCTCAAAATTTTTGGTCTCAGGACCCCTTTTTACTCTTAAAAATTATTTTAAATTTAAATGTAATTTTAAAATTTTGAATTTAAATACTTTAGATAAATATATGTATTTAAAATGCAAACTTATACTTTAAATTAAAATTTAATTATTTATATAAAGCTTGAAATTAAAATACTTATTTAAATACTAACTGTCTTAGAAATAAAATGTTTTAGTTTTATTATGAAAATAATTTTGACCTTGTGGTCCCCCTTGAAAGGGCCCCAGAGGGACTCCCAATGTTCCTGGTCCACACTTTGAGGATTGCAATTATAGAAAGATAGATATGTATAGAAAGGGAAGATATCGGGGTAGACACAGAGATCTGAAAGTCATCTGACTCTAACTGGTAGATAAAGCCTTGGAGTGATTAAGATAATCAAATGAATCAAAAGAAGAAAGAGATAAAGAACCTTGAGAAACACTAAGCTTTTTTTTATCCTTGCGTGTAAAGAAGAGGAATAGGAATGAGAGAAGGAAACTAGAATGGTGAAAAGGCAGAAAGAGACCCTAGCATCAGTGCAGCTACAAGAAGAAATGAGGGAGAGTGTGGTCAAATGTTTTAAAGGGTGTCAAGGATAATAAGAGATTAAGAAAACAACATTAACAGCAATTCGACTACAGTTCCTCCTCTACTCAAGGGCCAAAGTGATCTCCTTGAAGTGCAGGGCTAACCTGTATGATACTCTTCTCCTCAAGAAACTCCAGTGGCTCCCTAGTATTTACAGGAACAATTATAAAATCTTTAATTTGTTTGTTTTTTAAAACTCTTATCTTCCATCTTAGAATCAGTATTATGTATATGACCCCTTCTGTTTAGTTTTTAAAAGTCTTCCCAATCTGTCCCCTTCTTACCTTTCTGACCTTATACTTTACCCCTTTCCATGTCTTCTGTGGTTCACCAACTTTTGTCCTTTTTTGTTGTTGTTGTTGTTGCTTTTGTTCAAACACAACATTCCATCTCCCAACTTTGTGATTTTGTAGTAGTGGTCCCCCCCAATCCTGGAATGCTCTCCCTCCTCACCTTTGCCTCCTAGCTTCTCTACCCCCATTAAGGCTCAGCTTAAATCCCACCTTCTGCAAAAGGTCTTTGTCATTTACCTCAATTGCTAGTATGATCTTCTCTGAGATTATTTTTAAAAAGAAATACTATTTTTTCTCCAATTACATATAAAAATAATTTTTAACATTCCTTAAAAATTTTTTTCAAATTCCAATTTCTCTCTCTCTCTCTCCCCTCCATGAGACAGTAAGCAATTTGACATAAATTTTACATGTGCAATCATAAAAAAACATTTTCCCATATTGGTCGTTAGTCAGTAGTCATGGAAGAGATCTCAAACCAAGAAAAAAGGAAGAAGAAAAAAGTTGTAGTCAAATATATATGGACTGCATCCAGACTCCATTCTAAGATTACTTCGGATTTATACTGTGGCACATGTTTTAAGTTCTTAATAAATACTTGGGGTGGGGGTAGCAGGTAGGTAGTTCAGTGGAGAGAGCCAGGCCTGGAGACAGGAAGTTCTGGGTTCAAATCTGACCTCTGACACTTTCCAGCTCTCTGCCTTTGGGCAAGTCATTTTACCCTAATTGCCTAGCCCTTACTACTCTCCTGCCTTGGAATTAGTACTTTATATTAATTCTAAGACTGAAGTGTAAGGGTTTAAAAAAATAAATAAATGCTTGGAGGTGATGATGATGGTGGTGATGTCAGAGAGGTCAGTTTCACCAGAGTGGTAATCAACACCAATAAGCTTGTCTTTGTCCTTCCTCCTCCTTGACCATCCTTTCCTCCAGTAGTTTCATGGACACCAGCTTCCTCTGTGAATCCCCTTCCACCTCTCTGGTCAATCCGATTTCCTTCCCTGGCTCATCTTTTTCTTTCTTACCTGCTAATGTTTGTATTTCTCAGGGTTCTGTTTCTCTTTTCTTCAAATGTCTTTGACAATCTCATTGATTCCCCAAACAATAGCTCTGGCTCTGACATCTTTACTGACAGATCCATCTTTCTATAGGACACTTCCACTTGAATGTCCTGTCAGTCCCTCAAATGTAGTATGTTCGAAACTGAACTCAGGGGCAGCTGGGTGGCTCAGTGGATTGAGATCCAGGTCCAAATATGGGAGGTCCTGGGTTTAAATCAGGCCTCAGACGCTTCCTAGCTGTGTCTCCTGGGCAAGTCACTTAAACCCTTTTAATCTAGCCCTTACCACTCTTCTGCCTTGGAACTAATACTTAATATTGATTCTAAGACAGAGGGTAAAAGTTTAAAAAAGAGAGAGATAAGAGAGATGGGCTGAGCCAACTACAAACAAGATGTCCCCTCTTCAGGACCAGCTAGTGAAGTCTTAAGAGGAAACCCAATAGGCCTAGGATGTCTGAATATGGAGGGGAGGAATGAATAAGTGGTTTAGATCCAAGAAAAGGTGATGATTCAAGGCAATGGGTGAGGGAGAGTCTATGACTTTGGTGATATAGTCAGGAAAAGAACCAGAGATAAAGATCTCAAGGGAACTTGCTAGAGTTTTCAAAACACTTTCCTTATGACAATCCAGTGCAAAGATTATTATCCCCATTTTACAGATGGCTTAGATCCCAGTGACTTGCCCAAGGTCACTCAGCCCACACATTTTCCTCATGGCAACCAAATGCAAAGGTCATTATCCCCATTTTATAGATGACTTGGGTCCTAGTGACTTGCCCAGGTTACCCAGCCCACAAATATAAAAAGCCAGGATTCCAACCCAAGCCTCTATACCAAACCAGGGGAGAAAGTAAGAATAATCCACAACCACACCAAACCTGAGGACCTGGACAGGGAAAGGCATGGTGCTCTGTCCTCCACAGCTAGCCTTAGCCCCCCCTTCTCACCTCTTCCACCCCTCATTTCCTTAAGAAATATACATCCATACTCACCAGGATCCAGGGGTAAACAGGAACCATCTTCCCGGCACACTTTGGCTTTACTGTATATTGATTCCATCCTCAATAGTACCTTATTGTACTAGAAAAAGCAGCAAGGGGTGGGGAGGCAATGAGGTATTATCTAGGAGATGCCATAGCATTGCCTCTTCCTCTTTAGAGGTCCTTAACTCTTTTTAGTTCTTATCTCCCTGGGCAACCCTTCCTCCCTTCTAATCGGTGGTTCTCCGTTGTCAGTCCCCCAACCAATGGAGCCCTCTTATCCTTAGCCAGAATCATACCTCTTCCAAGTCTGTAGTGGAGAGGGCTGCTCGACCCAGATCTTGAAGCTTTTCCAAGAGCCGCTTCACAGATGACTTCTGGAAATTGCTGGTATCAAACTGGCGGGCACGGGTGCCGAATTGTAGTGTGTGTTGAGACAACTCCAGATTCTTTTCCAACTAGGAGGGCAGAATCATAAAGGCTGGGCTAGCACAATGATCCAGTCCACAAAAGGCAAAGAAGTCTTAAGTCCTAAAATTCATTCCCATCTCTGTCTCGAGTCTCTGGGTTGGGATAGGGCCCTCTTGGGGAAGTAGGAGACTGGGAATAGCAAACCAAAGATGCCTCAATCCAGATGCATTGGTTGAACTATTCTAGTTACATCGCTGAAAGCAGAGCTATGGACAGAGTATTGTGTTCTCCATACATAGACCCCAGTCTGTTCCTTCCAAAAGACAGACTTTTCAAGGTCTATAGATGGAATCTGAGGGTAGAGGCTTGGGGTCAGCACCTGAAGGAACAAATGGACAAATCTGCAACTTCATTTGTTCAAAGTTGATGATATGGCAGAGAGGGCCATAAGGGATAAGGGGATCTGGGGACTTAGGCATGAGTCTTGGTTCTGCAGCTCACTACCTCTGTGGCTCTGGAATCTGTATGGAGTTTAATTTTCTTATCTACAAAAATGAGGGGGTTGGACTAGGTCGTCTCTAAGGTTTTTTTCCCAGGTCTAAATCTGATTTATTATGGATAAGGACTAAACTGTGATTCCATTAACATAGTGAACTCTCAAGTGAGGAAATGCCCTTTGCCTATGTGAGTCTGCACCTTCTCTGTAACTTATAATCTTAGAGCAATGCTAAGAGCATTAGGAAATTAAGTGACTTGTCTAGGATCACACAGTCAACATGTCTTGATCCCAAGTTCTTCCTGCCTTTGAAGTCAAATCTTCACCCACAGGGATTTGGCATGTTGGGCTAAAATCTACCTCTCTACTACCTAGGATAGGGGGAAAAAAAACAAAACAGAAGGAAGGTTAGGATCAGAATATTTAACTTGCATTAGAATATTGGCAAAGAAGTCCTCCCTTCCTTCCTTCCTTCCTCCCTTTCTTTCTTTCTTTCTTTTTTTCTTTCCTTCTTTCTTTCTATTTCTTTCCTTCCTCTTTCTCTTTCTCTTTCTCTTTCCTTCCTTCCTCCCTCCCTCCCTTCCTTCTTCTTTCTTCCTTCCTCTTTCTTTCCATCTATTTATTCATCTATCTATTCACACACATGCAAATAAATACCCACATATATGTGGACACGTATGTATATGTGCACACGTGTACCCACACATGTATGTATATACATACGCCTACATACATATTTTAAAACTTGGATCTTCTGTCTTAGAATCAATACTGTGATTTGATTCCAAGGCAGAAGAGCAGTAAGGGCTAAGCAATGGGGGTTAAATGACATGCCCAGGGTCACACAGCTTGAATTGCCAAGGGTCACACAATTCAAAGGGCCATATTGCCTGTCCTAATTTATAAAGAACTTGGAATTTCAAGGGACAACACAGAAATAATTTAAGACAGAACCAGAAGTAATTGTAAGGATTGTCTAGTCAAATCTGTATCAATCTCTAAATGATGACCGTTTAGGATCCTGGGGATCTTCTAATGCATTTGAACTTAAACTAGAACTTGGAGGAGGAAAATAATGTCAAGAGAAGTGACTTGGCCAAAATCATACAGGGAACCTCCAGGATGTAGAGTATATGCTGTCCTGGGCAAATGTCATGAGAATCCTTGAAAGAAAATTAAGTGTTTAAGATAGAGATAGAGTTAGAGACCTCACAATACTATAATTAGTATTTGGCACAATGGGTTAAAAATCTACCTCTCCACTATCTATGTTGGGAAAGAAAAAACAGAAGGAAGGTCAGGACCAGAATATTTAACTTGTTTCAGAATACTGGCAAATAACCATTTCGATAGATTTTAAATTAGCATGAATAAAACCAGCATTTAGATTCAGCTTGAGAGCATCATTTTCATACAATACTAATCACTGGAGACAGCTAGGTGGCACAGTGGATAAAGCATCAGTCCTGGAGTTGGGAGGACCTGGGTTCAAATCTGCCCTCAGACATTTCCTGACTATGTGACCCTGGGTTAAGTCACTAAACCCCCATTTGCCCAGCCCTTGTCCTTCCTTAAAGTTTTACTAAGACAGAAAGTAAGGGTTAAAAAAGGATAATAATAACGATCATCAGCATTTATATAGCCTTTTATGTTTCACAACATGAATGTAATTCATGTGTTAATTGCAAAGAATTTTTTACCTAAAGATAGGCAGTGTGATATAGTATAATAGAGCTCTCCACTCAGAGGTTAGAAGACCTGGGTTCAATCCTTGCCTGACGTGCATTGACTGTGTGACCTTGGCCAAGTTATTTCTCAGTGTTCTAGGCCAGTGTGGTGTCAAACTCAACTACAAACAAGGGTCACTATCTATCTATCTATCTATCTATCTATCTATCTATCTATCTATCTATCCATCTCCCTGGGGACCATATATTGTATTGATTTTAAATGTAATATTATCTATATTTTATTATTTAAAATTTTATTTTTTTCAAATATTTCTCAACAAATATTAATATTTAATTTGAATTTGAATATAAAACAAATATTCACTTAAATGTTAATGGTAAATATTAATTTAATACTTGTTTACATATAGATATTAATTTAATATCTATTTTATTAAAGGTTTCCCTATTACATATTAATCTGGCAAGTTATTATTAGTTTTTAAAATTAATTAAAATTAATTATTTCTCAGTTAAATATTAATTAGCACTCAAGAGTGTTGTGTGCTGCATGTCTGATACCTCTGCAGTTCCCCGCAATGGTAGTTTCTCTTCCTGGGGGCTTGAGATGCTGGTGAACTATCACAGGCCAGGAACCTATCCTTATCCTACTTCCTTTTTTAGTTCAACATTGTCAGGATCCATAATATTATCAGTGCAGTTCCTTCTCCACTCTCTCTCCCCACCCTACCGCCCAAACAGGCCACAACTGTTCTATGTCTGTCTCACTCTAATCTCCATGAGTTGGTATGGCCAAAACGATTTGCCCTCTGGAGACTAACCCTCTGGGGATAAATCCCTCAGAACTCAGAGCAGCTGGCTCTTAGATGGCAGCAGAATGGTGCTGGAGCCTGCTAAATGCCAGCTTCCCTGTTGTTAAATTTTCAGTGTGATCATTTACACTTTGGAAGTTGGCAAATGCTACAAATCAGGGCTTGATTTATTATTTTGCTGACCATCTAGACAAAGCGATGGAGAAAATATCAATAGTACAGATTAATCGTAAAAGCGTGTTGTGAGAACAATTGTTTCTCTGGAGAGTAGGCTGTTAACATTAATTAGCACAGCCCTGGACTGCTGCTGGACCAATGTTGGAAAATTTTGTGGCTTGGGAGGGCTTCACGAGGCATCATTAAGGACTTTAGTATTATCCCTTAAGAGAGGAAAATGACTTACCCTGACTTGAACAAAACCACATTTGGTTTTTTAAAAAATTCTGTAATTCAAATTTTTTGTGAATTCTAACTGTTTTTCCTCTACTGACCTCCTTTATTTGAATTAGTGATGTTCTACTCTAACTCTCTCTGTTATGAAGGTGGAATAAGGATGAGAACCCCAACTGCGATACCTTTCTCTCCCCCACCAGACCAGACAGCTTCCTTTCCATTTTCTTAAGCATTGGGGGTGGGATCAAAGACAGGAGGGGAAGGAGGGGAAGAGGGATCATGAGGGAAGGAATGAGGCCCCTCCTTAGACAAGTTCATGATTCGGCTGAAGAAGAGAGAAGAGAGAGGCCCAGAGGCAGGGCTAGTAGGAGAGAAGCCTAGGGGGACTCTACCATAATCTTGCTATTTTCATCGGTGATGTTTGTGTTGTAAGCCCAGTTGGCCTCTACGTAAGCATTCGTTATGACTTGCCCCAACCGGTCATACTCCTCAAGGAACTTCTCAGCCTCTGCTTCATCAGCCAGCTTGTCTGTCAAAGGGATGGGGAAGACACAAACCTGGCTCAAGGTGGCCCTCTCTTTTCTTCCTAACCCCCCAGCCTCTTCTCCTTTCCCTATCTTCTCATCCCTCCCCACCCTTTCCCATCCCATCTCTTCCCATTTCATTTCCTCTTTGTCTTTGAAACCACAGCGCTTAGCACAGGTGCCTGGCATGCACAACAAATCACAAATGCTCATTTGATGGATTAATGGATTCCTTTTTCCCCCTCCTGCCTTCTCCCTTCCCCTTTCTCTAAGCTTGACCTTTACCCAAGCTCTGAGATTTTCCCAATCTGAGAAGCATTAAGAGTTGTCCACAGTAAAGGAATGGGAGTGGTTCCCGAAGCACCCAATCTTGACCCATGATCAGCAGAGCCAAGCAACCCAACAACCCGGCCAATCAGAACATAGTTCCTAGTTCCACCTCACTGATGCTAGGTAATAAGAACTCAGAACTTATAGATCAGCTTGGAATCTAAAGGAACTTTGGGGCTTATGAAATAGTAGTTTCAAGGTATAAAAAGCTGGCAAAGTGTCTTCCAATCCCAGAGTCACTTCTGAAAGGCTCCTAGAGCTGTCTGAAGTGTGTGAGATGGGAGACTTCACCCATGAGCCAACTCTAGTGATGGGACTCACAGCAAGGCTTTGGCTAGAAGCAAAGTGAGCTCTAGAGGCAGAAATTCAGAGGCGGGGGCTGTTTTCCCCTGCAAAGATTACCGATGCCCTCTGGATAGCCATCTGGCACTGGTGGACGCCACTCAAAATCAGGCCAGCCCAAGACCTCGCCGTTGATCTGGTTCTGTTCTTGCAGCCAGTTGGTGAGGGGCTTGAAGTATTCCAGAAGTGGTTCTGCATCCAGGATCTCTGAGCCTGTCAGTCCCTTAAGCACCTCCTGCCATGGCCGAGAAGCACCTGCCTGCAACACCTCCCTGCAATGGGCACAAGGGACTCAGGCTAGATCTCCCACACAGTCCATCTGCCCTGTCCCTTGGCTACATTTAACCCCCCTTTTCTAGTCATTCCTGTCTAAGTCAGACCATAAGAACCACGGAAATCCTTGGGATTTTTTAGGGAATGAAGAAAATTGGGAATGGCAAGTTAGCTATGATGCTGTACAGTAATAGCAGCCCAGCCAGGTAGTATAGGGGATAGACTACTGAGCCTGAAGTCAGGAAAATCTGTTTTAATCTTATCTTAGACACTCACTAGCTGTATGTCCCTGGGCAATTCACAATTTCTGTCTGCCTCAGTTTCCTCAACTGTAAAATGTTAATAATAATAGCACCTACCTCACAGGCTTGTTATGAGAATCAAACAAGATAGCATTTATAATGCTCTGAGCCAAGTGCTTGGCACCTAGTAGGCACTATATAAATACTTAAATCTCTTCCCTTCCCTTACACTGGTTATGCCAGTCTTTTTTTTTTTAGATTGAATAATAAAATAGAAACTTTATTATGTTTTACACTCAGACATCTGAAGATATGAAAAAGTTTTAAGTGGCAAAAATTTTGCCACAAATTAAATCTGCCACTTTAAATTAAATTTAAATTAAACTTAAACTAAAATTTGCCACTTTAAATTAAATTTAAAAAAATTTAAAGCCACCATTAAAAAAAATTTACATGCTAACGCATGGTTCTACGATGATTACATTTTGCATTTGTGTAAAATATATTCTATAAGAGATTTACAGCATTAGTGTGCACAAAAATATTTAAATAAAGCAATCAGATATTTCTATTTATGATCTAACTGTGCAATATGCACAGACTGGTAATGCCAGTCTAGTTACACCCCTAACGGTAGACTACAGAATAGAGAGGTGGGCTCCTCATCTAGAACACAATCTGCCATTCCTCTTTCCACTTGTATAGAGTACCATGTAGTCCATTTTATTCTTCCCCCACCCTTCCATGACTTTTCCCCCAACAAAGCCTACCTGAGTTTGTCACCAGCCTTTTGAGATTGGTAGATGTCACAGTAGTGTAGGGGCCCGGTGTAGCCCGCCTCTGCACACAGGGCTTTGTGGAATTGGAACTGAAGGACAAAACTCACAAAATACCTGTGGGCACATTTCTTGACATCATTGGAAGTACCCAAGCTCTGCCTCCACTTCCTGTCTACCATCAGTGGAGATGGTTGATTCAGGGGAACCCAGAAGAATGGAGGAAGAACTTGGAGCTCAGCATCCCTCCTTCTTCCCTTAAACTCTGGGGCCAGTCCCTTATCTTCTGTGACCTCCCAGTTCTTAGTCCTAGGGTCTGTTCAACTGGAAGTCACTAGGGATAGAAGGGGTAAAGGGGAAAGGACGAACCAAGATCGCCGTACCTGATGTACGGTGTTACAGCCGGGACGTGATACTTTGCCCCTGCGTCAAAGTGAGTTTCATTCCGGGCAATGGGAGGGCAGATGCCCTGGTATTTGGTCCTAGAAGAAAAATAAAGAGCTAAGAGTTTATGTTTATATAGGACTGGACACAGGTAGTCTGATTAGTATAAGGTAGTTGGGTGGCCCCATAGTGCAGAGCACTGGTCCTAGATTCAGGAAGACCTGATTCCAAATCTGACCTCCAACACTTACTAGCTGTGTGACCCTGGGCAAGTCACTTAATTTCTGTCTATTGTACTTTTCTCAATTGTAGAATGGAGATAATAAAAAGCACCTCCCTCCCAGGGCTGTTATGGGGATACAGTGAGATATCTGTGAAGACCTTAGAGCTCTACATTATAAATGCTTACTGCTTTGTTGTCATTCAGGCATTTTTCAGTCAGGTATGACTCTTTGTGACCCATTAGAAAAGATCCTAGAGTGGTTCGCCATTTTCTTCTCCAGTTTTATTTGACAGATGAGGAAACTGAGGCAAAATGAGTGAAGTGACTTGCCCAGGGTCACACAACTAATGTTTGAGGCTGGATTTGAACTCAAGATTAGTCATCCTGACTGCAAGCCTGGCACTCTATCCTATGTGCCACCTAGAAATGCTTGCTGCTATTTATTATTAGTTCGGCTTTTGTAGAGAAAAGGCAAGGTGGCTTAGGCAGTGTGGTAATATCAGAAACAGCCCTAGGTTTGAAGTCCCGGGATTGGAATCCTGGTCCTGACTCTTTATTATGTGGCTAAGAGCCAGTCATTTGAATTCTCTGAACTAGTTTCCTCATCTGTAAAATGGGAATGCTGACAATACACTACCCACTTCACATAGTGCTAATGTGAAGAAAGACCTGTGTAAACCTAAACCATGGGACTTAGAGATGGGAAAGGCAACCTGGACCAACTCCTGCATTATGTAAATAAGTTATTACCATGGAGGATGGGGGGCAGGTTACTAACACAGATAACTGATTTTTATACAACCCAGTCCCAAATGTCTTAATGTAGCACTAAGCTTCACTAGCTTTCCTCTTTAAAGCCTAAGGCTGAAAACTGCACTAAGACTTTAGAGTTTAAATCTTGAAAGTTCACAAAGTGCTTTACACAGACGAACCATACAACCACTTTGTTAAGTTAGACACTTCGGGTATTATCATTTCCATTTTACAGATGAAGAAACGGAGACTCAGAGAGATTTAAGTGATTCGCCCAGGGTCCTAATAGCTGGTAAACAGAAGAGGAATCTGAATCCAGAACTAGCTAATTTCATGTCCGGCTAGGTGGTACCGTGGATAGAGCCCTGGACCTTGCGTTAGGAAGACTCAGTTTCCTGAGTTCAAATCTGGCTTCTGAACACAGTGGCTGTGTGACTCTGGGCAAATCACTTAACCTTGTTTGCCTCATTTTTCTCATCTGTCAATTGAGCTGGAAAAGAAAAGGGCAAACCATTCTAGTATCTTTGCCAAGAAAAACCACAAAGACTTGGACTCCACTGAAAAACAACTAAACAACAAAATATGCCAATGCCATTGAAAAATTAAAGGGTTTTTTTTGGTGGAAAAAGGACTGGAAGAACGAGAGGAAGAAGTGTAATGGGAGGTGGCAATGGAAGGGCAGCAACTGGGGGTATTTTCCCATGGTGTTTGCTTACCGAAGGTACCACCAGTCATAGTTGTACTGAGATGGGATTGTGAGTCCACTAAACACTCTCCAACGCCACTGATCCACCAGATAGCCAAAGGGCAAGAATGCGATCTTTCCTAGCGCCATTTTTAACAGGTAGTTGATGTCACTTTCTGAAAGAAATTTGCAGGACATGTAGGGTGAGGAGGGAAAAAAAGGACACGATTCATCCTGGAAAATTTCCTCAAGAGAGGGAAGAGTTAAGAGGGAAGAGGAGGAGAAAGAATATGGATTCAAAAGGTAGAAGAAGAACAATGTATCAGAGAAGCTAGGCGACTCAGTGGATTTTAGAGTCAGACCTAGAGACAAGAGGTCCTGGGTTCAAATGTGATCTCAAGCACTTCCTAGCTGTATGATTCTGGGCAAGTCACTTAACCTCAGTTTCCTAGACCTTATTGCTCTCCTGTCTTGGAACCAATACCTAGTATTGATTCTAAGAAAGAAGGGTATTTTTTTAAAGAGTGTAGTAATTAGATCATAGCATTTATAACTAGAAGAGAGGGACCTTAGAAACTATCTAGTTTAATTGTTTCCTTTTGTAAATGACAAAAGAGAGGACTACAGCGATTAGGTGATCTGCTCAAAATCACATGGGTAGTAAGTGGCAGAGTTGGTCTTCTGATTCCAAATTTAGTGTTCTTTTCTACTGTGCCCCATTTAGGACATTCCTTCCAATTCTAGGCTCATCTTGGGCTGGACTATGTGATGACCACTGCCTTCCCTTCTCCCCATTCTCATGCCCAGCTCTCTTTGAGAGGGCCTCTAAAGCTAGGGCAATGGCATGACATAAAGGACAATATGATGAACAAAGTGTTTGGAGACTGGGGTGGAAGGCAGGATGAAGACGGCAAGAAGAACAGCCATCAGGGCTATGGTTGAAGGGGGAATGGACAGCTCCAGTTGCCCCTCTTACCCCATACCATTGTCATTAGTAACTCTGTCCAGCAGGCCAATTTTGTGTAAGTGGGCAGGTGTGGAGACAGATAGGGCTAGCACATCCCCAATGGCCTCATGGAAGCCAGGGTTGGCTCCCCTTCGCAGGGAAACAGGCAGATCTTTGTACTGAAGGTAATACTGCACGTGGCCCATCTCGTGATGAACAGTGGACAGCTGGTCCATGGTCACTCTCGTGCACTGCTTAATCCTGGGCAAAGGAAGAGAGAGAAAGGGTGATGTACTAAGCAGGGAGAAGTCTGTTTAGGAAAGAACTGGACAATATAGCTGAGAAGGAAGGACCATACAGACTACCAGGGAGAATAAAATATAATAATCCTCTTGCCCAGGCATTCTTAACCTAGGATCCACAGAATTCATAGATAGGTTTTAGGGGGCTCACAAATTTTTTAAAATATTATGATAATGATTTCTATAGAATTGGTTTCCTCTGTAATTCTATATAGTTTATTTTATGCATTTAAAAATATAATTCTTTTGAAGAGGTGGTCCATTGACTTTACCAGATTAACAGAGGAGTCCATGACATAAAAAATAGTGCAAAATTCCTGTTCTATTCCATAGGTGGGAAGTAGAAAGAACTACTTGCACACAGTGGGTCTCAGCTCTTTTTCTCATGTTCCCAGGAATATATTAAGACTTCTCAGGGGTTCCCTGACTATACCTAGTACCTGGTTAAGGGTAATCTCAGCAGGCAGGGGGTGGCTAGTATATCTGTCCAGTGGATATTCTTACTCCTCCCCCAAATGCCAAAGAATCCCTCCACCCTTAGGAAGAAGTGCACCTAAAATCTTTCCTGTTGTAGAAGTCCCAGGCAGAGGCATGGCAGACTACCTCTCGCCCATCATTTGGTTTCTCCAGCATGGACTCAGCCCAGAACTCGGGAGGCATAGGCAGTAGCCCCAGTGATGTGAAGAATTCTTCTGCAACTCGGAACATGTGTGTAGCATTCCAGCCCTGAGAAGGGTAAGAGAGTGGTAAGACTCAGGGTCAACTGCTGGATCTCCCACCTCTAGCATTCCCAGGGTAGAAGGAGAATCTGATCTCTCTCCATCCTTTCCTCTAATCTCACTTTAGGATTTCCTTCAACTCCTATAACAAATCTGAGTCTCCTCCAGACAAGAGCCAGCCTAGGGAATGGCAGCAATGCCCTTGCCTGAAGCAGGGGAAAAGACAGGGTTCAGTTCTGTGGTTTTCACCTATGGCCTTCCCATCCTATCCTAGATATCCCCAGCCAAAGAGGCCAAGATATTTATTGGACCAAGAAACAGAGAAGAGGGGCAGAATTCAATAATAGTAAGGATTTCCTTCCACCCTCAAATTTGGGGGATGGGGAAGAAGGGGGGGATGCTCGCTGTGGGTAGAAATCTAATCCCAGGGCTCACCAAGACTAGAATCTTGCCCACGTTACACTCTGAAGATACTAGATTCCCTAGGTCTCTAGTTAGGGAACGATCTTGTATCCTCCTTTACTTATTTTCTTCTCTTTGCCCTTAATTGCTGCCTTTCTCTACCCTCATCCCTGATCCCCAGGCCCACTCTTCTGCCTATTTCTGGGTCCACCCTTACCCTTCTTTTCCTATCCCTGTTGTCCACCATGACCTCAGAGCTTTCCATGGAGGTTCTCTCCCAGACATTTCAGATTTTCAATTTAGAAAGAACCAAAAAGAATCAGCTAGAAGACAATCCTCCATCTCTCAGAAGTGTGCTTACCTTCTCTACCATGGTGTTGGTGACATCTAGGTTGGGTTTGTCTGGGAAAGGAACCACCATGTCATAGATATTTTCCCAACTCTGTGCCCACATGTTTCCTGCAGAAGCAAACAGAGAAGAGCCAAAATGTTACACCCAGTATCCACATTACCAAGGGCAGGCAATACCATCTGTGTCCAGCAAGTATCATAGCCATCAGAGTTAGGAACATAATAGAGGAGTGAAGGCAGTTTGGCATGTTAGGAAAGGAGGAAGGAAGAGATTTGGGAGACTAGGGGCATTAATCTCACATTTCCCCGAGTATCCTAGGCTTGGGACAGTGAGGTAGCTCAGTAGATAAGAGTACCAAGCCTAAAGTTGGGTGACCTGGGTTCAAATCTGGCCTCAGACACTTCCTAGCTATGTGATCCTGGAAAAGTCACTTAATCCCAATTTGCCTAGCCCTTGCTGTTCTTGTGTCTTAGAATTAATACTAAGACAGAAGAAATGGGTTTAAAAATATCCTAGGCTTCTTAGACCTGGCAGGAGGCTAGCTTGTGTTCAGGTGGAAAATGCTAGTTCCTTTCTGAACAGGGCAGGTTCTTCCTCTGACACTCTGAGGATACTATCAGAAGGCTGGGGTCTGCAGAACACCAACCATAACTACTCTCCTTACCCCTGGCATCCTGTCTATGTCCTTCTACTCTCCCTCCTCCACCCAGACTTTCTCCAGTCACATTCCATTTGGAAGATGGGGAGGCAGTTTGTCCTTACCTAGTAGATGAGCAGGGATGGGACCCTGGAGATTGATGTACTTGTCCCCATAGCGTCGGTGCAAGCCACGGCGCACAAAGGCATGAAGATTCAGGTAGAGTGGCTCCAGCTGTTGGTACAGTCGCTCCAGGTCTTGAACAAATGTAGGTGAATCATACCAAGAACGCCAGTATGCACCTGTGTCCTCAAAGCCTGCCAAGAGAAGGCATACCTCCAGTCTAAGTCTTCCTGCCTCTCTACTCTCATTCCCAGGTGATATAGGAACAATCTCTATTAGAAGATTCAAAGGGGAGGACGAGTGGGTCTTATGACTGTGTTTTATATATATATATATACTAAGATGACAAATTTACTTCCTAGGGCTCAAGGTGAAGGTAGAAGGAGAAGAAGGAAGGAATTCGGCTCAAAGCTGGAAGAATGAAGAGATAGAATCCAAGCAGCAGCTGACTACTAGGTGAAAAAATGTTTTTGAGAAGAGAATTTTCCACAGGCAGAAAGAAGGGAAGGTATCTAGACCTACTGATATTGGGATTTGTAGTTCTGGGGAGAATCAACATTGTCCTTCTGCTCTGGGAGAATCTGGGGATCTCTCTCTCTGACTAAGTTAGAGGGCAGAATTTTGGGTCTCCATGTAGGAGAGTCGGGAGGAGGAAGGGGAGAAGAAAGAAAAGTGAATAAGAATTTATATGGTGTCTATTATGTTCCAGACACTGTGCTTAAGTGCTTTACAAAAAATGATCTCATTATCTCATTTGAGGAAGACAATAAGATGCAAACTGGTAACTGCAGGGATTAAGAGAAGAGTTAATAAAGCCGGAGTGGCCAGCATCTTCATCTAGCACGGGCAGACAGGACTGAGGTGACCAGAGGGTGGGACCCACCTAATTATTAGGAAACTCAAGTGGTAGTAAATTGCCTTTTTCTCTTTTCTTCTCATTTTTCCCTATTAAGGGACAGACACTTAACTCTAGAGCTTTCTGTTCTTTAAAAGGTATTTGCTGATTTAAATAATACTTTAAAGCAGACTTCCCTCTTGATAAGGATGATTTTAATTGCTCCTGGTCTGTTATGTCTGAGTGCAAAATGAAAAGGATGCCAGTGGCTAGCTTGAATACAGAGAATACACAGCTCTACATCTGTGGCCAAATATCAAAGGTTTCTTTAAATGTATTCTATTTAGTTGGTGGGGATTTTAGGATTATGACTTTATTAACAACTTTTGTTTTATAAGCTTCCTAAAACAGCCGAGAAAGGGATCTCTATGGAAGAAGAGTATGGAGAAAGAAAGATCATAGTATTTTTAGAACTAGAAAGGACTGTGTCGGCTAAAAGGATTATGATTTCTGTTTGTAGGTAGGTCAAATAATTTAAAATATGGATGCTAGGGTCAGCTATGTGGCTCAGTGGATAGAACTTCAGGCCTGAAGTCAGGAGGATCTGGGTTAAAATCTGACCTCAGATACTTCTTGTGTGACCCTGGGCAAGTCACTTAACCTCATTTGCTTAGCCCTTGCCCTTCTGTCTTAAGGATAGTTACAAAAACAGAAAGTAAGGGTTTAAGAGAAAAAATATAAGTGCTTTAGACCAGTGATGTCAAACTGCCATAGAAGCTGAAGCCATTTTTAATCCATACATAAATGTAATGTTATCTTATGTTTTATTGAATTTTTTATTTTGCTAAATATTTTCCAATTACATGCCCATCTATCTTAGATCATCTTCAGTTTCTGGTGCAAAGGGGAGAAGGAGTTGGTGACCAAAGGGAAGGTTATATCCCCAGTGAGCTGAAATAAGCATAATCTGGAAGGATCAACTCCTTTTTTTGTTTGGAGGACAGAAAGTTTTCTTCACCCAAAATGACTGCCTCAGCAATCCCTGCTAGTCACAAAGAAAACAATTTTAAAGTTGGACAGGAAATTGGTTGATCTCTTCTTTAGAGATCACAGCATTTAAGAGTTTTCATTATGTAATTAGAATATGTATTATCTCATATTATCTAACTGTTTTGCAAGTATGTGACCAGCATACCTATCTATGTTATAAACTTCATGAGGCAAAGAATATCTTATGTATCTTTGTCACTGCCCATCCTATCCTGGGAGGATCAGGGGTGGAGACTGGCTCAGAAGCCAGCAGAGAGGGATGTACCAAGGAAGAGTTGCTGATTCTAGTGGTAAAAGGTGGTGGCGGGGAGACAAGAAAAAACTCCACAAGGATATCAGGGGTACAGGACTTATTCTGAGAGCTGAAGACAAGACTGAAGGAACAGGAAAGACAAGAGAGGGGGATCTTGGGAAAGATGGAAAGGGCATACTCACCATCCAGCTTAGAGGCTGTATTACTGAGAATGACAAATTCTTGATATTGAGGTTTAAGAGGAACTCCTACAACATTATGCCAGCCCTCCCAGGCAAAGAGCAGCTTTGTGTAGCTTCTGGATGAGGCCATAATTTCTGTAAGCTCTGAAACACAGACATATGGGGTGGTACAGGATGCTCCGATAAAGGGGCTTGGGGCATCCTGCCAGCCCCAGTTTGAATGATGGGGCTGATACTTCTCCCCGGGCAACTCCAAAAGACCCTAAATTGGCAATCTACACTGGCAAAAGTTTCTTCACGGGACGTTCCCTATACAATGATGAAATCACAGGTGAAGACCCTCAAAAAGGGGAGTGGGGAGTGGGAATTGTATTTGCATTCCCTGCATGGGACTGTTGTGAAGAAAGTGCTGTGTAACCTGTAACACTGCTATAAATATGACTTGCTATTAATATTATTTCAGAAACCAGATTTCAAATATATAGAATATAAGACACAGATGGGATGAATAACCACAGAGGTGGAAATTATAGATGGAAGGGTTAATTAAGTGGGATCAGATAAGTGAGGAAATTAGGGGGGGAAATCTATAGGAACTATTTAGATAAGGAGCCTGAAGAGCTTGGAGAGTGACAAGGATGTACCTACTGTGACTGCCCTGGGGAAGAAAAGGAAAGAGGGTAAAGGACCTACAAAGGGGTGGGTAGATGAATTAGTCTGTCTGAGAAGAGTGGAGGAGGGGATGAACCAGCTACTGCTCTTGCCAACACCTCCCCAAGCCCACAACCCCACGGGGGCACTGAAGGTGTATTGGTCTTGCCTGTATCCATCCACTACCCCTCCCTTGTCACTCAGAAAAAGAAGCTCCATGGGAGTTGTCTTCCTGTTGGCTCTGCTAGGACCAGAGGGGGGGGTGGGAGTGGGGGTGAGGGGGGTCCTCAGAGGAGGGGAGGTACCTGGTTCCAGGGCCCAGCAGGTGGCAGTCTTGTTGGGGAAGCAGACCTTGGCTGAAGAATAGATGCTGGTCATTTTGCTCAGCAAGGTATTGTACTGGCAAGGATGGGGGAAGGGAGGTGATAAGTCAGACTAGAACACCTTCTTTTCCCCTCCCAGGAGAGGACCCTTAAAACTTCCCCTTTTTTTACACTCACCTTCTGACGCTTGTCCATTGGCAGATTGGCTGAGCCCAGGACTCGCACAGAACCGATGATCCTGTGAAGCTGGGGGTCAGTGAAGTTCTCCCAGATGGGGTCATACAATGTTTTGGCCTTATTGCCCCAAGCCTCATTGAACTCCTGAGACAGTAGGTCAGCTTCTTCCTGTGGTTAATGGAAGGATCAGGGGGGGAGACTGAAATGGAGTTGGATGGGGGTGGGAGTGGGAGGGAGGTTTGAAGTTTATACATTTAGAAAGAAAAAGCTCCTTAGAGAGCAACCATAATCCAAATATCTAATTTCACAGTTGAAGAAACTGAGAGCTGGCAAAAGGGTGAGATTCAGGGTACACAAGAGGACTTTCTGTCAGGTAGAGTCTGTTCAATTTTCTTGGTCTGTCACTCCAGGAGAGGAACAAATAAGATCTTCCTGGGCTTCTAGGTTTGATTAGGATATACACCAATTCCTCTAGTCTTGAGACTAGAGGTCAAGGAACATAGATTTAGAGCCTGTAGGGGACCTTGGAAGTCATCTAGTCAAACCCTCGTTTTACAGATAAGGAAACTGAGACCTGACACCGAACTCAATGCTCCGTCTGACTACTAAACAGGAGAAAGAAGGAGGGGGAAGAGGAGGAGGAGGAGGAGGAGGAGGAAGAGGAGACAGAGAGAGAGATAAAGAAAGAGAGGGAGACAGAGGGACAGAGACAGAAGCACAGAGAGAGAGAATGAGAATTGAGAGAGAGAGCAGAGATATACTGTCATTGGAAATAAGACCCCCAAGGCCTTTCCCACCCGCCAGAGCTGGATAAACTCCCTGGGCAGCCCGTTGCCCTGTTCTCACTTGGTTGCTTGGTCAACTACTTTGAGGTTTCCCCACCTGATTCGTTATCTCTCTGCCTGCTTCAGGCCTGTTGTGGGCCGTTAACTCCGGGCTAAGGAGCTTGGGGGGGGAGGGGGGAAGCACTTTTGGGAGGAGTGAGCCGGGGCTAGCATCAGAACCCCAAAAAACAATCTCCCTGGCTCTAAGCCGGACTGGGGAGTGCTTCGTGCACACGTACAGAGCCTAGAGCTCACGAGTGGCTGAGCTTGACATGGAGCAGACGCACCAGGTGCTTCTCTCCTGGGGCAGGGATCACCAGCCCACAGAAGGCGCTGCCAGCCGGCCAGCGATCGGCTTCTCAGAGCCTCTCTCCCGACACTGCGACCCCTCTTACAATTCCCCACTGCCTCTAGCACCCCCTCACCTGCCGCTGCGCGTTCTCTTGGGTGATGTTGACGTTGTACGCCCAGCTGGCCAAGGTGCTCCGGTAACTGATGACCTCCGCTGAAGAGTTGTAGCTGTCGGCGAAAAGCCTCGCCCCGGCCTCGTCGGCGGTAAAATTCCCGGGCATCAGCTCCGCGGATAGGGCCTGAGCAGGCGGCAGAAGCAGACCGATCAGCAGCAGCAGCCGGAGGAAAAGCTGCTGCACGAGCCGCCCAGGGCAGCTCCGGTCGGTGAACATGGTCCGAGCTGCACTGAGCTCTGCACTACTTCAGACGGACACTGGAACTCCCACCTCTCCTTTCTCCCGTGCTGGGGCGGATTATAAATCCCTGCCACCGCTGCCCCCTCGGCACACCCCTACCACCCCGCCCAGCTGCTCTTCCTACCCAGCTCCAAAGTCCTCAGCCTCGGGTTAATTTGGGAAGAGTAGGAGAGGGCGGGGTGAAGGGGCCCGGCAGAGGCCGGACCCCTTTCCTGCCCCGCCCCTCCGTAGAGCCAAGGGCAAGGAGATGGGGAGAGGGAGAAGGAGCCGGGATCCCTAGGTGAGAACAGAATTTACATTAGATCCAGCTTTTGTAGACATCCCTCTTTGAGCCTACTTACCCATACTTCTCTATTTCAGGGGCAAAGCTAGCCGACTATGGGGTGGAGGTTGGGGGGAAACTGAAGAGGAAGAGAAGAAACTTCCGACGATAGGTACATGCCATTTCTCTCTCTCTTTGCATTTTTTGTTTGATTTCATTGTTTGATTTCAGTGATCCAAGTCCTACCATCTTTCAAGGTCCAGCTCAGCTCCTGTCACCTCCAGGAAGTCCTTCTGCTACCTTCTCCTTTCCAGCCATAGTAGTCTGTCTCAGTCGCATGCTCTGATGAGCTCTTAGGATTTAAGGTTGAAGTTGTGATGAAAATTTTAAGCACTTCAGTTGCCTCGAGTATTTTAGAAGCTAAAAGCAATTAGCAAAGAGTCCAACATCCTCAAAAATCTAAGACTGTGGCTTGGCCAAAGTTATACAAGTAGTAGTTCTGAAATTTTAGCACAGATCTTCTTTCTAATCCAGTGCATTTTCCATTATGCTAATCTTAATTCCTGTTCTATTTAGGAGTGTGGAGGAGAGTGGATCTGGACCTGTGATCCTCTACCAAGGCAGAAAAGTAACTACTCTGCAATTTACAGACTGAGAGTTGCTTGGAATACCAGATTTAGTGACTTGTTAAAGATCACCACAAGCCAGTGGCAAAAGTAGAAAGATGTCTTCCAAACTCCAAGGCAGGCCCTCTATCTACTATTCCAGGCTCTTTCTGTCTTATGTTTATAGGGATCTCATTTTACAAACTAAAAATCAAGACACACAGTATAACAAATTCTCCTTAAAAGCATCTTTCCTCCCTCCCTCCTTCTCTTCCTTCCTTCCTTCCCTTCCCTTCCCTTCCCTTCTTTCTTTCTTTTTTTTCTTCTTCCTTCCTTCCCTTCCCTTCCCTTCTTTCTTTC
>NC_058133.1:205849486-205855079 GCF_016433145.1 Gracilinanus agilis | reverse complement strand
TCTTTCTTTCTTTCTTTCTTTCTTTCTTTCTTTCTTTCTTTCTTTCTTTCTTTCTTCCCTTCTTTCTTTCTTTCCTTCCTTCTTTCTTTCTTTCTTTCTTTCTTTCTTTCTTTCTTTCTTTCTTTCTTTCTTTCTTTCTTTCTTTCTTTCTTTCTTTCTTTCTTTCTTTTCTTTCTTTCTTCCTTTCTTTCTTTCTCCTTCAGTTTGGAATCTATAGACAGAAGATTGGTAAAGGCCTGGTAATTGGGGTTAAGTGACTTGCCCACAACTAGGAAGTATCTGAGGTCAAATCAGAACACAAGATCTCCTGACCCCAGGTCTGGCTACCTATTCATCGAGTCACCAAGCTTTCCCAAAACATCCTTTCTTGAAATGGAAATAGGTACTTAATATTTGTCAAATAGCAGCCCCAGTCTAGACTTTTGGGAAATTATTTGGGGAAGGGGAAAATCTAGGCCTAAAAAGTTTTTTCTTCCCTCTGGACCAGGGGATTGGAAGTAGGGAGCTGGCCCTCGAGATTACACACTTAATGGTCCCCTCTTCTGCCCTACCTCCTCAAACCTTCCATCTCAACTTATTATTGAGACTTAAAGATCAGAAAGATGGGATATGCATCTTGTGGGAAAACATCTATAGGGGTTGAGATGGGTCACAGAAGCAGCCGAGCAGCCAGAGTTCAACCTTGCTGGGGAGAAGGAAAGATTCAGAAGGCAATTTCTGATATATTGTAAAGAATTATTTGAAAAAAATAGCCAGCCTCATTAACAATCAAATTAAAACAAATTGTGAAATACTATCTCATATCCATCAAGTATTTTAAAAAAATTATAATAAGATGCGGTGGCCAACACATGTGTTCTTGGCAGCATTGCAAACTAGGCGGATCTTTCTAGAGGGATATCAGGCAATGTTTAACAAGTCTTATAAAGTAGTTATAACCTTTGAACCTGTAAGAATATGTTCTAAAGAAGTAATAATAACTTTAGTTTTTTAATTTTTGAAAAAAAATTTTCAGTTACATGTAGAAACTACTTGACAATTGTTTTTTGACATTTTAGAATTCAAATTTTCTCCTTCCCTACCCTCACCCCCTTTCTGAGGCGATGAATAATCTGATACAGGTTATATCCACACTTTCATGTAATAGATATTTCCAGATTGTTCATGTCATGATAGAAGTCACAAATCATACATACTATAGACATCTTATGAAGGAAATAAATGGAAGATGGCATGCTTTGATTTGCACTCAGACTCCAACAGTTCCTTCTTTGGCTGTGGATAGCATTTTCATCATGAGTCCCTTGTGGTTATCTTGGAGCAGTGATTCCTAAAGTGGGCGCCACCGCCCCCTGGTGGGTGCTGCAGTGATCCAAGGGAGTGGTGATGGCGACAGGTGCATTTATCTTTCCTATTAATTGCTATTAAAATTTTTAAAAATTTTACCAGGGGGCTAAGTAATATTTTTTCTGGAAAGGGGCCAGTAGGCCAAAAAAGTTTAGGAACCACTGTCTTGGAGACTTGTTTTGCTGATAATGGTTTAGTACTTCACAGTTGATTGTCATATAATAATTCGGTTACTGTAGACATTGTTCTTCTGGTCCTGCTCATTCACTTTGCATCAGTTCATATGTCTTTCCAGGTTTTTCTGAACTCATCCTGTTTATTATTCCTTATGGCACAATAGTATTGCATTACAATCATATACCACTGTTTGTTCATCAATTCCCCAAGTGATGGACAACTCCTCAGTTTCCAATTCTTTGCCACTACAAAAAATGCTGCTAAAATATTTTTGTACAAGTAGGTAGGTCCTTTCCCACATCTCTGATCTCTTTGGGATGCAGACCCAGTAGTGGTATTGTTGGGTCAAAGGGAATACATAGTTTTATGGCTCTTTGAACCTGTTTCCATATTGTTCTCCAAAATGGTCGTATCAGTTCCCGGTTCCACCAACAGTGTATTAGTGTTCCAATTTTCTCACATACCCTTCAGCATTTATCATTTTATTTTGGGGTCATGTTAGTCAATCTGACAGGTGTGAGATGGTTATCTCAGTGCAAGGTAATAAAACTTTTAAATGATCTTCGTAAGAACCATTGTACCATGATCAGCTATAAAAGATTTAGCTAGTCTTAGCAATACAATGATCTGGGAAAACTCTGAAGGACTTTGTTATAAGAATGGTATCCACTTCCAAAGAAAGAGCTGTTGACGGAATACAGATCAAAGCATACTATTTTTCACTTTAGTTTATTTGTGTATTTTATTTTGAGGTTCTGGTTTTGTATGAGCATTCTCTTACAACAATGAACAATATGGAAATATGTTTTGCATGATAATACATGTATAACCTAGATCAAATTGCTTACCATCTATGGGAGTAGGGAGGGAAGGGAGGGAAACAATTTGGATATATAACTTCAGAAAACACGTTGAAAATTTTAATTGGGAAAGTAAAATATCTCAAAAAAAAAAAGACCTGCCTATGCAAATGTTTATTTATATTAGGGAAAAACTGGAAACAAGCTAAATGCCCAGTTGTTAATAGAGTCATAGATTCTAGAGCTAGACAGGGCTTTAAAGAAAGTGAAAAGCTAAAGTTTTAGTGTCAAGGTATTAGCTTAGCAATGACAAATATTTGAGCTATATAGAAATGTGGAAAGATCTATTTTTGCTCAGCAGAAAAAAGGCAAGAGAAGTAGAACATGCACATAAAGACAAGTCCAGAAAAAGAAGTATCCATCTTCATACTTGAATTAGGGCTCTGAAGGGGATTTAAAGATCATTATTTATAAATGTTACTTGCAAAGCCTTTTCCAAGCTGGCTTTAATCTACTTTTCTATATTTATTTCACAGTACTCCCCTTCATACAGTTTACATTCTAGCCCTACTAGCTTATTTGCTTTTTATCCTATACATGACATTCCATCATCGGTCCCTTGGCCCAGGCTGTGCCCCATATCTGAAAGATACTTCTTCCCCCTTTCACTTTAAAATCTCCGGAATCCTTTAACACTCAGCTCAAGTGCCTCTTCCTATACAAGTTTATCTTGATTCTCTCTCTCAGCACCAGTATCACTGCTTGGGTACCTTGAGTAGCTAGGATTCTCTAAGTCTGCTCCATATTGCAGTTCATCTCCTAATTGCCAGTGCGTATTCTCCCGTTAGGCCATAGTTGGCTCTTCTGTGTTGTCCAGATTCATGGCTCTTGAAGCTTCTTCATTTCTTGATCATCTTTGTTTACCTGTCTATCTGTCTGTCTGCCTGTCTGTCTCCATCTGGTGAAGGAGCTCCTCTATAAGATAACTTGGTAGATAAAAAGGGTTATAAGTCCCCTCCTTGCCATGGCTACCTTCTGGCAGAAGAGCAGGGACCTTATAAAACTGCTTACTGCCTCAAACTATTTCTCAGAGCTGGCAAGCTTACTTTGAAGGACCATCCAGGCATGACCAGTCTTTGGGCAGCCAATGGAAAGCTGCCATCTTTGCACTTCATTTAATACATTAACACCTCATCTCTTCCCTTGCTTTCTGTGATTAAGTCAACTGGCCCGAGACAGAAGAAAATAACTGGACTGTAACCAACTTGCCACCCCCAAGACAAAAGAATAAAGCCAGGTTATGAAGGACTTTAAATATCAATCCAAAGAGATTGTATTTTATACTAGAGGCAACAGAGAACCACTGGAAAATGCTGAGTAGCATATTCTAGATGTAGTCTGACCAAGGCAGTGTATGACTGGATGATTTCTCCCCATGAATCGCATGGAAACTCTTATCTACTAATATAGCCTAAGTTTGAATTATCTTTTTTTAATGGCCATTTCAAACTCTTGGCTTGGCACTCATTGCTTGTTCCCTGGGCCTTTATATCCTGTTTACTTCTGCCTTATAAAATCCCCTACTTCCTTCAAGAAGCAGTTCAGGCATGACCATCCACTGTGGCAGGTTGAAGTTACTTTAATTCCCCGAACTTCAGTTTTCTCATCTATAAAATGAAGTGGCAGGGAAGGTGGGTAGCACAGTAGATAGTGTGCCAGGCCTGGAGTCAGAAAGACTTGGGTTTAAATATGGCCTCAGATACTTTCTAGCTGTATGACCCTGGGTAAATCTCAAAATTGCTGGTGCCCTCCTTCCACAACCTTATATTTAACAAACGTTTATTTATTTTGTATTTATTATGCATGTTTATTATATGTACACATGTCTCCCGAGGTAGAATTTAAATTCTTTGAGAGCCTGGATTATTATTATTATTATTATTGTTGTTATTATTATTTTCTTTTTTCTCTTTGTATTACCAGATCCTAGCTTAGTGCCTGGCACATAACAGGCACTTAATAAATGCTTATTGATTAGTTAATGGATATTTAGACTTGTGGTTAATGAAAACATCCAAATCTTTTCCACTTGGACTGTAATCAAACCATAGATCCCTCATTTTGTACTTCAGCATATTTTTGTTTTTGGTAAAGATGTGACACTTTATACATGTTTGTTTTTTTTTTAACTGCCACCTTCTGTCTTAGAATCTTTATTGTTTCCAAGGCAGAAGAGCAGTAAGGGCTAGGCAATGGGGGTTAAGTGACTTGCCCAAGATCCGTGTCTGAAGTCAGATTTGAACCCAGGGTGTCCCATCTCTAGGTCTGGCCTTCTATTGACTGATCTACCTAGTTGTCCCTACATGTATCCTTTTTAAGTTCCTTTTGAGATATTTTTGAACCTTGGTTCTTTTATAGATCCTATTAGTTTTTCTTTCCAGCTTTATGATTTCTGCAAAAACTATGATAAGCAATTCATAAAACTGAAGGAGGAAGAGACCAAAAAGTTCTAAACTCTCATTTTGTAGACAAGAAAACTGAGGCAGGAATGCCTTGTCTAGGGTGCATAATTAGTCTTTGAGGAGGCATTTCAATTCATTTCCCAATTTCTCCATTAAAACATGGTGCAGGGGGTAGCTGGGTAGCTCAGTGGATAGTCAGGCCTAGAGACGGGAAGTCCTAGGTTCAAATCTGGCCTCAGACACTTCCCCGCTGTGTGACCCTGGCCAAGTCACTTGACCCCCATTGCCCACCCTTACCACTCTTCCACCTAGGAGCCAATACACAGAAGTTAAGGGTTTTTAAAAAAAAATTAAAAAAACAAAACAAAACATGGTGCATCTCACTGCCATTTGGGATGTGTTTGGACTTGTGATGATTGAAGAGACTAGTTTTGGGGCAAAAATATAAATTTATTGATTAGGCTAGAATATAACCAATAAATTAACAGGTCAATAGTCCTCTTGATGACCAAAGAACAGGAAAGTTCCTTCAAGAAGATCTATATATACAATTTGGGGGTTCATTATTCAGTCCCTCCCTTGGACATTTCACAATATCTCTGATTAATGAAGAGTTAATAAGGAGGCCCACTTGGATACCTCAACTCCTCCCTTACTACTTCAACCACAGAGGAGCTGGGGCTTTGCCTAAATAAAGAAAACACTAACACACTTTTTTCCTCAGCTATTGCCGGACTTCCTTCCTTCCTTCCTTCCTTCCTTCCTTCCTTCCTTCCTTCCTTCCTTCCTTCCTTCCTTCCTATCTTT
>NC_058133.1:205688138-205849244 GCF_016433145.1 Gracilinanus agilis | reverse complement strand
CTTCCTTCCTTCCTTCCTTCCTTCCTTCCTTCCTTCCTTCCTTCCTTCCTTCCTTCCTTCCTTCCTTCCTTCCTTCCTTCCTTCCTTTCTTTCTTTCTCTTATCTTCCATCTTAAATCTGATTATGTTCTCTTCTAGAGTGGAAGAGCAGTAAGGGCAAGGCAATGGGGGTTAAGTGATTTGACCAGGGTCACACAACTAGGAAGTCTCAGAGGCCAGGTCTGGACCCAGGACCTCCCATCTCCAGGGCTGGCTTTCTATCCCTTGAGTCACCCTGCTGCACCCCCTCCCAAGTTACTTTCAAAAGAGTCAGAATTCACCAAGGCTAATCAGTCTTGCTTTTAATTCTCTCAAGGTCTTATCAAAAGACCAAAGACCCTAGGCCAGTTGGATAGGTTTTGTTGGGGCTGGGGTGAGGTGGGGCTGGGGTGGGGGTGGAATAACTTTAGCTAGGAAGAAAGCTGTTTCAGCCTGATCTGTGAACACTAAGGGGAAAAAAGACTTCATATAGAAATATTACTAATAAATAACACAATTCAATATTAATTTTCCTCAGACTGTCATATAAAACTTTAAATATTATTCAGACAAATGCCCACATTACTGTGCATCATAATGGAAAGAAGGCACTCCTGGAAGTTAGGGGACCTGGGTTCTAACTCTAATGCTGGCTTCCTCATTTTTATGGACAGAGATATAAATTCTCCAACTGTCAAATCAGGAAATTTGAGTAATCTTTCAAAAATCTGACCATACAGAAGAACCTTGTTTTACACAATCAATAGGTTCCAAGACCCTTTGTATAAGTTGAAAATCATGCACGATAGCAAATCCATTATTTAACAAGTGTTTCTTATATGTACACATTGAGACACTTTATGACTTTACTTAGGCTTATCAGAGCAACCAGCATCAGTACTCTCGTACTCCGGGGCCATTATTAATAACTAAACTGCATTAATTAAACAAAGAGAAGGACTGCTCTGATGAGGAAATGACTTGTTACAAGCTAGAACTCTGGACAAAGGCTAATGGGGGAATTAATGTCTGGTGCAAAAATGTAATAACTCATGTTAATGCTTTTCAGAGCAAGAATGAGTGGGATTAGGCAAACTGCTATGAGACTTTATGGCGCTTAGGAGAATGGTGGGAATTTAGTGCCTTTTTAAAACATATATATACATTATATTATTTTACATATTAAAATTGTTAAATTTTTCATATCTGGGGGATGGTGGGGTAGCTCAGTGGATTGAGAGCCAGGTCTAGAGATGGGAGGTCCTGGATTCAAATTTGGCCTCAGATACTTCCCAGCTATGTGACCCTGGGCATGTCACTTAACCCCCATTGCCTAGCCCTTACCACCATTATGTCTTGGAACCATACACACAATATTGATTCTAAGATGGAAGGTAAGAGGTTAAAAAAAAAATCTACATATTTTTCTGCCTTTACTTTTTTCATTTGCTGGTTGTGTATACCTGAATTTGTGTGTGTTCAGTTTGTTTAAAGTGAGATCCTCCTCTAATAGCTGATATTGATATAGAGATTTAAGATTTACAAATCATTCTGCATATTACTATCTCATTTGATCCACATGACACTCCCTATATGAGGTGTTCATTAAGTAATACTGTCCCTACTTTACAGATGAGAACACTGAGTCTTAGAAGAGTGAAGCTACTTGTTTGTGTTCTCAGAGTTTGTGTCAGACGCTAGAAGTGGGAAAATTCCAGACTCATTCATAAAGTGATGGTCAGTGAATATCTAGAAAAGGAAGCAATGATTACACAGAACCAATGTGACTTCATCAAGGACAAATTATGCTAGACTAACCTTGTTTCCTTTTTTGATGGGGCTACTAAAATGATGGATTAGAAGAATATGTTTGATAAAGTTTACCAAGGTTTTAAAAGCATCTGGGGGCATCTGGGTAACTCAGTGGATTGAGAGCCAGGTCTAGAGATAAGGAGGTCCTGGGTTCAAATCTTACCTCAGACACCTCCTAACTGTGTGACCCTGGGCAAGTCACTTAACCCCCATTCCCTAGCCTTTACCACTCTTCTGCCTTAGAACCAATATATAGTATTGTTTCTAAGGAAGATGGTAAGGATTTTTTTTTTTTAAGTATCCGTTAAATGTAAATTTAAGGGAGGGACCGAAGAGGCCATTAAGTTCTACTACTCTCTCATTTTATGGACAAAGAAACCGAAGCAGGAGTGACTTGTCCAGGGCCTCGTAGCTAGAGAATGTTTGAAGAGGCATTTGAATTCAGTTCACTGTTAGTAATTACTTGCCAAATACTAATCAATTAGGAATCACTCATGGTGACGCTGTTATTGTAGAAAAGACAGAAAGATAGGGACTAAATAATAAGTAGTTGGTTTGGGAACTGGTTGAATGGCTAGACTCAGAATAGTCATTAATGGTTCAATGTCAGCTTAGCAGGAGGCCTCAAGTGGAATGACCTGAAGATCAATGCTTGGCTCTACATTTTTTTTTGTTTTTAACTTTCATCGATGGCTAGGAATGGACACAATCATTTAGTTCTGCTAAAGACTGTTGGAAGAGAATTTCTCTCTGTGTTATGTTGCCTTTTTTTTTAACATCATCTCTCAGTGACCAGGAGGTCAAAGACCACAGAATGTAAATTCAGATATAGATAAACCCTCAGAGAAAGGAAGTTAAAGAACCAAGGAACCAACAAGACAGGAAAGTGATTCCACAGGCACTGCCCCTCTGGGTGGTCTAGGCAAATTAAGAAACTATGGTTGGTTCCTGAGATGTGATGTGTGAGAGCTAGTGGATGGAATACAGAGTTTAGAAGTGGTGATCAGAACGTCTTTGGGGTCTTCTGGCTGGAGAGAAGGAACCTGGAGGAACTCTTGTCGATGCTTAGCTTCAATCCATCATGGCAGCCAATAGACCAGGAAGTTAAGTATTTCTCAACCTCTTTCCTACCTTTCCCTCTCTTTACTATCACTACTTTGATTTAATAAAATTATTGAGCTACTAGCAGCCTCATCATTTTAATTATTACAAGACTGAGGCTGGTGGATTTCTTGAGTTCAGGAGTTCTGAGCCATAGTAGGTCAGCAATACAGTCACCGGTATGGTAAGCCACCAGGCTGCCTAAGGAGGGAGCAAATTGTCCCAGGAAGTAAAAATGGAACAGGTTAAAGCTTTGGTGTTGACTGGTATTTGCACTGGGTCTGATACTGGCTGATTCATTTCTAGCCCGAGTAAGATTGGGTGGCCCAGTCTCAAAAGAAGAAATGTTTTTAATCAATGAATGATATGAAGACATAGTTGGGGGGCAGCTGGGTAGCTCAGTGGATTGAGAGCCAGGCCTAGAGACAAGAGGTCCTAGGTTCAAATCTAGCCTCAGGCACTTCCCAGCTGTGTGACCCTGGGCAAGTCACTTGACCCCCATTGCCTACCCTTACCACTCTTCTGCCTTGGAGCCAATACACAGTATTGACTCCAAGACAGAAGGTAAGGATTTAAAAAAAAAAGACATAGTTGGCATGCAAATTTGCAGATGACATAAAACTTGAAAGAATAGCTAACATTTTGGATAACAGAGTCTCTATCCAAAATGTTCTCAATAATTCCATGTAAACCGGAATGACCTCCAGGAATTGATGCAGAGTAAAAGGAGCAGAGCCAGAAGAACATTGTACACAAAGACTGATACACTGTGGTAAAATTAAATATAATAGACTTCTCTACTAGCAGCAATGCAGTGATCCAGGACAATTCTGAGGGACTTAAGAGAAAGAACACTATTCACATCCAGAGAAAGAACTTTGGGAGCAGAAACACAGAAGATAAACAACTGCTTGATCATATGGGTTGATGTGGACATGATTGGGAAACTACCACACCAATGCAACTATCAATAATATGTAAATAGGTTTTGATTGATGACACAATGTTAAAACCAGTGGAAATGTGGGTTGGCTATGGGGGTGGGGTGGTTGGAGGGGTGAAGGGGGGAAAGTAAGAACATGAATCATGTAACCATGGAAAATTTTTCTAAGAACTAAAATTTAAAATAATAATAAAAAATATTCTCAATAGGCTAGGACATTGGGCTGTATCTAATTAGATACTATCCAGCAAAGAAAAATATAAAATCTTATTCTTGTGAGTCATCTAGGTGGCTCAGTGAATTGAGAGCCCCAAGTGCAGAAATGGGAGGTCCTAGGTTCAAATCTGATATCAGACACTTCCTACCTGTGTGACCCTGAGCCAAGTCCCTTAACCCTCATTGCTTAGCCCTTACCACTCTTCTGCCTTGGAACCAATACATAAAATTGATTCTAAGACAGAAGGTAAGGGTTTTTTTGGTTGTTGTAAGAAAAAAATCTTATGCTTGGATTTGAAAGCTCAACTTTATAAGTGTAGATAGAGGGGAGGTTGAAATAAAAAGCCATTTGTCTGAAAAAGATCTGGAGGTTTTAGTGGATCATAAGCTCAATATGAGTCAGTGGTAGGATGCGGTATCCTAAAAAGTCACATAATCTTTAGGCTGCGTTGAGAGGTATATTTTCAGGAATAAAAAGCAAAGAGTTGTTCTGTATCCTCTCTAGGTCTGACTGCCTGAATATTTAGTTCTGGGAGCCATAGCATAAGAAGGATCTTTATTTTTTAAATTTTATTTGTAATTTTTAAAAGAAGGATCTTTTCAACTTCCTTTCATTTTGTCTTTCCCCCTATAGACTGTAAGCTCCTGGAGGCTAAGGACTGTCTTCCTTTCTTGTATTTTTATGCTCAGTGCTTAGCATAGAGCTTGTCACCTAGTAGGTACTTAGTAAATATTTATTCACTTGCTAATAAGATGGAAAGGATCCAAAATAGGGCAGCCTTTATGATGAAAGACCTTGAGTCTATGTCATAAGGGGATCAATAGACAGAAATGGGGAATATTCCATCTGGAAAAGAGAAGACTCAGGGAAGGTCCCAACCGAGAGCTCTCTTCAAATACTCCCTGGAAGGGAGTGTTAACTTAGAAAAAACGCAGAACTATTAAATAGTCATAAAGCCACTCTTTAATCAAGGGAAAGGGGGATGAGGGCTACTTGGCCTCTTGTGCAGAGATGCGTCTTGTGCAGAGTCTAAAGGAACACTGCTTTGCTCTGCTCCCTGATCCCTGATCCCCCTGGGAGTGACACAGCGCTAGATGACCACTCCTAGGGACAAAGGAAATTGGGGAACTTATATACCATTTGGGAAGATCCAGGGGCTGGGAGAGATGATTGACATTGTACTGACAGGATACAATCAAGCTAGAGAAAGGGATCATAGCTAGAGGCTAGGGTGTAAGGGAAAGGGACTGCTTACCCAATGGATACTAAAGGAATGGTCCCTGCCCAGGTAGTCTTCCTGGGAAGGGTCTTTGATACAATGGGGAAGACTACCTAAGACAAAAGGGTATTTAGCATTTACCCTAGGGTCCATTATTCAGTCTGCAACTGCTAGCCTGAGATTCCCTTCAGGGTGTATTCTCACGGGAACAGGGAACAAGCACAAGCTTTGGGGGTCTCCAACCTACAAACTATTTCTAAACTTGGGGTTCATCATACCTCACTAAGCTACAAGTTTGGGAACTCTAGATTCCATGTCGACAGGAGATTACATTTGTCTCAGGGGATTGAATCAGGAACAATGAGTGGAAATAGCAAAAAGACCTACTTGATCTTGCCAGAAAAAAAAATTCCTAGCAATTTAGAGCTTTGGAATGGGCTGACTGACAGGATAGTGGCTTCCTCCTGATCAGAATTCTTTAAGCATCAATGCTTCAAATTCTTGCCAGAGTTAGTCTGAGGTAAGATTTGAACCCAGGTTCTCCCAACTCCAGGCCTAACTTTCTATCCACTGAGCCCCCTAACTGCCTTCTCCCTTTTTCTGGGCTCATTTCACAGATGAGGAAACCGAAGTTAAATGGGATCAAGTGACTTGCCCAGGGACACACTGCTAGCAAGTATCTGAGGCCAGATTTGAACTCAGGAAGATGAGTCGTCCTGGCCCCAGGCCCAATGGTCCATCCACTGCACCCTCTAGCTGCCCTTTTGATGTCACAGATGCTTCCTTATAAACACCCAAACAAATCTTCTTACAAAGTACATTCCTGGAAACATAATAAGTTTATAGAATGTAAGGAGAAAGGAAGGATGTACATTTTAAGTCTGTACTAACATTTGCTGGCCATTGTAACTGGCAAGAGTTGTGATGGCTTTTTATTTACTGTTGCAGTCATTGTGTATACTGTTCTTTTAGCTCTGCTTCCTTCTTTCTGCAATTCTCAATAAATCTTTGACTCATCTCAGCCTTTAATCCTTTGACTGTCTGTGCTGTGTCCAGCCTTGATTAATGTTCCTTCCCTGCATTTCCCAAGTTGCCCTTTCTCTCCCTCTGAGATGCTCCCATCTATATCTCTGCAATTTCTCCCCCATACCCTTAAAGTCTTCTTCCTCTCTTCTAGCAGAACTAGTTCTTTCTCCTTCCTTCCTATCTACACTGCCAAACCATACCTGTTGGTCCTGACTGTACAAGACAATTATAGGGTTTTTTAATCTGTAAAAGGAGGATGAAGGGTTGCTAGGTAGCATGGTGGCTAGAATGCCAGTCCTGGAGTCAAGAGGACCAGGGTTCAAATCTGATCTCTAGTCATTTCCTAGCTACATGGCCCTGGGAAAATCACTTAACTCTGTTTGCCTAGCCCTTGCCACTCTTTCTTAGAACCAATACTAAAAAGGAAAGCTAGGTTGTTCAGTGGATACAAAGCCATACTTGGAGCTGAGAGGACCTGGGTTCACATCTGCCCTCAGACAATTCTTATCTTATAACTTATCCTCTGTTGCCAAGCCCTTACCACTTTTCTGCCTTAGAACCAATACACAGTATTTATTCTAAGATGGGATTAAAAAAACAAAAAAAGATAATAATGCCAACAATGACTAGTTTATAGGATTTGTTGTGAAGATCAAATGAACTTTGTAACTGCAAGATGCCCTATGAGCTATTATTATTTATCAGATATTATTCTCTTTGGGGGAGAAAAGGGGAGGCTGTCTAGATTCTGCAATTTCATTGGATAAGAGGATTTCTGGAGAGAAAGCTCCCTTTCTACCAACCACTTGGCAATATACTTCCTTAGAATGTAACCCTAAGAGGTTGAGTGACTTACCTGGGGTCACACAGACAGGTGGGTCTTTCTGACTCTGCAGCCAACTCTCTATCAACTCTCTGCAGCTATTGTTATTATTTTAGAGTCAATGATTTCTTTTTCACAACTAACCCAAAATATTCCTGTTATGGTACAGTGGGTAGAGTACCAGATTCAGATCAGGAAGACCTCAGTTCAAATCCTGTTTCAAAAAATGTTTACTTGCTATGGAAGCCTGGGAGAATCACTTAACCCCTTGGTGCCTCAATTACCTCATTCACAAAATGTGGATAATAATGGTACTTTCTCCCTAGGGAGGGTTGTTGTGAAACTCAAATCAGGTAATAAATATATATAGCACTTTGCAAACCTTCAACTTCTGTATAAATATTAGTTATCGTCATCATTGTCATTATTATTTCAGTGACTAATCTGCCTTAGAATCAGCAATTTTTTCTTTATGTCTTATCAAAACATCCCTGATATGGTATGTAGTGAGTAGAGTGCTAAACATGGAGTCAGGAAGATCTAAGTTCAAATACTGTTACTCTGAGCAAGTAATTTAACAGCTTCAGTTTCCTCACCTATAAAATGGTGATAATATTAGAATTCATCTCACAGTTTTATTGTGATGATTAAATGGGATAATATATGTAAAGTACTTAGCACAGTGCCGAGACTATGGTTTGGGCTATTTTAAAAAGGTTTTTAACCATTTTTAAGTTGGTTTTAATGGTTTTTAAAACAATATTTAAAATCATTTAAAAGTTACAATGTTATTATTAATCATTATTATATTCTTTTTTAAACTTATTACAGTAAAGCAACTTTTCTAGAATTACATTTTACAAATATGAACTATATTATTATGACATATTAAATTCTTGTATTGTCCCCTCCTCGGTAGATGTTGGGAACAATTATATGGCCACAATATTCCTTTTGGGACTTGAAATGTAGAGGGAAGGGAAATTTCTTATTTCCTTTTGCTTGTGGGAACTCCATTCCATCCACCCACATAGCAGGAAGTACTTGGGAACACTTGCATTTACATTGTCTTTACCCTCCCAGTCAGAGTGAGCTGAGCCTGGCTTCATAGTGTCAGATCTTAGTACTATTGATCTTTGAAAATTAATGGGAAAAACAGTCCTATGTCTGGTCCAAACTCAAAGATGTATAAGTTAGGCCTGGGATCCAGGGAACCCCTAGGTCTGTTGGGGTGCAGGTATTTTAGCTAAACACTGAGTTTCAGAGAATTGGAGATCTTGACTACAGAATCCTCCCCTCTCACTGACCTTGAGCTCAAATCAGGAGGTCCTGTTTGCTAGTTGGTCTCCTGTATCCAATTCATTGCCCCTCCCCCCCCCTTCCCAGGAGAGGCTTGGAAACTATCACACAATTGACTTTGAAGCTGGAAATACAGAAAATCTGAGAAGATAACAAATATGGAGATTTGGAGCTCTTTGGATTGCTAAAGAATCTGAAATGGAAGGAAGAGACTGGATGACAGAAAGACAGAAATGAGATAAATGTCAAGATAAGAGACTGAAAGTTAAGACATAGGAAAGAAATAAAAACTGAAAGAAAAAGAGAAAACCAAAAGAGAAAATCAGAGAGAGACTGAGAATGACCTAGTGTAGGCTTTCATATAACTAATCATGAAGGTATTAAAGATGTATTCAGCTGATCCTAATGAGCAAAGTGTTCATGGACCAGACTTATGGATATATTTATAATATTTCACATGATTGATTTCTGAATGTTTAAATTGGATGGGGCTCAAATTTTGTGGAACTCAAACTTCTACTATTATCTGCAGTCTAGAAGGCTGGCAAGCAATTTCAATAGCTTCTTTGTAATGTCAAAGACATACACTCAACATCTGAATGAGATGGTGCCAGTGCTCCAGAGGAAGAAGGACTTTCAAATGAGCTTCTTAGCTGGGCACTGGCTATACCATTGTGTTGGTATCTGTTCCTTTATCTTGTCATTGATTGCCAATAAAATGCTAATATTTCTGTCCTGCCTCCAGTTTGATTGACAACCCCCATTCCTAGAAGCTTCAATAAAAATCAGTTCAACTGACTAACTCTCTCTCTGATCATCTGAGAAGCTGACTGGCTGACCTGATGATACCACGCTAATGTTTTGTCTCTGTATTTCTTCTCTGATCCTTCTGTCTCATTTTCCCTAGCTGTAAGCTTAACCCATTATTTTCCAGCATCCAGCCTCTCTCCACAGATGATCCAAACCCATGTATGAGCTGGACCTCTACACCCAGGGAGATGGAGATTGAGAATGAGAGACCAAGGGAGTGAAATGCAGAGTAGGAAAGAATGCAGAATAAATCAGAGTAAGAGATACAGAGATAAACGTTGAATTTCCTGACTCATTTTATTCACTTTAGCACTTGTCTTTTCTCTAAATCTGCTATTAGGAAATGTCAGCACAGCTTAAAGACTCATGGTGGATTTTCCCTCTCTCCTAGCCCGCCTTTCCTTTATTACACTTTTTTGAGTGCAATTTGTCATCGGTAATGTACTATGGGTTGATTGGATAGATTAAGGATATTTATGGCTATTAATTAACTTCTCAATGCTGTCAGACTGGGATTCTCATCCTGGGCACCCCCAAAGAGTGCATGGATAAATTTCAGGAAGTCTGTGAAGTCAGATAGTGGGGGGAAAATATAATTAATTTCCTTTGCAACTCTATATATTTTATTTTATACATTTGTTAACTTAGAAAAAACGCAGAACTATTAAATAGTCATAAAGCTACTCTTTAATCAAGGGAAAGGGGGATGAGGGCTACTTGGCCTCTTATGCAGAGCTGCGTCTTGTGCAGAGTCTAAAGGAACACTGCTTTGCTCTGCTCCCTGATCCCCCTGGGAGTGACACAGCGCTAGATGACCACTCCTAGGGACAAAGGAAATTGGGGAACTTATATACCATTTGGGAAGATCCAGGGGCTGGGAGAGATGATTGACATTATACTGACAGGATACAATCAAGCTAGAGAAAGGGATCATAGCTAGAGGCTAGGGTGTAGGGGAAGGGACTGCTTACACAATGGATACTAAAGGATAGTTCCTGCCCTGGTGTGTCTTCCTGAGACAGGGTCTCTGATACAATGGGCAAGACTACCTAGGACAAAAGGGTATTTAGCATTTACCCTAGGGTCCATTATTCAGTCTGCAACTGCTAGCCTGAGATTCCCTTCAGGGTGTATTCTCACGGGAACAGGGAACAAGCACAAGCTTTGGGGTCTCCAACCTACAAACTATTTCTAAATTTGGGGTTCATCATACCTCACTAAGTTACAAGTTTGGGAACTCTAGATTCCATGTCGACACATTTAAACATATTATTCTAAGATATCCATAGCCTTCACCAGACTGACAAAGTCTGTCTTTGACTCTATTGACACTAAATGATACTAATGAAACTAATGACACTAAAAAAAGGTTACAAATGTTTGTGGTAAAGATTCTATACTATTGGTGGCTCAATGGATTGAGAGCAAGGCCTAGGCACAATTGTTTCTGGGTTAAAATCTGGTCTCAGTGGGGCAGCTGGGTAGCTCAGTGGATTGAGAGCCAGGCCTAGAGACAGGAGGTCCTAGGTTCAAATCCGGCCTCAGACACGTCCCAGCTGTGTGACCCTGGGCAAGTCACTTGACCCCCATTGCCTACCCTTACCAATCTTCCATCAAGGAACTAATACACAGAAGTTAAGGGTTTAAAAAAAAAAATCTGGTCTCAGATAATTCTTAGCTATATGACCCTGGGCAAGTCACTTAACCCCCACTGCCTAGCCCTTATTGCTCTTCTGCCTTAGAATCAATACATAGTATTGACTGTAAGACAGAAGGTAAGAGTTTAAAAAAAAAAAAGAATCTATACCATGGTATGGACTATTGGTTATGCCGGGTAGAATCATAAACCTTTGAGCTAGAAAGTCCCTTGGAGGTCATCCATTCTGACCCACTAATTTTACAGATGAGGAAACTGAGGCCTTGAAAAGTGCTATGACTTGTTCAAAATCATGTTTAATAAGTCATAGAACTTCAATTTAGGCAAAAGGACTCAAAATTCCATGTTTTCCCCCAAAGGAAGCCCCAGGTAGGGCTGTATCTGGGGGTCTTCAGTGCTGGCTCCATTCTTCTATAGCAGTGATTCCAAAAGTGGGCACCACTGCCCCCTGGTGGGTGCTGAGCAATCTATAGAGGCAGTGATGGCCACAGGTACATTTATCTTTCCTATTAATTGCTATTAAAATTTTTAAAAAATTAATTTCCAGGGGCGCTAAGTAATATTTTTTTCTGGAAAGGGGGTGGTAGGCCAAAAAAGTTTGGGAACCACTGATCTATAGGATCAAAAGATTAGAAAAGGGACTTAGAAAAAAAATCAAATAAATAAATAAATTTTTGCTAAAAAAAAAAAAAAAAGAAAACAGAAAAGGGAC
The DNA here is from genome assembly GCF_016433145.1 of Gracilinanus agilis. Lineage (NCBI taxonomy): Eukaryota > Metazoa > Chordata > Mammalia > Didelphimorphia > Didelphidae > Gracilinanus > Gracilinanus agilis. The sequence goes on along the minus strand of NC_058133.1, from coordinate 205,837,608 downwards.
TTAAGAAATTACTTTTTTCCATCTCTTCTCCTTGTACATGAGGAAGGGAAAGCTCAGAGAGTAGAAGAGTCTTCCCCATAGGTGGCAAGTTTTTAAAATCTTGGAGTTGTAAAGTAGAGCTAGAGGTTGTCTACTTCAATCCATTCCAGGAATAATAAGGAAGAGACAGGTTGGCCTACATAGAGCAATGGACTTGGCATCAAGAAGACTTGGATTTAAATCTCAGCTCCCTTACTCATTTGCGATGTGAGGCTCATCTTCCTAAGTTCAAATCCAACTAAAGACAGTTACTAGCTATGTGACCCTGGGCCAGTCACTTAACCCTGGATACTTCAGTTTTCTTATAGATAAAATGTGCTGGAGAAGGAAATGGCAAAGTACTGTAGTGTCTCTGCCCAGAAAACTCTAAATGGGATTGTGAAGAGTTGGACAGGACTGAAGCCAATCAACAAAAACAATCTCTCTTGAGGATAAAGATATCCTTATGCAGGAGGCTTAGGGACAGGGATCTTCCCCTACATTTCCTGAAACTTTAATAGGCTCCTGATCAGCATATAAGACCCTCTCTGGTCTTAGTTTCTCATATGATTCTAACAGAAAGTGCTGACAACTGAGGTGAAGATGGGGACAAGCAAGACCAAAGTACAGCCACCAATTCCAGGGAGCTATGACAAGGACCTCTATCTAACCCAGAGGAATTCAGCCTTCCCAGTCATTGCCCTGGGTAAGGTTCTGGGATCCTTCAAATCTATTATTCTCTTATCAGAGACCTGCCTAGTTGATAGCTATGCAGAAACTGCCCTGTCAGCCTGGGCCGAAGGCACAGCACATAGTATTGTGTTTTGTGGAGGGCCTGCATGGGGAAGGGAAGAGAAGGGGAAGAGTCAGAGAGAAGCTTTGGGGACTCTGGAATATCCTAGGTTTAATTCCACAATCTGTCACTGAGTCTTATTTCACAAAATGAAAAACACAGAAATATTTATTATATGATAATATATGTACAACTTTTATCATATTACCTACCTTCTTGGGGAGGGGTGGAAGGTGGGGAGAGAACATGGATTGCAAAATGTCAGAAAACAAATATTAAAAATTGTATGACATGTCATCTGGAAAAAAATTAAAGATTTAAAAAACTTTGTCACAGAATTATTCCATGAATTCATCCTCTTTGGAACTTAAATTCCTCCCATGAGACCTTCCTCTCTCATCCTCTTCCTCTTCTTTTTTTTTTTTTTCCCCTTTTAGGCTACAGGGGAAAGAGAGGCCATAATAAATCCTATAGAGGGACAGTACATGAATATATAGAGATGAGCTCAAGAGACAGATGATGGGTATAAAGAAGCAAGTTCTAGATTCTGGCTATTTGGGGAGAAGAGATGGGAGTCTGAAACAAATTTAAGGAGTGGATTGGTGTTAGAAGAGGGATGGTGTGTTCTGAAATTGTATAGAGAGATAAATAATGACTATTAGAAGATTTGTGATGAGTATGAGGGGATGGGTAATTGGAGTAGGAAGTGGTTCATCCTTCATTTTTGAAAAGGACTAATGACATCACAAGAGTTGGTTTTAAGTCAAGTTTAAGTCGAAGTCCAATGGCAGGGCAAAAGTCAAGACAAGTAGTGACAGCCCAGGATTCAGTGGATGCCCTTGGCTTCTTCAATGTGCCCCACAGCTCCTGCTGCAGCTGCCTTTATGACCTTTGGAACAAATTGATCTAGTCCACCCATTCCACTGGGGAAAGTCTTCACATATTTGGAGTAGACATCCCCCTAATTTTTTAGGTTTGATAGGGGTTGAGTTCAGGCTTTTGGGGAGGCTGGATATAAAAAAGTACTGAGAAATGAGATAAGTTCCTTCATATCTCAACTCAAGTTTCATCTTGTATAAGAAATATTCTCGGATTCCTCTAGTTGCCAGTATCTTCCCTCCAATTACACTGTATTTACTTTTATAAATATTTATATATATTGATATAGTACCTCCTTGGGGCTACCTCCCCAGCTAGTACTGCCAGGATGGGTCTCCTAGAGAGTCTTTAACCCTCCTAGTTTCCTGGGGACTCCATACATCAGCCTTTCTAAAACTGTAGCTCATGAATATTCAGCCATAGGCATTTACTAAGATGGGGTAATAAGAACAAACTATAAAATATTTTCCCCCAGTAACCTGAGGGAATTCTCTCATACAAATAAATTTAGCACCCATAGGAAGAGCTGGCATAAGCAAAGGACACTGGTAATAAGACATGAACTTAGAGACACATGTGACCAAGGCTACTTTTGCCTTCAGTTCAGCAGAACACTGAGATCTTTCTATGACTCACTCCAGGCCCTCCTCTTTTCAAAGACTTCCGAGAAAGCAGCCAATCTTTAACTAATCAAGTTTCCCCTTCAGTTTAATCAAAGATATATCATAAAAGGATAATATAGTGTAAACACATTTTTGCACTTAGTTTAAATATTAACACCTCACTTCCTAAAATAGATAATTCTGATTACAATAAAGAGCTTTTGCACAAACAAAATGAATGCAGCCAAAATGAGAAGGAAAACAGGAAACTGGGGACAAAATTCACAAGTTTCTTTGATTTCTTGGATATATGGGGAGCTGAGTCAAATTTATAAAGTAAGCTTCATTCCCTAGTTGATAAATGGTCAAAAGATATGACAGGCAGTTTTCAGAAGAAGAAACCAAAACTGTCGATAGACACATAAAAAAAAATTCTAAACCATTACTGACTAGAGAAATTCAAATTAAAGCAACTCTGAGATACCATCTCATACTTTTCAGATTGATTAACATGACAGAAAAGGAAAATGACAAATACGAATTAGGATCCTAATACATTTTTGGTAGAATTGTAAACTATTCCAACCATTCTGAAGGACAATTTGGAACTATGCCCAAAGAGCTATAAAACTGATCCTTTGACCTAGTAGTACCACTATTAAGTTTGTAACTATTTGTACAAAAATATTTATAGCAGCTCTTTTTTTTCACATTTTATTTGTTTGTTTTCTTTTTTATTTAATTAATTAATTTGGGGTATTTTCCCATGGTCACATGATTCATGTTTCTGCCCCCACCCCCCCTTCCCTCTCCCCTCCAGGAGCCAAAAAGCAATTCCATTGGGTTTTACATTTCCTATTTCCATATTACTAATATTTGCAATAGTGATCATTTAAAGCCAACATCCCCAATCATATCCCCATTAAACCATGTGATCAATAATGTGTTTTTTTCTTCTGCATTTCTGCTCCCAAAGTTCTTTCTCTGGATGTGGATAGTATTTTTTCTCATAAGTCCCTCAGAATTGTCCAGGATCATTGTGTTGCTAGTAGTAGAAGACTAGTAGAAATCCATTACATTCGATTATGCCACAGTGTATCAGTCTCTGTGTACAATGTTCTCCTGGTTCTTCTCCTTTCACTCTGCATCAGTTCCTGGAGGTTGTTCCAGTTCACATGGAATTCCTCCAGTTCATCATTCCTTTCAGCACAATAGTATTCCATCACCAGCAGATACCACAATTTGTTCAGCCATTCCCCAATAGAGGGACATCCCCTCATTTTCCAGTTTTTTGTCACCACAAAGAATATGACATAGCAGTTCTTTTTGTGGTGGTAAAGAAGTCTAAATCAATGGGATGCCCATCAATTGGGAATTGGCTAAACAAATTGTGGTATATGGTAGTGATGGAAATATAGTGCTATAAAAATGATGAGCTGAATAGTTTCAGAAAAACATGGCAAGACCTACAAGAATTGAACAGAACCAGGGGAATACTGTTAACAGTAATAGCACTATTGTACTGATGATCAGTTATAAAAGACTCTGATCAAGACAATAATTCAAGACAATTCCAAACTCATGAGGAAAAATTCTATCTAGCTTCAGAGTGAACTGATGAACTCTGAATGTAAATTGTAGCATGCTTTTAAAAAACTTTTTATTTTGTCTGTGTTTTCTTTTACAACATGGCTAATATGGAAATGTTTTGCATGATTTCACCTGTATAATCAATATCAGATTGCCTGCCCTTTCAAGGAGGGTTTGGGGTTGGAGGGATGGAGAGAATTTGGAATTCAAATTTTTTTTAAAAAAATGAATATTTAGGGGGCATCTGGGGTGGTTTAGTGAATTGAGAGCCAGCCCTAGAGATGGGAGGTCCTAGGTTCAAATCTGGCCTCAGACACTTCCTAGCTGTTTGACCCTGGGCAAGTCACTTGACCCCCATTGCCTAGCCCTTATCACTCTTCTGCCTTGGAACCAATACAAAGTATTGATTCCAAGATAGAAGGTAAGGGTTTTAGATTTAAACAAACAAACAAATAAATAAATGTTTGAAATGTTTCATATGTAAGTGGGAAATATTTTAGAAGCCTGTTTTATGTGATAATATATATATAACCCAGATGGAATTGCTTGCCAGCTGTGAGAGGGAGAAGGGAAGAAGAAAGAGAGATAATTTGGATTATATAACTTCAGAAAAATCACGTGGAAATTTGCTATTAAAAAAATTTTGTTAAATATTACCCATTTACTTTTTTTAATAGCAAATTTCCACGTGATTATTGCTAATTATTTAGGCTAATAATCTAGGTTGTTGATCAAAGTCTGGAGATTGCTAGGTTTAGTAGAAATTGGAGGTTCCTCAACCTCTCACTAACTCTGACCTGACCTGGCCACAGCCAAGCCAGAGATTAGGGAAGACTATTTGATGATTTGATTGAAGATATCAGTAAACTCTCTCAGCTCTATTAACAAGGATGTCGATTGCTCTCTCAGTAGGATAACAGGTCACAGGTTTCAGGCCTACCCTTCACCCTTCACCTCCCACCTTCCCAAGTCCCTGCTCCAATCTGAGCCCACTTGTCTTGTCACTAGGGCTGGGACCAACTGCTTTTTGCCCTTGGCTCACGGCACCTGGGGACATTCCGAGGTTCTCAACTGCCGGTCCTGTCATTCAAAGTGGCATCCATCTTGTCGCAGATAATGATTTTAACACCATTTTTATTTCTAATACTACTCTGTAACATTGTGTTTTTCAAATTTTTTTTTCATTCCTTTGTCCTAACAATCATAGTAATGCTCACATTCCTTGCCCAAAGCAGTTTCTAAAATTGGGATAATTAAGATTAAGAATCTAAGATTCATCCTTTCAGGTAAACAAATCTGACTTCCACAAAGTATGTCTGGGAACTTGTGTGTCCTTGATTCCCTCCATTAGGATGAAGATGGAAGTCAAATGTATCCAGACCTTATTAGATTTCATCTAGATCAACAAGGATATTGGAATCCTGTAATTGGATATGTGATTCCCTCCCCTCTCCCCCATAATCATGAAGGGATCAGGGAGAGATTGGAAAATATTAGTCTACCTCCTAATTCACCAATTAGAAATGTTTTCAGCCATCTAGAGGATGGCTGAATTTTGCAAATTAATATTTAAATGCTTCAAGACTGGATGCTTTTGATCACTGAGAAAGATTATGGACTTTAATTTATTGATTATTGCTAGCCTAATCAATAAATGGATTTTTCCTACCTAGAACCCAGCATCTTAGAATTTTTACTTGTCACAATCACAACAATGTCGATTAGTCCTCCTTGAATTCATAGTAGGAATAACAACCAAAAACAACAATATCAGGGGCTATGACCTTGGACAAGTCATTTAATGAATCTGTGCCTTAGTTTCCTGAGCTGTAAAATTAGCAAGGACCCTATGGCATCTTCCAAGTATAAATCTATAATCCTCTAAGTCAGGGGTCGCCAACCTTTTTGGCTGTGAGAGCCAGAAACGCCACATTTTAAAAAATGTAATCTCGTGAGAGCCGTACAGCGCTCATAGGACGCTCTCCTGTAACAGCACCTGAAAAAAAATTGACTTTATGGCTCCTGCAGAAAGAGCCATACGTTGCTGACCCCTGCTCTGTCATGAACTCGTGAATTTAGAAATGGTAGAGGGAAATAGGTGAACAGATTTTGAGGATTGTCTTGGCCTATTTCCTTAGCTCCCCATTGCTCTGGAAATTCTGCAAGGCTTTGCTTTACTTGGAGTCTGGCTCTGAGCTGCTCACACTTTTTACTGCCTACTCCCATGCTCTCTATAGCCAATGGAGCAAGGACGAAGGTAAAGAGGAGATTTGTTATCAGGAGCTAATAATGTGGAAACCAATTGTTGCTAAAGGCTTTGGACAAAGTGCAGGAGGCGCCCCATACCATTTGAGTTTAGCTTTAAGTTCAGGAATTAGACTGGATTTCATCATCTTAGTTACTTTTCTCACCAGTAGCTTCTAGCAATCAACAAATAACTCTTCCTCTTGTCTAGGAATTAGATTACAATAATCCCTGGAGTTCTTGAACTGGATTTGTCTCCCTCTTCTTTTTCTGATGCTCCCCAGACTCTTCTCAGTTCTCTGCAGAGAGTCAGCTATAGATATAGCCTAGAAACCTTTGTGTTATTGGAAATTTTGGGGTCTACATTTCCCATGAGCCCATTGGCTTCCTGTCCTTACGGGCTGACATAGACAGGAGGATAAAATTGAGGGGCTGGTGTTCCTAGTTTGTCTTTTCTTCCTATGACAGCATGGTACATGGTTTCATTTTCTAGTGATTACCAATAAATCTTACAAGAACATAATCATTTTAAAATTCTCATTATATATTAATTTTCTTTTTTATACTCTGGCCTTGGGCTTTTCACCCCCATGCCCTCCACCCTCAAGATCCAATGTCCCCCTCTTTGGCCTGGGAGGGAGAGTGGAAGTCATCATGATGTAGTCTGGCTTTGGTAGCAGACCATTCCACATTAGCCCGGTCTATTTGTCCTTATTCTTTACCAAAGCCCTCTATAAAGACCTTTTCCTCATTCCTTTGTCCTGACCAGTGATTCCCAAAGTGGGTGTCACAGCCCCCTGGTGGGTGCTGCAGTGATCCAGAGAGGCGGTGATGGCCACAGGTGCATTTATCTTTCCTATTAATTGCTATTAAATTTTTTAAAAAATCAATTACCAGGGGGCTAAGTAATATTTTTTTCTGGAAAGGGGGCGGTAGGCCAAAAAAGTCTGGGAACCACTGGTCCTGACAATCATAGGAAGGTACCTTCCTTGCCCAAAGCAGCAACCTGAAGACCATCATAAGAAAAATAGGAAGGCCAGCAGAGGACAAACTTGCTTTACAAAGGAATTCCAAAAGCCCAAATATGGACAATGCATCTAATTAGTCAACTAACCTACTTTGTGCTTTAAGCTCTGGCATAGGACTCTGATGAGTGAGGATGGATCCAACCAGATAACACATAGAGCTTTGCAAATACAGTGTAATTAAATGGCTTGCATAACTTAAAGTACTATATAAATGCTAACTATTATTATCATGTAGTTACATGGCTCAGTGGGTAAGACCTGAAATCATGAAGACCCAAGTTCAAATCTATCGGCAGATACTTATTAGATATGTGACTATCTGCCTTAGTTTTTTCATTAACAAAATGGGGATAAGAATAGCATTTATCTCGCAGGGTTGTTATGAGGATCAAATAAGATATTTGCAAAAGCCTTTTGCAAACCTTAAATTGCTATGTAAATGTTAATAATGTTAATGGATTAGATGATCTCTAATGTCTCTTCTGGGCAGCTAGGTGGGCCTTGGAGTCAGGAATACTCATCTTCTTGAGTTCAAATTTCACCCCAGACATTTACTAGCTGTGTGACTCTGGGCAAGGCACTTAACCCTGTTAGCTTCAGTTTCCTCATCTGAAAAATAAACTTGAGAAGGAAATGGCAAACCACTGCAGTGTCTTTGCCAAGAAAACTCTAAATGCAGCCCCAAGAGTGGAGAGGGAGGAAGGGAGGGAAAGAACATGAATCATGGAAAAATATTCTAAATTAATCAATTAAATAAAAAATTAAAAAAAAATAAAATTCTAAATGGGGTCATGAAGAAGCAACTGAACAAAAATAACAATGGAATCAAAAGCGAAAATAAGCTGTTCTGTTATATAAATGTTGTTTTTGTTATTGTTATGACAATGATAATGATAATGTGTGGCATCCTCTTAACCCCCTAACATACATTCTCTCCTTTGCTAGAATGAAAAAGCCAAGGAGCTCTCTACGCCTTTCATGGCATCCATTAGAGCTCTAATTCCCATTGACGCTGAGAGTGTGATCTGGGTTTTGTCCTAGGGTGTCAAAATTTTGCTATTCCATTAGCAGATGGAAATAATTGTGTTTAGCACTTAATGAGCATAGTTGAAGCATGATGGCATTCTTCTGCATCCAGACAGTTAAACCCTTTCTAAACTCTTCCTTAGCCTAGGACCCTCCTAAGCCAAAGCTTCAAAATATCTCAGGGTTTCTTTAACACGGGGTAGTGTCCAACCATATTTCTTTATCTCAAAATTGAATCTTCTCCTCCCCATAAACTGCATTTGTCTTTAACAAGTTGACTTAAGAGCACTACTTGTCTTAGATGCATTTTATGGTATTCATTCTGGGAACAAGAATTGTGAGTCACAAATCTGAAAATAAATATCTATAGAGAGTAGAGAGTGGAATTTTCTGGCACTACAGTATGCGTTTATAACATATTGTAAGTCAGGGGAGATGAATTGTGACACAGTGGATAGAGAGTTGATCTTAAAGTCAGGAAGACCTGGGTTTTGTAATAAAGGATTTTAACCTTGCCATGTTGGCTTAGGGCAAACCTGTCAGTTGCCCTGGATGGAATGTTGAAGGTGGCAAGAGCCACTGGGCAAATATCAACTGCCAGTGGGACCAAGAGTATAAAAAGCCCTGGAGACCCAGGGCTGGGTTCTGTTCTGACCTGACTTGGCCCTGACCACTCACTTACCCCTTACCCCTGGGCCCGGGTGGTGGGAGTATGGATCATGGGTAGGACTAGAATAGGTTAGGATTTTAAGACTCAGTCTTCTAGAGCAACACAATATTATTATTATCATCACCGGCAAGATTAGCCCAAAGATCAACTTTATTTCCTAATCAGAGTCTGCATTACTCTGACCGAGGGCTGCCTGCCCTGGGTCAGCTTAGACCTTCCAAGCATTTCTACTGGCTCTAGTCAGATAATCTTCAATAACAGATCTTAGTATTTCCTAGCCCTCTTACCATTGCCATGTTCCCTACCCAGTTATCAATAAACCCCATAGCCTTAACCAATGAATCCTGTGGTTATTTCTCTATCATCAAAGCCTAAGGAAGACAGGCAACAGGAAGGGATCCTGAACAGTTTGGGCTGGAACAAACTCCATTGCTGAGGGGAAGGAAGTTCTACATCTACTTCCTGCCAGCCTGCCATTAACCAATAGGAGCCTATTTCCTTAGCAAGGAGGGCCAGCTACCTGATATCTTAAAGGAGCCTGGTGGCAAGCAGTGAGGTTTCACTGGGCACTCAGTTCCCAGGATGGGATCCTTGTACATTCATAAACAAGTTACAAGTCCAACCAAAGTTTGCTCACTCCATCCTTACAACCAGCACCATCTTCCTGCTAGCCTTGCTTTCAGCTCAAGTCCGTGTGTCCTACTTGTTCATTACAATTTGAATCCTGCTTCTGATGTATATTAGCTGTGTGACCTTGGACAAGTTACTTAAATTCTCACTGTTCCTAGAAATTCCCATAGAATTTAAGTTACAGATTAGCCACTGATCAGCCCTGGAAGAAGGGCTTTCCTCATCAGGAAGTCCCTATAGTAATGAAATCCCAAGACCAGTCCAATACTTGTTCAATCTCCCAAAGCAGCCTATTCCACTTTTGGAATTTTTAGGGAGTTTTTCCATTGGTTGGTTGTGTTCCTTCATACGCAAAGAGGATCAAAATGACATCACTATGTTGGGGCCAATATACATGCCTGACTATTGCTAATCAGACCAATAAAGCTTGGAAGGTTCTACCACAGGTCAGGTCCAAATAACCTCTATGAACATTTGGGATAGAAACTGGTGCTTCTAGTACCTCCACCAAATATATCCAGTTCTATGCCGTGGGTCCAAGAAGAACAAGTCTAATTCATCTTCTGTTCCTTTCAAATCATTGAAGAGAGCTAACATGTCTCCTATAAGTCTTCTCTTCAGTAGTCTAAACACTTCTACTTATTTGAACTAATCCTTACATGGCATAATCATAAGGTTCATCACTCACCTTTTGGCCCTCTTCTAGACGTTTTTGTCAGAAATGCAGTCCCAGAACTAAACATACTATTTTACATGGGTTCTAACTCAAGCAAAATAACAGAGATCTTATTACTGTCCTAGTCTATCAATAGAACCTAAAAAGATCATATTATTTTGTCAACTACCATATCATACTGTTGACTCTTTGATTTGATGGTCTGCTAGAATTCCCAGATCTTTTCCCAACAAACTGCTCTAAAACCAGTCCTCCTCCCTATTATACTAATTTGTTTAGAACCCAAATGTTTAGAAGTTTAGAACCCAAAATTTACATTTATCTCTGTTAAAGTTCATCTTATTAGATGGTTCACCATTCTAGAAAGTGAAATAAGTCTAGTGATGTCTAATAAGTCATCTTTTTGGATCCTCACCTGGGCTGTGCTAGAGCCACCTTGATGAGCTCTAGAGAATTAACTCTCAAATATTCAGTGTGAACATTTACACCTCAGAAATCAGCAAATGCTACAAATCATGGCCTGATCCATTGTTTTGGTGATTGTCTAGACTTGAAAAAATGTTAATAATGCAGATTAAGTTTGAAAGTGTGCCATATAGTCAATTTCTACAAGAAAACTGATTGTTAAACATTTATTCTTCTGTCATCCAATAACTCATATATCCCTGTTGGATTTATGTCATCTACAAACATGATATATAAGCTATCTATATATTTCTCCAAATCACTGATAAACATGTTATATAGCATAGGGCCAACCACTGATCTCATGGACATTTAACTAAAGCCTTCCCTCAAAACTGACATTAAACTATTAATGACTACTCTTTAGGTCTATCCATATGTCCAGATCTTAATTTATTTGGTTTTCTTTTAGTATAGTTCACATGTCTCCATTCTGTCCATCAGATTTGTATGTATTATCAAATGCTTTGCTAGCATCTAGTTAGGTGATATCTTTGGCATCCCTTTGTTCTACTAGTCTTTTGACATTCTTCTCTGGAAAGAGATGCCAAAAAAATAAGACACAAAGTAGTGGGGATTGACCATTTTGTGACAGTTTTGGTTGTATACTCAACCAAGAACTAGAAAACATCTATGGTTGCTAAGTATTGAGGGAGAAGTTTTTTCAGTTTATGGATTTCCTACCAGGATTCATTTGAAGCTTAGACCAAGGCAGAGACTTTAAAAGTACACTACTCAATGAGATGTTAGCTTTGGCTATCAAGAAGCCTAGAACAGAGGTAGAGCCAAAATGGTGTAGTAGAGTCAAGGAAAACTTGAACCTTTTTGAAAATCTTCTTCAACCAACTTTAAAATAATGCTTCAAAACAAATATTGAAGTGCCAGAACCAACAAGGAGACAGGGTGAGACAATTTCCCTACATAGGACAACTTGAAAGGCAGACAGAGAGAGTTTATTTCATTGGGAGTGAAAGAGGAGTACAGCCCAAAACAAAGTCACACCAAAGAGCATTGGTGCAAACCAAAAGCAAATTCCCTCATCCTCCACTGCTTGAGATACTAAACTCAGGCTCAAGCCAACACTGAAACTCTGAAACCCTGTCTAAGCTAACAGAAGAGCTCCCCTATGAAGCCGTCCAGCAGCTCCATGAAGATTCCCAGTGGGTTGGACACTTAGAAAGGGGAACCAAGGACTGAATGAAAATGGGTAGTAGGTTAAAAATTAATGGAAAGAGAACATAAGGCGAGAATAAGACATGCAGACATAGAAAGTTTTGGGATAAGGTAGACAGACAGCAAGTAAGCTCTGGTGGTCAAGAGCTTATGTGGTTCAGAGCTCTGATGGTCAAGAGCTTCTTTCTCAACTGTCATATAGCTACTTTTATTGGGGTTACAACCCTATATGGGGGAAGGGGAGAGCCAAGTAGTCTGATACATAAGTAATCATCAGGAGATACAAACTGTTGGAACCTGAAATAACAGGTAGAACAAACATCTAGATCAGGAATCCATGAGGCCTAAGGTCTTGATACAAATGCTGATTGATTGAAGGTAAGGCAAGGAGACTGAGATAACTGACCAGTCTTCCAGAATATAGCCTTAGGGAAGGGCTAGGAGTTTGGCAAGGTTGAGGTTCAGTTTAACTCAAGGTTATAGAAATCAATCATAAGCAATACACGAGTCATTTTTTGAGCACTCTTAAAATAATATCAAGATTAATGTATACCTGGATTGCTACACCCTACATCTATCCCTTAAAGTTTCCAGCCCCAGTGCAAGCCTGCAGTGAAGCCTGAATTCCAGAACAAGGTAGAGCACAATACTCCTGGCCCTACACATCAACAACTGACTCTGGGGGAGATTGAATCAGAAATGGGGGTTGGCTTCCAGAGCTCTCAATCCACATCCAGGAAACTACCTTGGAAGAAATGAAACTTGCAGACACCCAGAACTAGATCTGAGAGCATCAGCAAGGAAAAACTGAAGTTTAAGAGAGCATCTTCTTTACTCTGAGTAAAGAACCCATCTTTATGATAAAAATAAAAGCCAAGAAAAAAGCTGGGAAAATGAGCAAACCTGTGTGTGTGTGTGTGAATCTAATAATAGAAAATCATTATAGAGACAATGAAGAACAAGGCACATACTCAGAAAGAGACAATGAGATCAAAGCAGATACATTCACAACTTTAAAGAAAAATTGGTTTCAGGCCCTAGAAGAGCTAAAAAAAAAAAAGATTTCAAAAAAGAAATGCAAGAAAGAGTCAATAGCTTGGAGAAAGAGGCACAAAAACAGAACTGGTCAGATGGAAAAGGAAGTTCAAAAACTCACTGAAGAAAATATTTTTTTTTAATTTAAATATTTTATTTTTTTAGAAAAATTTTCCATGGTTACATGATTCTTGTTTTTACTTTCCCCTTCACCACCACTCCCATATCCCACACACATTTCCACTGGTTTTAACATGTGTGATCAATCAAGACTTATTTACATATTATTGATAGTTGCATTGGTGTGGTCATTTCAGGTCTACATCCCCAACCATGTCTGCATCAACCCATGTGTTTAAGCAGTTATTTTTCTTCTGTGTTTCCACTCATGCAGTTCTTCCTCTGAATGTGGGTAGCATTCTTTACTATGAATCCCTCAGAGCTGTCCTGTGTCATTGTTTTCTGCTGGTACAGAAGTCCATTACATTAGATTTTACCACAGTGTATCAGTCTCAATGTACAATGTTCTTCTGGCTCTGCTCCTTTCACTCTGCATCAATTCCTGGAGGTCTTTCCAGTTCACATGGAATTCCTCCAGTTTATTATTCCTTTGAGCACAATAGTATTCCATCACCAGCATATACCACAATTTGTTCAGCCATTCCCCAATTGAAGGGCATATCCTCATTTTCCAGTTTTTTGCCACCACAAATAGTGCGGCTATACATATTTTTGTACAAGTCTGTTTATCTGTGATCTCTTTGGGGTACAGACCCAGCAATGCTAGAGCTGGATTGAAGGGCAGGTAGTCCTTTAGAGCTCTTTGGGCATAGTTCCAAATTGCCATCCAGAATGATTGGATCAGTTCACAACTCCACCAGCAATGCATTAATGTCCCAATTTTGCCATATCCCCTCCAACATTCATTACTCTCCCCTTCTCTCATTTTAGCCAATCTGCTAGGTGTGAAGTGGTACCTCAGAGTTGTTTTGATTTGCATTTCTCTAATTATTAAAGATTTACAACACTTTCTCATGTGTTTATTAAAATAATTTCTTAAAAATTAGAATTGTACAAGTAGAAGCTAATAACTTCAGAAAACACCAAGAAACAATAAAACAAAAACAAAAATGTGAAAAGAATGGACAAAAATATGAAATATCTCATTATAAAAACAACTAACTTGGAAAATAGATCCAGAAGAGATAATTTAAGAATTATTGTGCTACCTGAAAGTCATGATTGAAAACAGAAACTTAGACATCATATTACAACGAATTATCAAAGAAAACTACTATGATATTCTTGAACAAGAAGGTAAAATAGAAGTTGAAAGAACCCACCAATCACCTCCTGAAAGAAATCCATAAATGACAATTCCCAAGAAAATAATAGCCAAATTCAAGAGCTTCTAGACCAAGAAGAAAATACTACAAGTAGCTGGAAAGAAATAATTCAAATATCATGGAGCCACAGTCAAGATTACACAGGACTTAGCAACTTCCACATTAAAGGACTGGAGAGGTTGAAATATGATAGTTTAGAAAGCAAAGGAGCTGGGTTTACAACCAAGAATCACTTTCCCAGGAAAACTGAGTATATATATTTTTTTCTAAGAAAAAAATGTTATTTAATGAAACAGAGGATTTTCAAGCATTCTTGGTGAAAAGAACAGATCTGAACAGAAAATTTGATGTTCAAATATAAGACTCATGGGAAGCACAAAAAGGTAAACAAGAAAGAGAAAACTTAAGGAATTCAATAAGGTCTAATTTTACATTTGTATTTGGAGAGATAATGTTTGTAACTCTTAAATATTTTATTATTATTAGGGTATTCAGAAATAGTATATATAGGGGGCAGCTGGGTAGCTCAGTGGAGTGAGAGTCAGGCCTAGAGACAGGAGGTCCTAGGTTCAAACCCGGCCTCAGCCACTTCCCAGCTGTGTGACCCTGGGCAAGTCACTTGACCCCCATTGCCCACCCTTACCAATCTTCCACCTATGAGACAATACACCGAAGTACAAGGGTTTAAAAAAAAAATAGTATATATAGATAGAGGGTGTAGGAACAAGTTGGCTAGGATGCTATGATATAAAAAAAATCAAGAAGTTAAAAAGAGAATTGCACTGAGAGAAGAAGAGAGGAAGAGGTAGAATGGGGTAAATTATCCCACCTCAAGCAATGGAAAAAAATTGATTACAGTGGAGAAGAGGATAATGGTGGTGACCGGCAATACTTAAACCTTAACTCTCATCAGAATTGCCTCAGAGCAGGAATAAAAACTATGCTCAGTTGGGTATAGAAACCTATCTTTCCCTATAGGGAAGTAGGAGGAGAATAAGTAAAGAAGAGAGGGTGAATTGTGAGGAGGGACAGAGTGAAAGGAGAGAGAAAGAGTAGGATGAAAAAGGAGAAAATAGGATGGCAGGGAACACACAATTAATAATCATAATTGTGAATGTGAATGGGATGAACTCACTCATAAAATTAAAATGGACAGCAGAGTAGATTAAAGACCAAAATTCTATAGTATATTGTTTACAAGAAACACATCTGAAACAGAGAGACACACCAGAGTAAAGGTAAAGGGCTGGAATAGCATCTATTTTGCTTTAGCTTAAGTAAAAAAGGCAGGGGAGGCAATCATGATCTAATTATAAGAGATAAGGAAAGGAACTCTATCTTGATAAAAAAAATACCATAGACAATGAAGTAATATCAATACCAAACCACATGTACACACTAAATGGTATCACCTCCAAAATTTTAAAGGACAAATTTTTTAAAAATTTTAAATCCCTTACCTTCCATCTTAGAATCAATTTTTAACTCAGGCCCCATTCCTATTGGCTCTCTTACCTTCCTGTTGTCCCTTCCTTTCATTCATCCTCCTACTTGGCAAATCTCACAGAAAAACAAAACCCAAACAAGTAAGTCATTGATTGCCCATTTGGCAAGGTGTCATCAGGTTCTGTCAATCATGCTCCAACTTAAACCTTCCTGGTTTTCTCCACCTGGCTCTACTTTTACCCTTCTCTTTGTATATATTTAGAAAAAAAGTCTTTTAATGGTTTATCTATTGTTATTTTGTTTGCTGTCTTAGCTGCTTTTGTTCACCTCTCTTGCAATTCTATTGTCTGAGATGTTTGTTTAGGTATTTTTCCTAAGAATGTTACAAATCTGGCCTCCCACACTTTCTTGCTGCATGATTTAACCCTCATTGCCTACCCCTTCCTGCTCTTCTGCCTTAGAACCAATACAGTGATTCCCAAAGTGGGTCCTACCGCCCCCTGGTGGGTGTTGTAGCGATCCAGGAAAGTGGTGATGGCCAAAGGTGCATTTATCTTTCCTATTAATTGCTATTAAACTAAAAAAAAATTAATTTCCAGGGGGCTAAGTAGGCCAAAAAAGTTTGGGAACCACTGCTTTAAAAGAATAAAGAAGAATGTTTCAAAGGTCTCTTTGATATTGAACATCCCATCTTTTTTTTCCACTTGTGCTTAAGTTCAGCTTTGCAGATTGGATCATCCTGGGATGCATCTTCTGTTGCTCTAAAGAATCCATTATTCCTTTCCCTCTTATGCTTTTCTGGAGGTTGCAGAATGGTTTTATACTATCTGGATTCCTTTTCCCTTGTATTTGAAGATCTTTCTCCTAATTGCTTGCAGAACTAGTTTCTGAACTGAATTATGAAATGTAGCTGCTATATGTCAGGTGGTGCAGTGGACAGAGCACTGGACTGGGCTTAGGAAGATTTGTACTCGTAAGTACAAATTTGGCCTCAAACTCTAGCTGTGTGACCCTGGGCAAGTCACTTAACCTGGTTTGACTCCATTTCCTCATTGGTAAAATGAACTGTAGAAGAAAGTGGCAAACCACTCTAGTATCTTGGCCAAGAAAACCCCAAACAGGGTCAAGAAGAGTCAGACATGACTGAACAATAACTATATTTCTTGGAGTTTGCAGTCTTGTGTTTTTTCTGGAAGTGATCTATGAATCTGTGGTGGGAAGTGGGACCCCTGGGAAATCTTGAAGACCCCTAAGCCCTAAAGGGTACACGATAAACAGCCTGGCCTCTGATCTCAGGAAGGCAGAAGGACTGGAGAATGATCTTAGGTACAGAGGCAGCTACATAAACACTGAAGTCCTTTCACAAATATCTTTGATCTGAGCCCTTTACATAGATGTGTACCTTGTACTCACTCCCCCAGACAGGTTGACTCCTCACAATGATGTTTAATAACTTAGCTTGCCCTCTCACTGATAAGTGCCTTTTGCTTGCACCCCAGACATTTAAGGTCTCTCACACTGAGGGGTTACTGACAGACTATCAATCAAACTTCTGAATCCCCCTAGTTTGTCCCCCTCCTCACCTTTCTATAAATCCCCTTTTGTCATGCAATCCCTTTTGCCTCGAAGATTTATAATCTTGATTCCCCCAGTTTTCCACCTTCACTCTGCCTCCAGGGCATCTAATCCTTTTTCCTAATAAAATTTCTCTATTTTCTAAGATTTTGTTTAGAGTCCAACCAGGTTGGACAGTCCTCCCACAACACATTTTTTTCAACTGGTATTCTATTTTCTTTGTTCAGAAGATCTAGGCAGCTTTTTTAAAAAAAATTACTTTTTGCATTGTGATGTTAAGGTTTTTTTTGTTCTGTTATTTTGGGAGGCCTATGATTTTTAGGTTGTCTCTACACATACTGACTTTAAGATCAGTATGTTTTGTTTGCATAATAAACATATTTTCTTTTCTTACCTTCTGTCTTAGAATCAATATTAAGTATCAGTTCCAACGCAGAAGAGTAGGAAGCAATTGGGGTTAAGTGACTTGCCCAGTCACACAGTTAGGAAATGTCTAAGGCCATATTTGAACCCAGGTCCTCCCATCTCCAGGTCTGGCTCTCTAATGAGCCAACTAGCTTTCCTCATATTTTATTTTAATGTTATTGTTTTTTTGCTTCTCTTCTTTTAGATTGTCCTTCGTGTCTTTGCAATTGCATTTTCAAGCTATTTTTCTCTCTTTTCTCTCTTTGGTTAGACTTGTCACTGCAGATTCCAGTTTTTCTATGTCCATTTTTTTGTTGTTGTAGACACCACAAATTTTGCTCTCTTAATTCCCATTTCTCTTTTAAACCACTCAGGAATGCTGTATTGTGGTTTCATATTCTCAAATTCCACAGGGTCCTCTGTTTCATTAAATATTGAATTGTTTTCCTTTCTTTTGCAGCATTTATTCATAGATGCCTGAACTCATTTATTGGATCTGGAAGCCATATTTCTTTCTGTTTTTAATGTTTTTTTTCTTTTGATTTATTAGCTTATGGTCTTTGAGTTTTCTTCTTCCTGAAATCTTTGGTAATTTTAGTTTATATCCCGCGCCCCCCTCCCCTATTTCCTCTGTTGTTTACTGTTTAACTCCTTCCTCTCTCTAGGTGATTTCCCAGGAAGCTGAATCTCAAGTGCCTTAGTCTCCTTCCATGCTGGGTAATCCATGAGCCTAGGGCTCTACCTCAGATGACTTTTAGGGGTGGACTGAATTGGCCATAGAGGGGTGCTAAGATCTTTCCCTCAGGCTTAATGGAATATCACATTGCCTACCTCACATCTAGTGACCTGTTCCAGCGTCCTGCCTTACCCCCTTTATTCTTAGTTCTCTGGTCTGACACTAGCAGTTCAAAGGGTTTCTACATTGGTTCTACAGGGTTGATGTCTGCAGTTTGTGTCTTCAAGGTTATGGGAGAAGTGTGTGGCGTGCTGAGGTGTTGCGCTCTATTTCAAGCCCAAATAAGAAACCAGTCCCTTTCCCTCTGTCCTGTCTCTGCTGAAGAAATCTTTTGCAGAAGAGACTGTAGCCTCACCAGCAAGCTTTTGCCCCTAGAGCATGGCTGCAACATTTTCTGTATTAGCCCAAGTAAACTTCTGTAGCCTGGAGCCAGTATCTCCATCACTCTGGAAAGAGGGAGCAGGAATCAGGGTAAGGAATTTTGTTTTGCGAGTCCTCTCTTCAGGTCCTTGGGTGGGTTCCTTGGGTTGAGTATGGGTATACTCGACTCCAGGAGCACTGGAGGTGGAAGACAGGTTCTGTGAGCTCAGTGGAGAGCGCAGTTCATGGGTTTATTTTTGTTTTTAAACTTCTTTTAGACTCCTAGTTCCTAAATCATGGGACAGAGCTGAAATTACTTTATGTTTGGTACATAATTTCTCTTTTGGAGAGATTTGAGAGGTTGAGAAAATCAGAGAAAATATCTTGTCTTCCATCTAATGGATCATATAACCCATAAGTCCCTTCCCTAAGATTTTGCATCAACATATTTCTCTTTTCTCAATCCACTAATAATAACCCTACTAGTTCTTTAATGAGTCTGTCACAGGAGGGATCCATGCTTCCCCTGGTACCCTCTCAGAAGTTTTTGGTTCTGTTCTCAAGTTGATCACCAAGTTGGGCTTATGCCATTCCTCTGCAGGGACATACAAGGATATACTTGGACTTTTCCATGGGTGGCTTTAGCCCTCCTCAAGGTGAACAGTTTTTTCAGACTTAATTAGTCCCTTTTTAAACTCCTTGCCAGTAGACCCTCTTTTCTCATTAAAGACTCTACTGTCTTCATTCTTTCTTTTCTTTTTAAAAACTCTTACCTTCTGTCTTAGAACCAATAGACCAAAGAGTGACAAGTGCTAGGTATTTGGAATGAAGTGATTTCCCCAAGGTCACATAGCCAGGAAATGTCTGAGGTCAAATTTGAATCCAGGTCCTCCACACTATGGGTCTGGCTTTCTCTCTACTGAGTCACCTAGCTGCCCCTTCTTTTCACTCTTCCTCCTCAGTAAGGGCATTTAGGCCAATTATCAAATGCAACCTCTTACTACTCTCACTGTCATTCATCTGTTAGAACCATCAGTATTTTTCATTTTTTTCTTTATTTTATTCCCGTAACAAATTTACACATGAGTTTTCCAAGGTTACATGATTTGTGTTGTCTCTCTCCCCTCTTTGCTTCTCTCTCCCATAGTTGACAAGCAATTCCCCTGGGTTTTACATGTATTATCACTCAACACCCATTTCCATATTAGAACTGTCAGTATTTTTGAGTGATACAATAGATAGAAAATTCATTGATTCCTTATCTTACTGTAAATTACCCTGCAATTCTCTGACTTTTTTTTTTCCAGTTTCCTTACAATGCCCTTGTTTTTATTCTCTGTATCCATTTCTAGAATCAGGAGATCACTGTTAGTTTCCAATTTAAAAACACCACAGTATTTTACATACAAATTATTTCCTAACTGGTTAATAGACCAACTAATTATGGCAACATTAAATCACCAAAGAGCACACTAAACAATAAAACAATTTGGTCAGATTTCAGCATATTATCAGTGATAACAAAAAAATGACAACAACAACTGTCAGCAAATAGAAATCAACAAGGCAGTTATGTAATTTAAAAAAATCACATTGTGCTACCTGCATATCAACAAGCAATATAAACAATTTCTGTTCACTTTAGCATTATCACATGATAAACATTTACAGTTATATGTGATGAGTCATTGGTTCAGTACGCTAAGATCTGTTAGTGCTGATAAGCAAAGTTAAAAACAGCAATTCTCAAGAGAAGAAATCCCCTGCCAATAAAATTGTATTCAAAATTAAATAATATTTGAATTATGCTTTTTTATTATGAGAGATAGGGAAATAAAATATAACGATTCTAGAGTGGTAAATACTCAGGCATTTGGTGGGGGATTTGGTCATCTGACCCAGGTCTGCCTGGAGACATAGAGGATGACCCTCATAGTTTAGGGGACAGATGGATGTCTGAGATACAGCGTGATGGTATCGAGTTGTAGCCTGGAGGTGCATCTCTGTCCATCTCAGATCTAAAGGATGGTCCAAGGATGATAATAACCTCAGGGTCTTATAGAAGTTATCAGATGTTATTGGGTTAGGAGTCACAAGGACAGAAGGGAGCAAAGGAATTTCCCTGATTATAGTTTGCCTGAGTTTTGGGGTTACAATGCCTATGCCACAGTCTCCCAAAGTAGCCAATATTGGGTTAAAATTCAGTTTTAAACTCAAAATATAAAAGAAGTAAATTAATATGAAATATTTTAAGATAAAAATTCCTCTAATATGAAATATTAAAAAGTATTCAGCAATAATAAAGGAAATTCTTTAAAAGAAGCAAAGAGGAGGAACTAGAATAATATTTAAATTCTGATAGCAAAGAGAAGAGAATTAAAAAAAAAAAAAACCTTTTTAAGTGACTCTAGATTGAGATTTCCACATGTAGCCAACAGATTTACTACAGAGAACAGAATTTGGCTAGGAAGATCTTTCCCTCGTTTTGATTCAAAATGAGTTTGGGGGTGAATCTAACTTTTTGGACCACACCTATTGTTGTGAGGAAGATTATGTAGGATTAGTTACATGTAGTTTATATGGATCTAGCAGGAAGGGATGGAGGATTCCAAGATGGAATGAAGGAGCAGGAAGTAGGGTTTGTGCTCTGAGAGAGACTCCATTAGTGGTTGGACAAACTGTTGCTAGCCCTGGGAGATCTCAGACCTGCATCCTGATTCCCTGGGATCCTGAGTGGTGGTGGGTTTCAGCAAGTGGACCTGCAGAGCTGCACCAAGTGGAGGAGGGGTTTGGGATCTGGTGGACAGCATCTCAAGCACACTCGCTCTACTTGGGTACCTTGGACCACCTTGGCTTTTGGCATCCTGTGATCATCTGTGGATTACCGTGAGAACCACAAAGCCACCCTCAGGCCCTTTAGCTGTGCTGGTCGAACCAGGTTTGAAGCAGCCTTCCCAGTGACTCCAGAACTGTTCCTTTGAGCCCTGCCTGGCCTAGGTCAATTAGAATTAGAGTAAACAAGTCCTCCCCTTGCCCCTGTGATTTGCCCTTTAGGTTTTTAAGTACAGAATTCCCTATCCCACCTTTATCCCTATCTCCTTCTATGGGGCTGGTGTTGGGGCATATATAACTTCTCCTTTGGTCACTTCTCTCTTCTTCCTTTCAGGACTTCCTCTTCTTATCAGTGGCAGTAGAGATTCTTGTCTCTAATGCTAGTGTTTAAAGTGACCTATCATGTCTGCAAACAAAGACATTAGCTTGAGAGTTTAGCTTATGGACAAACTAGCCTTCAGGTCTACATGGCTTCTTTGCTCTTTTGTAGGAGTTTCAGAAAAACATAGATTATTAATAAAAATCATAAATAGCATAGAGCCCCCAGACAAGAATAGCTTATGATATCCAGAACAGAATTAGCTTGTCTTATTTAAATTCCTGTGCATTCAAACTAGTCATTGTTATTTCCTATTTGTACTCTTTTTGCAGCAATTAAAGAGGGTGAAGAAATAATTAAGATCAATCTTATCTGTTATGTAAAGAAAGTTAGCTTCAAAGTCCTATTGAAAATAAAAATAGAACAATTTAAAAGAACAAGGAAACACTTAGAAATAACAATGCCTGCTTTTTATAGGTGTTTTTTTTTTATTTTTAACAACAAATTTCCACAAAAGTTTTCCAAAGTCATAAGATCCAAATTGACTCCCTCCCCACTCTAGGAGCTGACAAGCAATTCCACTGGATTTTACATGTATTATCACTCAAAACCTGTTTCCATATTGTTCATTTTTGTAATAATCTTTTAAAACCAAAACCCCAAATCCAATACCCAAATAAACAAGTGATAAATCATATTTTTTTCCTCTGGATTTCTACTCCCACAGTTCTTTCTCTGGAGGCGGAGAGCATTCTTTGTCATAAGTCCCTCAGAATTGTCCTGGATCATTGTATTGCTGAGAGTAGCAAAGTCATTCACATTTGATCGTTCCACAATAATGCAGTTATATGTTCTCCTGTGTTCTGCTTATTTCACTCTAATGCCTGCTTTTTAGTAAGAATCATTAAAATTTGGGGGTAGAGGAGGGTAGAGAGTTTAGAGTGGAACAATTCACCACATTCCAGTGGAAGGACAATTTAGCCATGTCTTATCTAGATTCATTCAATAAATGGAGAGATGATCAAAGGTGAGACTCCAGTTGCTCACCTTCACTGTCCATAAGGTGGACTCTGAGCCCCAATCTGTTGTAGACTAATTTTTAAAAGTCCTCAGAGTGCTGTAAGTTTATTCTCCATTTAAATTGCTATGGCCAACTAGGTGGCACAGTGGATAGAGCACCAGATTTAGAGTCAGGAAGATCTGAGTTCAAATTTGAACTCAGATATTTACTTAGCCATGTGGCCCTGGGCAAAAGACTTAACTCTGTTTGTCTCAGTTTCCTTATCTGTCAAATGAGCTGGAGGAGGAAATGACAAACCACTCCACCATCTTTGTCAAGAAAACCCCAAATGGGGACATGACTGAAAAATGACTGAACAACCACAATTAGAAGTTAAAAAAAAACTAGCAAGAGGAAAAACTTTGGAAGAAAAGCTATGGGACAAGTTACTCAGAAGATAATTAGCTCAGACCCAGAGGAGCTACAAAAATCTGGGAACAGAAGACAGAGAAAGCTTAGAGCTGAGACATTTGACTCTTCAGCTGCTTTACTGGGGACTTGCTGACTGATTAGAAGAGAAATGTGTTTTGCTGATTGACTGAGGAAAAGTCTGGAATGTATGCTGGCAGACCATTGGCTAAGAGCAGATTCCTGCTAAGTGTATACAAAACTGAGTTTATTACTTTTTGGCACCATTTCAATTATGAGAGAGGTAAATCTCTGAAGGATAACAGGTGTTGCCTTCTACTGCCCTCTATGGTTTGACAGAGAAAGAAAGGGGTGAGAGGGAAGACTGATAACTTTTTTTGGGTGTGTGTGGTGTAATTTATTCTTTAATATAGAAAGAGATATGGAGCTTATCGGAAAAAAGCAGAATTCCCTGTTATTTGGAGATGTGAGAAGCCTGACATTCTCCCAGCTTAAGGGAATTGCTTGGCACCAAAAGAGAGCAACACTATTTCTCAACCTATTGTAGAAGGTGGTTATGAGCAAAAAGTTGTTATGGCTTCTGCAGCTCAAGAACAGAAAAGAAGTATTTTTGGCTAGCAGGCACAGCAATGAGGACAAGAAGGGGAAGAACTATGAGAAAATAAATTTTGTGTGGTACATATTTTTCCTGAAAAGACCAAGGACATTAAAGCTTGATGTTCTGAGTTCTGAGTTGACCTAGGTACAGAGGTTTCTCCACTCATGTGCCCTCACATGAGGTTTCTATAAAGTGCATGTGTCCACTGACCTCCACAGATCCTGTGTGAGAGGGTGGACTGTGATTCGATTATTCCCGATTTTGCCTTTTTGTGAGCAAAAGTTGTAATTATTCCCACATTTGTCTTCTATTGAGTATTTTTGCTATTTATGCCTTTGCCTTATCATTGAGTAAATCTTTTTTTCTTTATGTCATGGCAATGAATTTGAATAAATGGGAAGCAATTTGATAGGAGTGTAAGGCCTAGAGTGGTGAATCATAGTTTACTGTTACTCCTCAAAACTCTCTAAAATAAAAACCAGATTTTCCAATGGGGGTGCATTATGGTTGATTAAGCTAGCCCAAAGGAAATGTGGGATTCCATGCTACACATTGACTACATACAAAGGCAGAGTATCTAGCTAAGCTAGACTTTTAAAAGGATATAAAGGATTTCATTACTTAGAGATGAAAAGGGAGTAGTGATAATGGAAGAGGGGATAATTACTAGTCCAATTTCTCTGGATCTCTGAGAATGTGAAAGATGACAATATGAAATAAGACTGGAAAGGTCTCAAATATAAATTGAAGAGTTTATACTTTATTGTATATCTTGAGTGACCACTGAAGATTTTTGAAAGGGGTAGGGACATGATCAGACCAGGAATATTTTGTCAGCTCTGAAGAATTATCAATAATATAATATTATTAATATTATATAAAATAATAAAATAAGAATAAATTAGAAAGAGATGAATTATGGGGAAAGAACCATTTAGGAGGTTATTATAATAATCTAGACAAGATGCAGAGAAGGATTCTTCTTCTTTATTTAATAATATTTTATTTTTCCTAATTACATGAACAATTTTTAAAAAAAATTTTTTTAAACCCTTAACTTCTGTGTATTGACTTATAGGTGGAAGATTGGTAAGGGTAGGCAATGGGGGTCAAGTGACTTGCCCAGGGTCACACAGCTGGGAAGTGTCTGAGGCCGGATTTGAACCTAGGACCTCCTGTCTCTAGGCCTGTCTCTCAATCCACTGAGCTACCCAGCTGCCCCCCATGAACAATTTTTAATGCTGGTTTTCTAACATTTTGAGTTCCAAATTCTCTCCCTCCTTTCTTCATCTCCCTACTCCCTGAATTAGTAAGCAGTTTGACATAGGTTATACATTTGCTATCATGTAAAACACATTTCCATATTTATTATGTTATAGAAAAAGGAACAACCTCTTGTGTATTGCCTCACGACTTTAGTTTGGTGGAATAAGGTGGGGGGTACAATTTTTATTACATTCAAACAAACCTCCAGTCAGAGATGGCACTTTGACAAAACACATCAGTGTTAGAGTAAGCTTTCTTTCTTTTCTGGGGATGTTCTTTCCCCAAGTTCTTCCTCTCTAGTGTGTTTCTTTCTTTCTTTTTTTTTTTTTAAATTCACCTTTTATCTTAGAATTGATACTAAGTATTGGTTCCAAGGCAGAAGAGTGGTAAGGGGTAGATAATGGGAGTTAAGTGACTTGCCCAGGGTCACCCAGCTAGGAAGTGTCCGAGGCCAGATTTGAACCCAGGACCTCCCATCTCTAGGCCTGGCTCTCTATCCACTGAGCCATCTAGCTGCCCCTGCCCCACCCCAATGCATTTCTAATAAGTACACCCAGAAGAGAAAAGGCCTTAATTAATACTGTTTAAAAAAATCAAAGTAAACACTTATAATAAGTAAAAATTGGTCTGAAGGCTCATCGTTAGAGTTATAATCATTTATTAATAAAGAGAGAGAGATAGTAAGAGATCGAGAGGCATCAACCTGAGTAGAAGTGATTCTTCACTTGGCTGGCTAAGGCCCTGACCCTCCTCAGCACAGGGACTCACCAGAGATCAAGAACCAAGATAAGTGGGTCTCTGGACAGCTTTGAGAACCAGTCAGTCCATGAAGCCAAGGTACCAGGGCTTAGACTCTGTACTAGGGATCAACATCCCCTAAATAATTTTCTTTTTTTTCATATTAAGTTTATTTATTTATTTATTTAAATTAATTTAGAATATTTTTCCATGGTTATATGATTCATGTTCTTTTCTCCCTTCCTCCCACCTCCCTCCAGTAGACAACAAGCAGTTCCACTGAGTTTTACATGTATCATTGATCAAGACTTATTTCCTTATTATTAATATTTGCATTAGGGTGATCGTTTAGAGTCTACATCCCCAATCATATCCCCATGGAACAAGGTGATCAAGCAGTTGTTTTTCTTCTGTGTTTCTGTTCCCACAGTTCTTTCTCTGGATGTGGCTAGTTTTCTTTCTCATAAGTCCCTTAGAATTGTCTGGATCATTGCATTGCTGCCAGTAGAGAAATCCATTACTTCGACTGTGCCACAGTGTATCCTATTCTGCATATAAGGTTCTCCTGGTTCTGCTCCTTTCACTCTGCATCAGTTCCTGGAGGTCTTTCCAGTTCACATGGAATTCCTCCAGTTCATTATTCTTTTTAGCATAATAGTATTCCATCACCAACAGATATCACAATTTGTTCAACTATTCCCCAATCAAAGGGCATCCCCTCATTTTCCAATTTTTTGCCACCACAAAGAGCATGGCTATAAATATTTTCATATAAGTCTTTTTCCTTTCCTAAATAATTTTCTTCACACAATCAATCCCCCAGCCTGATTCTTTGGGAGGCCAGCATGTTAAGTCTCCCCACTCTTATTTTTCCAAGAGATTAACATGTCGGGTCTCCTCAGAGAATCATTCCACATATGGAATCTATTCTTTTAAGTTTTTCTCCTGGGGGGGTATACAAATAGAAAAGATATTGTACATTTCATGGAGGGAGTTACAACAATTTTGGAAATAAAAGAGAGAGAAAGAAAAAATGATTGATAGGTGCATTGACAAAAGCCAATTAGGGGGCCCTCCTCTTTGGTATAAGAGTTTACAATCAGGATAAATGGTGAGCTCAATCATACCTTTGTTTAGTTCATTATATCTACAAGTGCAGTATGAATCTCCTGATGTAGTGTGTGATTTATTCAAGCATCCTTATAGCATCTTCTTTAGAAGATCCACTTTCCTGGTCCAGGATATTGGCAATTATCTTTTCTAAAAATTACTTTAAAAGATCTTAAACTTTGGATTTTTAGGATAATTATACAATTCCCCTGTCAGGGAGGTATATACCAACAATAGAATTGATATAGGATGCATGGCTAAGCTATAAGGTGTATGAATTAATTCTCCTAAAAACAAAAGGAGAGAGAAAAGCTAATTTTAAAATATATACATCCGATATGTATATAAACAGGAGTATAAATTATAATCATAGCAGGTCCTTGATTCACCATCAACATCCAGTTGAGGTAACTTATATCCTACAAGTATGCAGGGTGGGTGCGCAATATTGCACTTACCCATCATCAGTCTGGAATACAGAAAATTGCCATACTAAAGAAGAAGAAAAGACAAAAGTCTAAGGGAAAAGGTAAATAGGATTCCCTGGTCTGATTTCTACTTCAATCACAGGGATAATAAGCCAAAGTTAAAGCCAAACAGAGATACATATTGGTCTCATATAAAGACAGGAAACAAATAAGTCCAACATTAGAACTTGTCAAACCCTCTGAGACAGGTCCTCTGCCTTGGCATAGATCCTCACCAACCCCACAGGGTTGGGGGTCTCCTTGACCTTGTGCTCCTTCGCACAGATCATTAGCAGATCCTTCTTCTGAAATCAGACCCAAATATCAGTTAAAATCCCATAATATTTAACAGCCAATGGCAAGTTTCCATAGTCCTTAGCTTTTGGGTATGCAATGTTATCAGGGCTGATAGATATTGTAAACTGACCTTTCAATATCAGAATGCCAATACTGATTCCATATACTTGTTTAAAAAAATAAAAAAATAAATTTCAATTAGGAAGAAAAGAAAGAATAAAAAAGAAAAAAAGAAAATCATATTGAATATCCTATTAAACAATGAGTCGGCCAAACATAGGCATAACAAAAAGATTTATCATTCAGAAGTGAAAGATATCATCTCTTTAGCTTGGCCATGATCCACAGTCCAAGGGAACATAATTTTTTCTCCTGGTAAAAGTTTAGTATAAGCTTTGCTACAATAGCTAAGACAAATCTGAAAGACCACCACAATTCCCAAGATTAAAAAGACCCATTTGGCTATAGCAGTCAACAAACCAGTTCTCTGTAGCCATGACAGGTTCCATCATATACCATCAGATGTCACAGGGATCTCTAAAGCAATTTGCCGAGTGTCGTTCAAAATCCTCTGAAGTTCTGGACATTTTAACAATTTTGTCCAATCTATTTACATAGGAACAACAAGATTTTTTAATAAGGGCAAACACACCTCCTGATGTGGCTGTAGGCATATCAAGAGCTCACTGGTTTTGTATAACTGTCTTTGCTAAGGAGTCAATCTCATCCTGTAGGAAGGAGATTGTCTTAGAAGTTTGGGAGAAGGCTTGAACTGCATCTTGAATCAATCTTTTAACCTCAGCAGAGATATTTCTAATAGAATCCATTGCTGCCATCATTCCAAAATTGGGCAGAATCACCCAGAAAACCTCTGTCCTGTAGCTTATGAGGATGCTACTGAATTAGGCTTTGACCTCTTTATTGTTGAACACCACCAAGTATCTAGTTGGAACAGGAAAGGTTGGCCAAGGAGGCTGTGTCATCAGGAAGAAGCCAGTTTTCAGTAATAACTAGCAGATGGGAGGAGTGGGAGAGGAAAAGATTTAAGAGGAAGAGAAATTTGTTGCCTATTGAACAGGCATTCCACAGGAACAGTGGAAAGGTTGATTGGTTGAACATTTGGGGAGAGAGGGCTGAAGGGAATGGGAATAAGGAAACAAGTGGTTGGGGATAGAGAATGAGGCTTAGATGATAACCTCCAGGGGTTTAGAATCACTGGGATGTGAAGAGTTTGACCTAGTGTGAGAATATATATCACTGAATGGAGTGTGCAACTCTACTTCCCAAAAGAGGATAACAAATATGAAAATGGTAAATGCCAAAGGCTCATGACCAACAATAATTTATCTTTCAAAAGTGAATATAATCCTAGAGAGAAAAAAATTGACCTTAAATAGAATAAAGTAATTTCAAGCACTCATGAAAGACTAGAGAAACTTTGAAATAAAAACAAAGAAGTCAAGAGAAAACTATAAAAGTAAACAAATTTCCATGATTTGAAGGGAATGAAATCTGATGAACTTCTTACATTCTAATGTAGGGAGAAGACAAATATATCTCCAGAAACATCAGTCTTCAAAGATCACAGAAGGAATTAAGAAAAACATAGGGTCAGGGAGTAGATTTGTTCCATTTTGATGGTTTTTAGGGAGGAAAGAAAAGGGAAGAAAACTGTATACACCGGAGAAAAAATGAAGTCAAGAACTTACTGTTTTTCATAATTGGAATACTGAAGAAGAGTACCTAAACATGAAGAAGGCAGTGGAAGTAGAAAGCATCTCTTTTTTCAGATTTAAAATTTAATTTTATTTTTTACCCAATTGCAGGTAAAAACTTTTCAACATTTTAAAAAGAATTGTTGGGTCTCAAATGCTCTCCATCCCTCCCCTCCCCAAAGATGGTAAACAATCTCAATATAGACTTAAGTGTACAATCAAGTATATAAAACAGTTTTCCATATTAATCTTTTTTGTGAAAGGAAACTCTGACCAAAAAAATAAAATAAATGAAAATAATGAAAAAAGTTTGCTTTGCTCTGGATTCAGACTCTATTAGTTCTTCCTTTAGAAGCAGATGGCATTTTTTTTAATCACGAGTTCTTTAGGATTGTTTTGGATCATTATATTGTTGAGAATAGCTAAGTTATACACAGTTGTTCATCACACAACATTGTTCTGCATGTCTTGTTAAAAGCCAATGGACTCAGACAAAAGAAAAAAGCAGAATTGGCCAAATTGAAAAAGAGGTACAAAAATTCACTGAGGAAAAGAACTCTTTCCAAAATAGAATTGGCCAAATGGAAAAGGAGATATAAGCATTCACTCAAGAAAATTGTTTCTTAAAATTTGAATTGGGCAAGAGGAAGTTAATGCTTCCATGAGATATCAAGAAACAAAATCAAAAGAATGAAAAAACTTCAAAATATCTCATACATACAATTTAATCTCAACTGGGAAGCAAGTGGGGAGACAAGGAGAAATGTTCAAGAGGGAGGACAGAGTTGAAGAGACGAGACAATAGACAGAAGGAAATCAACCTTCCTTTGGAGGTTGGATTGGGAGAGGACTGTAAAGCAAGCATTTAAACTGTGGCTCCCACACTGTGCAGTGTGGCACTCTAGATTGCTATAGTAAACTCAAGGATGCTGAGGGATATTTTAAATTTTTGAGGGAAATATTGCTACTCAACATCTGTTGGATATTGTGCAACATTAGATTGAGACATAGTCCATTTAAATTCTTGAATGTTTTGATGCATTTTTATTTACTTGTATTTTTGGCTATGCCAGTAACTTCTTGAACTTTCTTTTGTGTGACAACATATCTTTGTGAAAGTGGGTTTTTGGTGGTTGCTGTGATAAAAAGCAAGTATAGAACAGGAATGAAGCTGGTGGTCTCAAACCTGATTTCAAGGTTCAAGAAACTGTACAGAATCCAGCAGGAACATACATTCCATTAGTAAGTAATTGTGATGATTTGAGAATGAAATGAAAATATTTTTCTTTCAATTTATGCATATTAATTTTTCACATTACTAATAAGTGGTTAAGACAGAAACGCTTGTTATATTATTTGGACTTTACTAAATAAATAGAACTATTAGCTATTTTGGGGGGATTTAGGGGTGCTATGAACAGATTTTTGTTGTTGGTTTCAATCATGTTAGACCCTCTGTGACCCCATTTGGGGTTTTCTTGGCAAAGATACTAGAGAAGTTTGTACTTCCTTCTGTAGCTCATTTTACTGATGAGGAAACTGAGGCAAACAGGGTTAAGTGGCTCAACTAAGATCACATAGCTAATAAGTGTTTGAGGTTAGATTTTTAACTCCTTACACCTTCCCTGGCACTCTTTCCACTGTACCACCTAGCTGTCCTCGTGAAGAAATGACTGAGATATTAAGGGTGCCATGAACCAAGGAAATATGGGAACCTTTGGATGAAAAGGAAAGAAAAAAAGGATAAGGACCAGTGATCAGGGTCTGAGTAAGTTATACAGAAGATTGGAGTGGGATTAGATTGCATCAGTAACAGATCTTCTCTTTCACTACCTTCTTTGTAAGGAAAAGTATGTAAGTATAAGGGGAAGTTATAGAGGGAAATACTCAATAACTATGAACTCACCAATAAAACTAAGGAAGATATCAGAATGGATAAGAAATCAGAATTCTAACAATATGTTGCTTACAAGAAACACATGTGAAAAAAGAAAAAAGAAACATACATGAAACATAAAGATTCACATAGAGTTGAAATGAAGAGATAGATTAAAATTTATTATGGCACAAGGAAACTTGAAAACTGAAGGGTAGCAATCATGATCTCAGACAAAGTGACAGTAAACAACCACAACTGCCAACACAGTGGGGAAACCACATTACATACAAAGATGCCATAGATGATGAAATAATATAAATATTAGATGGTAATTGTTGGGGTCAGTTGGGTGGCTCAGTAGACAGAGAACCAGGCTTGGAGATGGGAAGTCCTGGGTTCAAATCTCATCTCAGACATTTCCTAGCTGTGTGACCCTTCATTGCCCTAGCCCTTACTGCTCTTCTGCCTTGGAAACAATACAAAATATTGATTCTACGATGGAAGAGAAAGGTTAAAAAATATATGATGGTTGTTAGCCTTCAGACTGGAAGAGGACCAAAATGACATTACTATGTTGAGATCAATGTACAGTGTCAGACTGTGGCTGATCAGACCAATAAAAGTTCAGAAGGTTCTACCACGTTCCTCATTTTTCCTGTCCCTCATTTCCCAGAAAAACTTAGAGGCTCACATGTTGTCAGAGCTCCAAAGTACATCAGAAATAAATTAGTCCAATCCTTTCCCTTTTCAAAGAAGGAAACCAAGACTCTTTCCAAGAGTGACTCGCTTAATGGCAGCACAGATAAACTGTAGCCAAGACAAATGTTCTTTTTTCCAGACCGCAGAGCCTACCCCAGTTGCTTTGACCTGAACAGCTTTTCCCTGGAAGATAATGATTTGTAATGAATTGGTTAGCTACATCTGATTCAGACACTCTTCTCAACTGTGTGCAGTATTTCAGTACTCACAATATCGTGCATGGTTTTGTATTTATAGATATGTTTAACATACTTAAGCGTTCCCTATGCTGTTTGGTGTGTATTTTTCCCATTTCATGTATATTTTCATAAACATGGATGGGATATATACACACATAGATATAGAAATAGAAATAGAAATAGAAATAGTTATAGATATAGATATGTTTAGTTATTTTCAGTTGTGTCTTCATGATCCCATTTGGGATTTTCTTGTAAGTTTGTCATTTCCTTCTCCAGCTCATTTTATAGATGAGGAAACTGAAGCAAACAGGGTTAAATGACTTACCCAGGGTCACATAACTAAGTGTCTGAGGTTAAATTTGAACTCAGGAAGATGAATCTTCTTGACTCCAGGTCTGGCAGTCTATCTACTGCACCGCCTACTTGCCCTAGATAGATATAGGTCTCTCTCTCCCTCCTTGTCTCTCTGACTCTCCCTCCATCTCTCTGTCTCTTCTTCCATTTCTCTGTCTCTGTCTGTCTGTCTGTCTCCCTGAAAGGCAGTGTGATCTGGTAGACAGAGGACTCACTTTGGAGTCAAGAAGACCTGTCTTTGAACCTGTCTCCTGCATATACTAATTGTGAGACTATGGATAAGTCACAATCTTTCAGTGCCTCCCTTCACTTCTACCCCCCAACTTTCTAAGACTCAAGTTACAAGCAATTATAGAATTGCACTGGTGGAGAGCGTTTCCACATTGGGAGTTCCTTACACAAATAAAATCATAGGTCCAGGCAGGGGAACATATTCAAAGCGCTATTGTGCTAGGTGCTAGAAATATAAGAACAAAAACCAAATGGTAAAGAATTGGAAATTGAGGGAATGTCCATCAATTGGGGAATGGCTAAATGAATTGTGCTACATGTGGGTGATGGAATACTATTGTGCTGTAAGGAATGATAAGCAAGATGATTTCAGGAAAAGGTGGAAAGATCTGTGGGAACTGTAAAGATGGGTCCCATTGGCAATGATGTCAAGTTGCTAGCAAAAGCAGTGGGGAGGGGAGTGAGTGATTAGAGTTCTTTCTCCTCCCCCTCCTGGGCAATTGTTCCCCAGAATAACAGTTATAACAGAAATACCTGTAGACCAGGAATGGAGGTTATATTAACTTGGATATCCCAGGGCTAAATTGGCTGGCAGACAAGGAATTATCCTACAGAAATTAGCAGCTTCTACTGTAGGAAGATTATTCCTAAAGCCCCAGGTAAATAAAGTGCCCAGGATGACTTCAAACAGCTACCTTGCCCTCTGGATCACAACCGTGCTCAGAGCTTGCTTGGATGAAGATTTGTCTTTGGTAATATATGAATTGGGTTGGTAAAGCCTATAAATATAACTTCACACAACCCACAAAGTTAACAAGGAAAGGGATTTATTAATTCAGGAAAACAGGGAAGGAGGAATAATTTCTAGGATGGAGGGTGAGGTAAAGCTATCTAATATCTTCAGTATATTGACAGAAATAGCAGCTGTTGGACAGCCCAAACCATGAGTAAGTGACTCAGTTCAACATTTCAGTTTATTAAATATTTGTATTAAGCTTCAACTATTTGCTTAGAGGAGAGCCCTCTCCTTCATCAAACTTACTAATTAATTACTAATAATTATTTATTATTTAATATATTAATTATTATAATTAGTAAATAAAATTAAAATTAAATAAGGTTAAGCCTCCACTGATTTAATAGCATGGCACAGGGGATAGAGCAATGGATTTGGTGTTAGGAAGACCAGAGTTCAAATCTAGTCTCAGACACTAGCCATGTAACCCCAGGAAAGTAATTTAGCCTTAGTTTCTTCATCTGTAAAATGGGGACAATTCTAGCCCCTGTTTCTCAGGGTTCTTGTGAGGATAAAATGTGATAACATTTGTAAAAGTACTTTGCAAAACTTTAAAGTGTCATGCAAAATGCTAGCCATTATGGGGAAGTCAAGTAGGTTAGTGAATAGATCCCTGGGTTAGGAGTCAGGAAGTTCAGATCTGATCTCAGATATTTAACAGCTGTGTGATCCTGATTATATCACCTAACCTCTACCTGATTCAGCTAAACTATAAGAAAAGCCAAATGCCAGATGCTTTTGAATTGGGGTGCTAGAGAAGACTTACACTAGCCTCTTGGACAATAAGGAGATCAAATTGGTCAATAGTAATTAATTTAATTATTAATAATCAACTATTATATTATTATACAATATATTATCTCATTATGTAACAATAAAGTATATTATATAACAAATAATATTTAAAGTATTAACAATTAATTAAAAATAAAAACTTTTTAAAATAATGATAAAAGAAATTAACTCAGACTGTTTACTGCAAGGTCAAATACTAAATCTGAAGCTTAAATGTCTTGGCCACATAATGAGAAGACAGGAAAAGACCTTGATATTGGAAAAGATTGAAGGCAAAAGGAAACGGGGACAGAAGATGACACTGATAGTGTCATGGATGCAGTGAATATAATCTTTTTTTTAAACCCTTACCTTTTGCCTTAGAATCAATACTAAGTATTGGTTCCAAGGTAAGAATACCAGCATGTGAGTGAGGGGGCAGACAGACAGCAGAGCACAAATGAAGGGGCAGCTACACAGACAGGCAACTGGCCTGGGAACCCACCAGAGCATCCCAGGCAACCTTGGAGGGAGAGTGGTAAGGGTCAGGCAATGGATGGTTAAGTGACTTACCTAGGATCACACAGCTAGGAAATGCGTGAGGTCATATTTGAACCTAGGACCTCCCATCTCTAGCTACCCAACTTCCCCCTGTGAATATGATCTTTGATAAACTTCAAGAGATAGTGGAGGATAGAAGAACTTGGTGTGCTATGGTTCATGGGATCATGAAGGGTTGGACACAGCTGAATAATTGAACAATGATAAACCTCGGTTTTCTCAACTGTAAAATGGGAATGATAATAGCACCTGTTGTAAGGATCAAATGAGATAGTATTTGTAAAGTACTCAACAATATAGCAGGATCTGTTATAGGGTAGTGCTTGTTCCCTTCCCTCCTGTGATAATGAGATTAAATCTACCCTGCCCATCTTTAGATTTAATCA
This sequence comes from Gracilinanus agilis, assembly GCF_016433145.1. Taxonomy (NCBI): domain Eukaryota; kingdom Metazoa; phylum Chordata; class Mammalia; order Didelphimorphia; family Didelphidae; genus Gracilinanus; species Gracilinanus agilis. The sequence goes on along the minus strand of NC_058133.1, from coordinate 205,802,218 downwards.
CCAAGAAAAGGAAAGTAAAAAACAAGAATCATGTAACCATGGAAAATTTTTCTAAAAAAAAATTAAAATATTTAAATTAAAAAAAAGAAAAAAAAAGAGAAAAAAGATTTAATCACCAAAGGTGAAAACATCTTCACTTAATTCACAAGTTGGGAAGTCTATAACCCATGTGTGCTAGAGCGAGTAACAAATCAGAATTTACTGACTACCTCCTGGGCATTCCTAAGAAAAGCATCTGTTGTGATTGGACATGCAAACTAAAAGGAAGGCACAGGAAGTGATGCAAAAGAGACCCCTTTAAAAAGAGAGAGTTGAGTGAGCCAGGCTCTCTTCTGGTTCTTGCTTGGATGTGGAGGAGCCCTGGACCCTGAGACCTTAGAATTCTATGTGGTGAGTGTAAAGACTAACTCTTCCTGAACTTCCCTTAAGGAACTTCCCTTTCAAAAGAGACTCTGTGACTGAAGCTTTTGCTTCATACACCTCCAGGGCCTTCAGGCCTTGGCCCTTGGCTCAAGGCTTACCATTTTTCCAGTTGAGGACTAGTTAGATCTGCTTGGGTTAAATCAGGGACCTAAGTGAATTATTTAGTTCATCAGGTTAATTATCTTACCTTATCCTCTCTCTAAATTTCTTAATTTCTCTCTCTCTTCTCATTTGTAAATAAACTTCCATAAAAGTCATTTTGACTTGAGATTATTCTTTAATTGGGGATTGATAATTATTCAATTCTCTGGCGACCTAAGCTTTTAATATTCAACCAATCAAAACCCCTTTTTACCCCTTATACTCCCTAACCTTATTCTATCTAGAGCTGTATATCAAGCACAGTGCTAAGATATCAAAGACATCCATTGGCCAGCCTCTGTTTTTCCTGCTGCTAAATGTAGCATCTCTTAGAGATTCCAGAGAGATTACGGATGCTATAGGCGGAAAGGCACCTGCTGGTAAAATTGGGAATCATTGCTCCTTCACCCTCAAGGAATTTGCCCTGACTCTGGAGAGATGAAATTGGGCTTTGACAAGCCTTCTCCTCTCATCCTAAGGGATGGTGCTGACCTGGAAGCCTAAATGTCCCACGAGCAAGGTCAGAATATCAGCATGTGAGTGAGGGGGCAGACAGACATCAGAGCACAAATGAAGGGGCAGCTACACAGACAGACAACTGGCCTAGGAACCCACCAGAGCATCCCAGGCAACCTTGGAGGGAGAGTATTAGCCAGGAATTCTGCAGCACCAGACCCCAAAGAAGAGGCTGACGGACATGAAAAAGATGCTGGTCTTAAGGGACATGAATAGACAATTGTCAGATAAAGAAATCAAAACTATCAATAAGCACATGAGAAAGTGTTCTAAATCTCTAATAATTAAAGAAAATGCAAATCAAAACAACTCTGAGGTACCACCTCACACTTAGCAGATTGGCTAAAATGATAGCAGGTGAGAGTAATAAATATTGGAGGGGATGTGGCAAAATTAGAACATTTTAATGCACTGCTGGTGGAGTTGTGAACTGATCCAACCATTCTGGATGGCAATTTGGAACTATGTCCAAAGAGCTCTAAAAGACTGCCTGCCCTTTGATCCAGCCATAGCATTGCTGGGTTTGTACCCCAAAGAAATCATAGATAAAAAGACTTGTACAAAAATATTTATAGCCACGCTTTTCGTGATGGCAAAAAAACTGGAAAACGAGGGTATGCCCTTCAATTGGGGAATGGCTGAACAAATTATGGTATATGCTGGTGATGGAATACTATTGTGCTCAAAGGAATAATAAACTGGAGGAATTCCATGAGAACTGGAAAGACCTCCAGGAACTGATGCAGAGTGAAAGGAGCAGAGCCAGAAGAACATTGTACACAGAGACTGATACACTGTGGTAAAATTGAATGTAATGGACTTCTGTACTAGCAGCAATGCAATGACCCAGGACAATTCTGAGGGATTTATGGAAAAGATGCTACCCACATTCAGAGGAAGAACTGCAGGAGTGGAAACACAGAAGAAAAACAACTGCTTGAACACATGGGTTGATGCGGACATGATTGGGGATGTAGACTGGGAACTACCACACCAATGCAACTATCAATAATATGTAAATAAGTCTTGATTGATGACACATGTTAAAACCAGTGGAAATGTGCATGGGCTATGGGGGAGGGGCGAAGGGGGGGTAAAGGGGAAAGTAAAAACATGAATCATGTAACCATGGAAAATTTTTCTAAAAAAAAAAATATTTAAATCTTTAAAAAAAAAAAAAAGAAGATGCTGGCCTGATGGAGACTTTCAGACTGTTGAGACCAGAATAGAGCTAGTGAGACATTCTGTTCTTCCCCTTTCCCTCCATCTATCCCAAGAAGAATTTCATCTATTCCCTGAATATCTATGTTTAAAAAAAATTATAAAGGGCAGTTGGGTAGCCAGGTTTAGAGACAGGAGGTTCTGGGTTTGTATCAGACCCTCAGACACTTCCTAGCTGTGTGACCCTGGGCAAGTCATTCAACCCCCATTGCCTAGCCCTTACTGCTCTTCTGCCTTGGAACCAATACATGGTATTGGTTCTAAGGTGGAAGGTAAGGGTTTAAAAAATTATTTTATAAAAATATTTTATTTTACAAATTACATATAATAATTTTCCACATAAGTTTTCTGAAGTTAACTTGATCTAAAGTGTCTCCCTCCCTCCCTCTCTTCTCCCCTCCTGGAAATGGCAAGCAATTTGATCTAGGTTATACACATATTATCCTGCAAAACATGAACACCTATTTGTAAGAATTGTTTGTCTTTTCTGTTTACTCTTGTCTTAAGTATGATAAACATGGTTGACTATTGCTGTGCTGATTGGTGAGTTTTGTTATTAAATTATTAAAGAGAAAGATGGAAAGGGAAAACACCAAGGTGGGGAAGCAGGGAGAGAAATCAATTTTACAACCGCAATATATTTTGCTAATTATTTTATTATTAATAATTATTAATTTGCTAAGAGAAATGTTGATTCGTACTTTTTATACTTGCCCAAAGCAGAGAAAGAAAAGATGTAATATGGCATTTTTGTAGGCAAATGTCATAATAGCGTTATTATTTATTTATTTTTGTGATTGGTTTAGGAGGCTGTAGTGAGCTTTGGAAGGCAGGGAACTTTGCTGTTTCCTGTACTACTGTTTTTCCTGGGCTGGTCTGAAAGGAAAACTACTCCTGGCGCAGAGGAGTCCAAGTTATCCTTGGAAAAGAGAACTCTGGGTCACATTAGGGTTGGGGTAAATAATAGAGGAACAACTCCCTGGCAACCCCACTCACCAGCCTATCTCAACAAACAAACAAGCATTTAATTTGTCTCATATGTCTGTTGTGAGGAAGATTAGATTAGCTAGTGATTAGGAATTAAGTTGTACATAGCAGGAAGGAGCTGGAGCTGGGAATTCCAGGATGGAATGAGGGAGCAGGAAGAAGGGACTTGGCTCTGAGAAGGGACTCCATTAGGGGTTAACACAAACTGTGGTGAGCCCTGGGAGACCTCAGAGTAAAGGACCCTGCATCCCGATTTCCCCCTGGGATCCTGTGTGGTGTGGCATCTAGTAAAGAGGACAAGATCTACAGAGCCAAGGGAGGAGGAGAAGTTTGAGATCTGGTGGACAGCGTTTCAAGCAATCTCTTCCTACTTGGTTCCTGAGACAACCTTAACTCCTGGCATCCAGAGATCCTCAGTGGATTGCAGTGAGAATCCCAAAGCCACAAAGCCCTTAGCTGTACTCAAGCCTGGCAGGTTCCAGGTCTGAGGCAGAAACCCAGAGACTCCATTTACAGCTCCTTGGGCCCTGTTAGTTTAGGTAACTAAGTTAGTGTAGTTATAAGTTCTTCCCTTTCCCTGTGGGTTTTGTCATTTAGGTGTTAAGGTTTTAGAGTAGACATTCCTATCCCTCCTTTTAATTGTTCATTATTAAACTGTTACCTTAATATCCTGTTACCTTGCCTGTGGGACTCAAAGCCTCTGGCTCAGGAAGGCAGTTGGTCAATGGTCCCTTTTGACAGTTAGGAGCTGCTTGGCAGTTCAAGTCTTCAATGTCCAGGTCCAGTCTCTCATAAATCCCAGTGTGTGTGTTCCCACAAACCACTTAGTTTATTTATAATATCCCTGGTGACCCCATTACCTTACTTATATTTCCCACATGTCCCAGGGATTATAAAGGGGACTTGAAAAGACAAAAATGAAATGGTCCCTGCCCTGAAGTGGCCTATAGTCTATCTGGAGAGATAATAAATACCAAATAATTTGGAAAGCTGGAGAGAATCCTAGATCAAGAGTTGGAAGGGACATCATCTAGTCCAATTCTCTAATTTTATAGATGAGGTCACTCAGTGGATAGAAAGCCAGGACATGGAGAAGGAATTCTTGGGTTCAAATCTGGCCTCAAAACACTTCCTGGTTGTATGACCTTAGCAAGTCATTTAGCACCAATTGCCTAGTCCTTACCTTACTCTTCTGCCTTGGAAATAAGGGTTTAAAAAAACAGATGTGGAAACTGAGGCAGACAGAAGGTAAGCATCTTGCTCAGGATCACTCAGTATCTGAAATAATATTTCTATTATACAATGTTCCCACTCTTCTGAAAGCCTTCCTGTAGTTAAATTACTGCTGATGCTTGAGCTGAATCATGAAGCAAGGGACTGATTCTAAGATATGGAGATGAGGAAGGAGTGAATGGATGTTTTTTCTTAAAATTTTTATTGATATCTTTGATTTTTCATATCAGTCAAATTTCTCCTAGTATCCTGCCCTCTCCCCCGAGAGTCATTCCTTATAACAAAGAATACATATTTTAAAAAAAAATTGCCTTCTGTCTTAGAACGGTTACTAAGTATTGGTTCCAAGATAGAAGTACAGTAAGGGCTAGGCAATTAGGTTAAGTGACTTGTCCAGGATTACTCAGCTAGGAAGTATCTGAGGCCAGATTTGAACCCAGGACCTCTCAGCTCCATGCCTGGTTCAGTCCTCTGAGCTACCCAGCTGCCCCAACAAAGATGATCATTTTTTAAACAAAAAATAAAAGGAGGACAAAAAACCCAGTAAGATATTATTACTTTGTAAAAAGGTCTAAAAATGGAAGCCAAACTCCACATCTGTCAACCTCCCACCCCTGCAAAGGAGTTGAGAGGAGGTGATTTCTTGTATCTCTACTTTCCAGACATACTTATTCTTGCAATCAGTCAATAAATAAGCATTTATTAATCACCTACTATATATAAATGATGAGGATACAAAAAGAGGCCAAAGACAAGTTTCTGCCCTCAAAAAGCTCATGATCTAGTGGGGGAGACATTCAATCAATCATTCAATATTTATTAAGGACTTGTTATATGCCAGGCACCTGTACTAAGTAAATGCCTGGGATACAAAAAGAGGCAAAAGATAGCCCCTGCCCTCAAGCAACTTAAATTCTACATAATAGAGGCTGCGGTGTACCTGCCTCACCTCCAGGTCTCTATCTCCTTCTCTGCCTATTCAGTCCAGAGTTCTCCTTGAGAAGGGCAAGCTAGCTAACTTTGTTCCTACCAGGCCAGGCACAAGCCTTTTGTTAGGGCTGGTGGGTTTTGGGCTGCCAGGAAGCCCTTTATCTGCCCAGAGCACTTCCTTTGGAAAGGGGGAGGAGGAGGCTGAAGGAGGGGAATAAATAGTCCTACCCTGGGCTCCCTCTTCTCTGAGTAATCTGCCCTCTCTTTGGGCAGATAAGACCAGGATAGTGCCCTGAGGAAGAGAGTTGAAGTGAGAGATGATTTCTTTCCCCTTGTAAACTCATCAAACATTACAGCTTGAAAGGACCTTCAAGACCATCTAACACAAAGGTTCTTAGCCTTTCTTGTGGCAGGGACCCCTTAGGTCAGTTATGGGCAAACTTTTTAAAGAGGGGCCAAAGGAAAGGAAATGCTCATCTGTCAGTCTGTTTCTAAGGCAAGTCTTTCGAAGTTTCATTGTATTGTATCCTACTCATTGTATTCCTCAGATTAGGACAGAAAGACTTCTGTGGGATGGAACATTTCAAGGGGCCATATCTGGCCCACAGACTGTAGTTTGCCCATCACTGCCTTAGGCAGTCTGGTGAAGCCTATGGATGCTGCCTCAGAAAAAGTCTTTTAAAAAAAAAACACAACAAAAACAAAAACAACAAAAAACCTATCTTCTAACTAGAATGTGTTCTAAGTATCTATTCCAATACTAAATATCTGTAAAAGCTAGGCAATGGGGTTAAGTGACTTGCCCAGAATCACACACCTAGGAAGTATCTGAGACCAAATTTGAACCTAAATTTGCATCTTTAGGCTTGGTTCTCTATTCACTGAACTTTCCCCTGAATAATATTTTTAAATGCCCCAAATAAAATACATAAGATTACAAAGGAAACCCATTAATAATAGAATATAGTTATCAAAATATTTTTTTAAAAACTAAGTTCAGATATGTCAGATTAAGAGCCTCTATTTAGTCCAGTTTCCTCAGGTTTCAAAGGATGAAACTGAGGCTCGCAATAATGAAGTGACTTGTCCAAAGTCACTCAGCTGATAATCAGGAAAGGTTCTTGTACTCAAATCTAGGTCTTCTCTTTCTCTAAATACTAGTGCTCTTTCCTTTTTGCGGGCACCAACATCTCAGAGTTCCCAAACTTGGGGGGTGAGGGAATGACTTCTTTTCCACTAGCTGGTGGGGTGGTAGATGGAATGGAGGACAATAGGGAAATTTTGAGTTTGAAGACTCTCCTCCCCCCAAAACATTAACACTGCAGTTATGGCCTCAACTGGGGCTTCTGTAGTGCCTTTGCTCTGCTGTACCCCAGGATTGCTTGTGGACAGAAGCTTCAATTGGACTTGAATTGTACCAGAGGATACATATAGTGGCAGCAATAGCAGTAGCAACAGCTTCTGGAGCTCTCAGCCTCGAGACAATAAATCTCTTTCTAACAAGAGATTATAGGCGCCACTAGGTAGCCCAGTGGATATAGTTCCAGGCCCAGAGATGGTGCTCCTGAACTCAAATCTGGCCTCAGATACTTTCTAGCTCTGTGATCCTAGGCAAGTCACTTAATCCTGACTGCCTAGCCCTTGTTGCTCTTTTGTCTTAGAATTGATACTAAAACAGAAGGCAAGGGTTAAGAAAAGGTTAAGGAAAGGAAAGGGAAAAGGAAAGGAAAGGAAAGCAAAAGGGAAAGGAAAAAGGAAAGGAAAGGAAAGCAAAAGGGAAAGGAAAAAGGAAAGAGATGACAGAGTACAGCTGGTGCTGATCAGCAACTGTGGTGATCAGCAACTCTACTGCTCATATGCAGTTCTAGGCTACAGTTCTATAGTAGAGAGGAAACCTAACACAAGAGAACAGGGGACCTGGTCACAGTTCCAGAGCTAAGGAGAGGACTAGCACTTGTGGCTGCAGGAAAGCAAGAGACCTGGTCATTGTTCAAGGTTCAAGAGGAGTGCTAGTGCTTATGGCTGCAGGGGAGTAGGAGTCCTTTCTGAGTAGAAACCAGAGCACAGATTAGGATCGGAATGACTGTACCTCTCCTTGGCCCATACCACTTTGGCAGAACTAGCTTTAAAAATAGCACTACAAAAAAGTTTTAAGCTCCCTACCCTTAGGTGAGCAGAACCCAATTTTAACATAAAGTTCAAAGGCAATAAATAGGCTAGAAAAATGAGCAAGCAACAGAAAAATAACTCCACCAGAAAAGGCTTCTACGGTGGCAGTGAAGACCAAGACATAAACTCAGAAGAAGATAACAATGTGAAAACAGCTACAACCAAAGCCTTAAAGAAAAATGCTAATTGGATCCAAGCCCAACAATAATTTCTAGAAGAGTTGAAGAAAGAGATGAGAGGGCAGCTAGGTGACTCAGGGGATTGAGAGCCAGGCTTAGAGACAGGAGGTCCTAGGTTCAAATCTGTTCTTAGACACTTCTTAACTGGGTGACCCTGGGCAAGCCACTTAACCTCCAATGCCTAGTCCTTACTGCTCTTTTGCCTTAGAACCAATACACAGTATTGTTTCGAAGACCGAAAGTAAAGGTTTTTTTTAAAAAGAAAATTATGAAAAGAGAATAGTAAAAGAGACACAAAAATAGTGAAGAAAATGACAGCTAAAAACAAGAATTGGCCTAATGGTAAAAGAGGCACAAAAGAGGCACAGAGATTCACTGAAGAAAAGTACTTCTTAGAAAGCATAATCAGATAAGTGGAAGTTAATGACTCCACGAGATGTTAAGAAGCAATAAAAACAAAATAAAAAGAATGAGAAAATAGAAAAGTGCGAAATGTCTCATTGTAAAAACAATCCATTTGGAAAAGAGATTGAGGAGAAAAAATTTAAGAATTATTGGACTGCTTGAAACCCCAAACCCTCTTCCCCAAATCCTTAACATCATGTTTTAAAAATTATTAAGGGAAACTACCCCAATATCCTAGATCCAGAGGGTAAAATCTAAATGGAAGGAATCCACTATCTCCTAAAAGAGATTCCAAAATGAAAACTCCCAGGAATATTATAGTCAAATTCCAGAGTTCTTAGTTCAAGGAGAAAACATTGCAAACAGCCAGAAAAAAACAATTCAAATGTCATCAAGCTACAATAACACAAGATTTAGCAATTAAAGGATTTTAAATGTGATATTTTGGAAGGCAAAGGAGCTAGGATTACAACCAAGAATAACTCAGCCAAACTGAGTATATTCCTTCACAGAGAAACAATGGATATTTAATGAAATAGAGAACTTTGAAAAATTCCTCATGAAAAAACCAGTGCTAAATAGAAAATGTGACTTTCAAACACAAGACTTAAAGGAAGCATAAAAAGATAAAGAGACTCAAGGAAGTTACATTGTATTTCTGAATGAGAAGATGATACATGTAACTCCAAGGAATTTTATCAACACTAGGGAAGTTAAAAGGAGTTTATAAAGACAAAAGGCATAGGTTTGAGTCAATTAGGTTAGAATTATCTCTAGAAAAATGAAGAGGTGAGAAAGAGAGATGCAGGAAAGAGCTTTTATAGTGGAGGTGAAAATGGAAAGGTAGTGGATAATGCTATAGTTTCATTCTCATTGGAATTGGTTAAAAGATGGAAGAACATATATATACATCTTGCTCAATAGGGAAACAGAAGGAGATGGAGATAAGAAAAGGGTGGGGAATGATAAAAGGAAATGTGGATTAAGGAAAGCAGTGGTTAGGAGCAAAATGGACTTTTGAAGATGGACAAGATAAAAAGAAAAGAATAAACAGAAGAAAATAGCATGGAGGGCAATACACAGTAATCATATATGTGACTGTAAATAGGATGAGCTTACCCATAAAGGGAAATAGATAGCAAAATGGATTAAAAATCCAGAATCCAATAATATGTTCTTTATAAGAGACACACTTGAAACAGAAAAATACACACAATTAAAAGAAAGGGCTGGAGCAGAATTTAATATGCTTCAACTGAAGTAAAAAAAGGCAAGAGTAGCAGTCATGATCTCAGCCAATGCAAAAGCAATAATAGACCTAATGAAAAGTGATAATCAGGAAAACTACATTTTGCTAAAAGGTATCATAGACAGTGATTGTTATAAACAAAAAGGGGGTCCTAAGGAGATATAGATATTCAGTGATATAAATGTATCTATCTGTATTCTCCCTAGCTGCAGATGATGGAGGAACACCAACCCTGGTCACCCTTGATAGTTGTTATAATTTCCCCTTTCCTCTAACAGTTGCCCAGGAAGGACCCTCGAGAGGTTAGATGGATGTGTAAACTTTTCAGGTCCAACCTGGGGTTGGATAGATTAATATAGGGCTTTGATTTGCCTTGGATGACATTTGGTAGCTGACTGCATTGACCCCCTCCCCAAGGGTCGTGATATAAGGACCACTCAGAAAGGTTGAACTCTTTATCTATAACCAGGGAAAGGATAAAGGACAAGGATTGGGGACTGGAGACCTTATCAACCTAATATCTATAACTAGTTGACAATCAGGACTGGAGGCTATTGATCTAGTAGAAACTGGAGCTTTATTCTCTCCACTATCTCTGGCCCAGCCTGGCCACAGCCAAGCCAGAGAATAGGGAGTGCTATTGATACAGCTGTGTTGGTGATCTTATTCTCTCAGCTTTCTCACTACCAGTATTTGGTGATGCACTAGCTCTCCCAGTCTTCAGGAAATATTCATATTTTTCCTACCCTCTTCTTCATAGACCTCCCTGCCTCCCTTCACCACCCACTCAGAGATTTCCCAGTCCAGAGACCTCAAGAGACCTCAAGAGACCTAGAAAGACCTAGAGACCTAGAAAGACCCCTACAAGTGGCTGTCAGGAGTATTTATACTGTCAGGCCAACCAACATTTGCCCCTGGCTCACGGCACCTGGGACATTCCATGTCTTCCAACTGCCTTCCCTGTCATTCAAGGTGGCATCCATCATTTCCCAGGTTATAAATATAACATGATGTGATATCAAAAATGTTTACAGTAAGTTTCTCCAATAAATGCCCTGTTTCTCAAGTATATAGAGAATGGAATCCAATTTATAAAAATAAGAGTCATTCCCCAATTGATAAATGGTCAAAGGATGTGAATAGGCAGTTTTCAGAAGAAGAAATCAAAGTTATCTCTGGTCATATGAAAAAATGCTTTAAATCACTATTTATTAGAGAAATGAAAATTAAAACAACACTGAAGTTTGTTATAAGTAAAGTTAAGTGTGTGCAGAGAGCAGAGGCATGGGACAGCAGAGTTAGGAATTATAGAATTCTACTGGGGAGAGTCAGTTAGCTTGTGCTGGTTTCTTTCTCTCTCTGGGGTTTACCTGAAGAGGGACTGAATACCTTTCTTTGCTGGCTGTGTTATATCTGGACTTCTCCATCCTACCTGCTTCTCTGTTGCCTGATTGAAACATCTATTGAGTTTCCTGTGTAATCCTGTACCAGCTTAGCCATCTGTCTGTGAGAATCTGGTTGGGGTCCTTTTGGATCCAAAACCTCTTCTTGGGCCCTGTCCTGCTTAGCTAACTAACTACCTCCATTACCACCAAAAAGGGGGTTTGAGAAAGTTTAGAATATTTATATTAGGGTCTGGATCCCTAGATAGATAGGTGAGCTCAGTGTAGCTAATTCTGAGAAGACTCCTGGTGACAGAACGTTTAGATCTTGTGGGGTTTAGATAGAAACCTTTAGCTTTCGTTGCCCAAATACCTTCTTACCTCCCCCTAGTTAAAAATTAAAACAACTTTTATGTATCATTTTAGTGGGTGTGTCTCATCTCAGTGTCTGGCTCTGCTAGTCCTGTGCTTGGGTGGCCTTCCCAGAACCCAGGTTACTCTTCTGATACTGGCCTAAATAAGATCCAATCACATCCCCTTACACCCACCTTTTATTTCAGGTACTACCTCACACCTATCAGAAATGATAAATTCTAGAATAGATGAAGGAAAATAGGTACATTAATGAATTATGGATGGAGTAGTGAACTGGTCCAACCATTCAGGAGAACAATTTGAAATTATGCTCAAATGGCTGTAAAGTTGTGCATGCTCTTTGAACCACTAACATCACTACTAGGTTTGTATCACAAAGAGATCAAAGGAAAAGGAAAAAGACTTAAAGTACAAAAATATTCATAGTACTTCTTTTTGTGGTGGCAAAGAATTGGAAACTGAGGGGTGCTCATCAATTGGGAAATGGCTGAACAAGTTGTGGAATATGATTGTGATGAAACTTGTGATGAGAGGGGTGGCTTCAGAAAAAAGCTTTGCAAGACAACTGATACAGAGCAAAGTGACAAGAACTGAGAATATTGTGCACAATAATAGCAATGTAAGAATGATTAACTGAAAGACTTAGCTACTTTGATTAATATGGTGATCCAAGATAATTCCAAAGGACTCATGATGAAAAATGCTATTAATCTCTAAATAGTGAACTGATAAACTCTGAGTGCAAATTGAAGTATGTTTTCTCACTTCTTTTTCTTTCTTTCTTTTTTTTAAATATGGATAATATGGAAATGCTTTGCATGATTTCATGTGTATAATTGATATCATATTGCTTACAGTGGATGGAGGAAGGGGTAGGAAGGAGAAATTTGGAACTCAAAATTTAAAAAGAAAAAAATAATGAAAAAAACTGTATGAGGATTGTGCTGCAGATAGCTTAAATCAGTTCTTGGACTTGTTAAATTTTTGTTAAAATTTTGTTAAAATTTCAGTGTGAGCATTTATGTCCTGGAAATCAGCAAATGTACAAAACATTTTGTCAATCATCTAGACTTATAGAAAAATATGAATAATGTAAATTAAGCTTAGAGGTATGTTCTGTGTACTTTTTTGTCTACAGAGTTGGTTGTTAAGCTTTTATCAGCACATCCCTGCCTGTTCCTGATTATCTATCTGAGTCTATGACTATCTGAGAGTGAGAAGGGAGGGCAGATGGGAGAAATCAGGAAGGGAATGTAGGGAAGAGGGAAAGTACAATTTTAGAAAAAAGGAAGATAATCCTTAAATGCAAATTGGAAATGGACAACTGGAAAGAAAAGGAATAGAAAAGAGCCAAGTGAGATGAGGATTGATTGTTCTTTCTTCACTCTTAGCTAGTTCCCTCAATAACTACACACACCCAGCTCTGTTTATTGAACTTTCCTCAAGTCTCAGACTCATTATCTCTCCTTGCTCTTTTCTCCTCAATATTACTTTCCCTTTCATTCATCCCTATTTCAGTGTTCTCTTTCCCCCCTGCCCCAGCCATCTTTCTCTACCACTCCCTTCTCTCCACCAAAGCCTATAATAGATGAGATTTTACTTGTCAGCCGTTGAGGGTCCCCATTTTTCTGGCACACACATGGATGTGGGTACACACAGACAGGACCAGTTACAAATTATTAACAGACAAAGGAAGGCATTAGCAGATGCTGCCCTGGGTCACAGGGACACAGACTGGATAAGAACACAGAAGTGGATACCAACCTAGATTTAAGAATAACAATAGGTTTAAGCAATTAAGTTTCTGAATCTATAGACCAAGAGCGACTGGTGACTGTTACAGATGCGGTTACTATATTCCTAAAATGCATCATGTGTCACAGCCCTTGCTCAGTAAGAAGGAGCTACCAAGGCTCCAAGGTGACAGGAGTGAGAAAGTGATAGGAAGGAGATTAAAAGGCAAAGGATGGGAGCATGGGGGGAATGGGGGGAGGGGAGGGGAGAAGGGGAACAGATGGCCTCAAATTAGTTCTAAGCCCACTTGAGGCCAGGGTCTATGGATCTAATGTATTTGCCTGTCTCTTGTTTGTACGGTTCAAAGAAAACAGCCTGTGTTAAATGGTTAGGAAGCCCGGAGTTCAAACGTGGCCACAGACACTTGCTAGCTGTGTGACCTTAGACTAATTGCTTCGCCTCTCCGTCTCAGTTTCCTCAACTGTAAAATGGGGATAATAATAGGATCTTTTCATAATTATGAGAAAGATAAAATATTTGTAAAATAGTACTTATGCTTATATTGCTTATATTATTACTATTTTTGCTAATAATAATGGGAAAAGGCTGGGGGACGTATGGAGTCCATGAGATGGATAATCCCGTTCTAGGGTGGTTCCAGCGGTGAGTAGGGGTGCCCCTAGGTAAAGAGAGGGTTTGTGTGGGTTGGGGGAGGAGAGGGGAGTGAAAGAGGGGAAGGGGAGCTCCGCCCCTTTCCCACCTTCTGTTCTGGCCTCTCCCGACTCGGCCCCACCCATTTCCAACAAGGCGTAGTTCAAGATCCAGTTGCCGGGGCAACGCCAGGCCGCTGCGCCGGCGCGCGCGCACTAACATAAAAGGATGGGCGACTCGCGCAGCCGGCAGAACAGCTTTAGCGCTGACGAGGAAGCGGGGAGGAGAATCTAGTAAAGCGGCGGCGGCGGCGCGCGCAGCCAGGTGTCCCGGCAGGTGTCTGACGGGCGCTCCCCACCTACTGTCCGTCCGGGTGCAGTGTCCACTTCCCACCCCTCTCTCCGGGGCTGCGCGGGCTCAGGTAGGTGGTGGGAGCCCGGGGCGGGGTACAGAGCGGAGTGGGCAGTGCCCAGGTACCGGGGGAAAGGCGGCTGGGGGTAGAGGGGAGGGGCCCTGATTTGGCCGGCTGGCGCGCCCCTCCCATATGACAGCCCGGCCCAGCCCTGTCCGGCATAGGTGTCTTGGGCTCCGTCATCTTCAGCAGAACGTGGCCCTGCGGGCTTCCTTAGAACCAGCCGGGCCGCCCTGGGCGGTGAGAGCCTCAGTTTCCTCTTGTTTAAAATACTTCCCCTCCCCATCAACTGGGGCTATGGCGAAGAAAAGGCATCTGCTGCTGGATTTTCAGCCACTGTTTTCCTAGAGATATTTCCAAAAGAACAGACCGTACTTTGGAAGTTCTCAGAGTCAACAGGTTGCAGAATTGGGATCCTCAAATATAAATTCCAGGTATTTATGGAATCAGACAGTCAGTAAGCTTTAATTAAGCACTTAATATGTGCCAGGCACTGTGCTAAGTATGGGAGAAGTCAGAGAAAAACAAGACAGTCCCTGCCCTCGAGGAGCTCACCGTCTAATGGGAGAGACAACATGCAAATAACTAGCACAAACTAGAGCTTGGGTAAACCGAAGATAATCAATAGCTATGAGCATTAAGGGGGATCTGGAAAAGCATCTTGGAGAAAGGTGAGATTTGAACTGGGTCTTGAAGAAAGCCAGGGAAGTCAGTTGAAGGAGAGCAGTCCAGGTATAAAGGTCAGTTAGCTAACATGTCTGGATTCCAAAGATGGAGTGTGTGAGAGAGTTAAGGGGATAGCAAGGAGATCAGGGCAAAGCTTTTTACATAGTTATCATCTTTGCTCTTCCCAACAAACCGGTGAGGTTAGTGCTTAGGTATTATCTTCATTTTCTAGATGGAAAAACCGAGGCACAGAGTAGTTAAATGACTTTTCCATGGCCACATTAGAAGGCAGAGAGGTAGGGAAGAATATGAAGTACCCTGGGTTTTGATTTCTGCTTCTGGAAGTTATTATTTTTAACCCTTACCTTCTGTTTCAAAGTTAATACCAAGTATCAGTTCCAAGGCAGAAGAGCAATAAGGGCTAGGCAATGGGGGTTAAGTGACTTGCCCAGAGCTACACAGCTAGGAATTGTCTGAGGTCAGATTTGAAACCAGAATTTCTGCCTCTACGCATGGCTCTCTATCCACTGACCCACCTAGCTTTCCCTGGCAATTATTTTTGTGACCGTGGCCAGATCACTTCATATTCCTCAGTTTCTTCAGTTATAAAATAAGAAAGCTGGATTGGATGGTCTCTGAGGTCCCTTCTACCTCTATATTTATTTTCCTATTCAGTCAGCTCAATTAGAGTAAGTGCCAAGGTGGGATATGGGACTCCAAACCAGTCTCTCCAGACTTCAAGTCCCTGGGTTCTTTCCATCACACCACACAGCTTTATTCCACTTTTTGGATTTTTATCCTGGATTAAGGTAATGGAGGTCTTTCTGAAAAGAAGAGGTGACAGGCGGATTTAATTATGCTGGCTGTGCTGTCCAGTTCAATTCAGACATCTATTAAACACTGTGTGCTAAGTGCTGGGGATACAAAAACAAAGAAGCAGACTCTGCTTCAGAAAATGTATTTTGATTGGTTTGAGCCAATTTCCTTAACATTGTAGGTATTGAAGCAAAGAGCTTATTCCATCTCAGGACTTCAGTGTTTGAAAGCCAAATGCTCTGCTTTACCTTCTCTTCCATGACAATCTGGGGACCTTTAATCTAGGGTTTTCTGCTGACATGTTTCCAGGGAGCCCTTTCCTTGAGAATAATTGGAAGAGAATAATTATAATGGGCTTACATCATATTTTATCATTTATAGTACATAGCATCTTCCTTGCAACCCTCAGAGGCACATAGGGGAGGCATTGTTATCCTACTTTACAGATTCCTGTTTTACAGATGAGGAAACTGAGGTTGTCATTGAATTTGCTACATCTATCTCAGGCAGCAAATGATCAGTCCTAATTTTTCCAGACTCAGAGTTTAGTGTCCATTTTGCTCCATTAGGCCCCTCTCTTTTTTCAGAAGAACTGATTGTATCTCTTTCATATTTGTTTCAATCCAATTTAGTCCCTGCCATAAGGATACAACCCTCAGGGCTTTTTCACTAAGCCTGGCTATTAGTTTCCCTGCCCTCAATTTCTTTCCACCTGCTGCCTGCAGGTATAGCATGTGCTTTGTCTCATCTCACAAAATAAGATTAAGTTTGGTTGCCTTTTAATCAAGCACAGTAGGATTGAACTGGGCAAAGCAGAGGGAGGTTGATGTTTAACTTATTTTCCAGCCCTGGGGGTGGCCAGTGTTCCTGCTCAATTGCATTAGATGAAGTCTGGTCAGAGCCAGGGAGAAGATTGATGTGACTCAATAAGACTTGAACCTGCTTGAGTAGCTTTGTACATCCTCTCCAGCATCATGCTGGTGATTGGTAGGAAGGTGGGCTGTGAGAGCTCCTAAAAGGTTGTCGTGAGCTCCTTTTCCTTGATAACCCCAAGAATTTGGGTGACCTACAGCTGAATGTGGTCAGGCCCAATATACACCTGTTACATCTATGTCTCTCTTTACTGGATATAAAAACTTAATAGGGCATGGGGGTAGGGGGTGGTGGTAGGGAAGAGATGCTTCCTTGGAACTGTGATATTTCTGCCCCATTCATATATCAGTAGTTGGCATTTACATAGCACTTTAAGGTTTGCAAAGTGCTTTATAATGTGTTATCTCATTCAGTCCTTACAACAATCCTCTGAGATAGGGCTATTATTTACCACCACCCCATTTTACAGATGAAGAAACTGAGACCAAGTGAGATTAAACCACTCACCCAGAGTCACATGGCTGGGCATTGCTTGAGGTGGAATTTGAACCCTGGTCTTCCTGATCTTCTAAGTGGTGCAGTGAATAGAGTGCTGAGACTGGAATTAAGACTCATCTTCCTAAGTTCAAATCTGGCCGTAGACATTTATTAACTGTGTGACCATGGGCAATTTGCTTAACCCTGTTTACCTCAGTTTCCTCATCTGTAAAATGAGTTGGAGAAGGAAATGGCAAACAACTCCAGTATCTTTGCAAAGAAAACTCCAGATGGGTTTGCAAAGAGTCCAACATGACTCAAATGACTGAATGGCAACAACTTTCTGAGTCCAAAACAGGCCCTCTATTCACCGAGTAATCTAGCTGCATCTAGAACTGTCTAAGTAAGGGACTAAAGATGCTGGAGCTACAACCATCATTTCCCCTAGCCTGCAAGGTAGTGAGAGATAATTCTTTGCTCAATGGACAGAGAGGAAACAGGAATTTGATAGTTGAAGGTAGGGGTTCACTTTTTTGTGTTCTTGACTCCTTGGGCAGTCTAGGGAAGCCTGTAGACCCTTCCTCAGAATGATGTTTTTAAACACATACAATAAAATATTTAGGCTTATCAAGGAAATAAAGTTATCAGAATATTCAAAAGCAAGTTCATGGACTTCAGGTTAAGAAATCCTGGTCCAAAAGAACTGTCCTGATTGGAAAACCAATCTTTGATGGTTTTAAGCTCAGAAAATAATAAGCATTATTACTGCTACAGAAAATAGATGTTCTTAAAAGGCCTTCTGTAGATCAGATTTTTGTATAGTCATATTAATACACTACAGGAGTTTGCTAAAAGAATGCTACAAACAAAACCTTCAGGTTTAGGTTTGATTTTGAACTTTACAAAACCAAAAAAATGGTCCAAATGTTCATGCATTGGATTAGCTTTGTGGTCACCTTTATTGGAGCCACAGACTTCTTTATTTGATTTGATGTAGAAGGAATTATTAGATTTATATTGATCTTTTCAGAAGCACCAACAGAGTGATTTTTGGGAACAGCAGCATTTTCTAACCTGAAAGGTTTTTATAGTTTTTAAATGCAGAATCCTTTGCTTATAATAAATAACAGTTCACATTTAATTGGGCAGCTGGGTTTCACAGTGGGACAGAGTGCTGAGCTTAGAGTCAGGAAGACTTGAGTTCACATCTGATCCCAGACATTTACAAGCTGCATGACCCTGGGCAAGCCATTTCACCTTCTTTGCCTCAGTTTCCTTATCTGTAAAATGAGTTGAAGAAGGAAATGGCAAACCACTCCAGTATCTTTGCCAAGAAAATCCTAAATGGGATGATGAAGAGTCAGGTAAGGCGTGACCGAATCGACTGAACTGGATATAAATCCATTTATATGTCTCTTTATGATTTATAAACCCCTTTATGTAATAACTCTGACTCAGTTCAGTTTACATCTAGCCTCAGATTCTAGTTGTGTGATCCTGGGCAAGTTTCTGCCTTGGTTTCCTCATCTGTAAATGGGGATAATAATAGGACCCATCTCCTAGGGTTGTTACAAAGATCAAATGAGTAATAGTTGTAAAGTGCTTTGCAGACTTGAAAACAATATATCAATACTATCAATAATGATGAGGTTGATGATGCCCTACTGTGTGCTAGTACTACGCCCAGGATTATACTAGGCTCAGGGGATGCAGAAATAAAAATCTATGCCTTCAAGGATAAGAAGGGAGGAAGGAGGATGGGGAAACCAACATGTATATAGAAAATGAGACACAAAATTTATGGAGTAATTTCTGGGATGATTAGGATAGGCTTCTCGTAGGAAAGGGCACATGAGCTGAGCTTCAAAGGAAACTAATAGCCCTTTTACATAGTACTTTTAGGTTTCCAAAGCATTTTGTATATGTTTTAATAATATATTATTATCTCATTTGGCCCTTGAAACAACCCTGGGAAGTAGGTATTATTATTATTCTCATTTTTCTTTTCTTTTTAAAAAATTATTATTTTTAAGTATTTTTCTGAGGTTACATGATTCATGTTCTCTCCCTCCACTCTTCCCTCCCCACTCCTGGAGCTGACAAGCAATTCCACTGGGTTATACATGGTTGCTTCATTTTTCAAATGAAATTGAGGTTGAAAGAGATTAAGCGTTTTACTAGTCTCACAACACGCAAGTGTCTGAGGTTGGATTTGAATTTAGGTCTTTCTGACTCCAAGACCAAAAGTCATTCTGTTTTGCCACCTCAGTGCCCAGGGAAGGTAGGGATGTGCCACAAGCCACAGAGAGGCGGAGATGGAGAGTGTGTTTCAGCTTTGGGGGACAGTCTGGGCAGAAGCGCGGACCTAGGAGGTGGAATATCAAGTAAAGGGAATAGCATGCAAGCCAGTTTGCTAGAACATGGAATAAGTAAAGGAGAGAAACGTGCAGTAAGCCTGGAAAGACACACTGGAACTAAATGATAAGAGACTTTAACAGGCCAATAGAGATGAGATTGTGTCTTGGAAGCAAGACGGAGGCCCCCGAGAGATAGCACAGTGACTCTGTCCGCCTTGTCATTCCTGGAACAAAAACTCCCAATTCCTGACATTTCCACCGTCCCTCACCATTCCTGGAATGCTTCCTTCTTCATCTGTGTCTCGGCTTCCCTTCCTTCAAGTCTCAGCTAAAATTCTACTTTCTGCAAGAAGCCTTTCTCAATCTCCTTTAATGCTATAGCTTTCCTTCTAGTCCATGATCTCCAGTGGTCTCCCCATTAGCCTGTGAGCTCTGTGAGAGCAAGGAAAGTTTTTTTGCCCTTGTGCCCCCACCTAGTGCCCACCCTGGTGCTTGAATTGTTTGTTGACTGATTGTAGTAGATAAAAGGGTCAGCCCTGGAAATCAGGAAGAAGTGGGTTAAGTTTTTCCCTCTAACCCTGTGATGGGCAAACTTTTTAAAGAGGGGACAAAGGAAAGGAAATGCTCATCTGTCAGTCTGTTTCTAAGGCAACTCTTTCGAAGGTTCATTGTATTATATCCTACTCATTGTATTCATCAGATTAGGAATAATGTCATATAGCTGGATAGAACATTTCAGGGGACCACATCTGGCCCACTGGCCATAGTTTGCCCATCACTGCTTTAACCCATAAGCTCTGTGGCCATGGATAAGTCATTTACTCTCTTGTAGCCACGATCTCCTCATATATTAAATGTGAAAAATAATATTGCTGAGGATCAAATGACTTAATATAGTCCACAGTGCTTTGAAAACCTTAAATTATTATAGTAGCTATTTGTCAATAAGCATTTTATAAGATTGCCATTTTTAGACACTGTGCTAGACCTGGGGATACAAAAAAATGAAAAAAACATGGTCCCTGCCCTCAGGGTGCTCACATTCTTATGAAGGAGACATACAAGACATAGATGATGAAAATGGAAAATGATCTCAGAGGGAAGGTGCTATCAGAGCCCAGACTCTTAAATTACTGGGGCAGCTATGAGTGAGGCTCAGTAGTAGAGAGCCAGGCTTGGAGATGGGAAGTCCTGGGTTCAAATCTGGCCTCAGACACTTACTAGCTGTGTGACCCTGAGCAAGTCACTTAACCCCCATTGCCTAGTCCTTACCACTCTTCTGCCTTAGACCCAATACTTAGTATTGATTTTAAGAGAAAAGGCAAGAGTTGGAAAAAAAAAAAAAAAGACTAATGAGTGGCTGATTTGCATCAATTATAGGAGGTAGTTTTCACGATGGGAGTTTCCAACACTGAAATGGTATCTCCAAGCTTCCTCTCATCATCTCACTACTCACATTTGTATAGCCCTTTATGGGAGATAAGGCATTTTCTTCGCAAACCTCATTTGATAGGTAGTGAAGTATTATCCCCGTTTTTGTAACCTGAGGTTCAGAGGTTATGTAGTGAGTAAATGGAAAGGGAGGAGAAGCTTCGGGGTTTTGATATCAAATCTGTTGTACCAGAGCTGCTTCCTAGTAGACCCAGTATCAGTTCTTGCCATCTCGGGCTCTTCTCCGAGGTACTGGATTAGTTCTAGTTGGCAAAACTTTGTTGAATTCAATTTGAATTTAGAGTTTCCTGCTCTATTATTTTTTGTTTTGTTTTGTTTTTTAATTTTTAAAAATTTTGAATATTTTCCCCTACTTACATGTTTCATGTTCTTTCCCTCTCCCCCAAAGCCCCTCATCCCCCCTCAGCCGACGCACAATTCCACAGGGTTTTATATGCATCATTGATCAAGACCTAATTCCATATTATTGTTAGTTGGACTAGAGTTATTGTTTAGTGTCTACATCCCAAATCATATCCCCATCAGCCCATGTGCTCAAGCAGTTGTTTTTCTTCTGTGTTTCTGCTCCCACAGTTCTTCCTCTGAATGTGGCTAGTTTTCTTTCTCATAAGTCCCTCAGCCTTGCTCTGGATCCTTGCACTGCTGCTAGTAGAGAAGTCAGTTATGTTCGATTGTACCACCCTGCTCTGTTATTTTAACTAAACCTCCTACCTTCTCTGCTTTGTCCACGTTGTTCCAGCCTCTGGGAAGACTTGGAGGATGGGCAAATGATTAAACCACAAATAAAGTGTAGAAGGAATGAATATAGGAGAAAGTGGCAGGAAGATATGGTGGGCAGTAGGTAAAGCTTGGGCAGAAGTTATGAGCCTGGATTAGATCGTTCAGTTCTCATTTCTAGAGACGTTTATTGCATGCCTGCTGTGTACATGGCACGGTGAGGGGTAGGTGCTGAAAAATTAAAATGTGAAATGAAGCAGTCTATAGAATTTGAGCAAACCTGATTGCAAAGCCTATAACCCTGTTAATATGGTACTTAAAAACATTATATTCATTTTAAAGATAAAAACACTGAAGTTTGGAGAGGTTTAGACTTCCCCAAGAAGTCTCTCCAGACTGGGAATATGGCCCGGACCTTCTGACGTAGTTCTTTTCCCTTTCTGCAAGAGGAATGTAATGCCAACAAGGCCATCCTGACCAGATCCTTGACTTAGCATTGAAGTTACTGGAAGGAGTGCAAAGACATTGGTGAAGGATGAAAAGTTGATGAAAAACTTGATCCTTGGTTTTTCTTTCCCAGGTTTTACTTTGTCATTTGTCCGATGGAGTGTTTTAATTAGACGATCTCTAAGACATCTAATTACAGTGATATCAGCACTTGGTTGATGAGGAAGTGGCTTGCGTGGATAACTTTTAGAGAGATTTGGCACTCCAAATAGATTTAAACTGTTCTAACAAAGTTTAAGTTATGTTAGACTGAATTGTTTACTTCTAGAACAACTCTTTCTCCCCTATTGTCACTGTATGCTAAGGGGTTATATTTGTGTACAGGATATTAGGATATCCCTTGGGGATTCAGGATATTAATTTTTATAGGACAGGCTTTTAAAGTTATTAATTGATTCATCTGGATTAAAAAATCCTCATTTTGATTTTTATTCTTCCATCCTCTTTGTTTATTGGCTTGAAAGAATTGTGTTGGTTCCCAAGTAGAAAAGCAGCAAGGGCTAGGCAATGGGAGTTAAGTGACTTGCCCAGAATCATACAGCTAGGAAGTATCTGAGGTCAGGTTTGAACCCAGGACCTCCCACCTCTAGGCCTGGCTCTCAATCCACCGATCCTCCCAGCTGCCCCCAACCAGCTAAGCCATTTTAACATGAAAGAACAAAACCTCTAAAGGAGTTATTCTGAGGATAGTGCTTAATCACCAGTGCCATTCCTCTTCCAGAGGGGGAAGAAACTGGAGAAGGAAAGAAAGAGATAATAGACATTTCCTTATGGTTTTCTTCTTCTTAGATGTTCAGTCAATCATTTGATCACATTTTGGCCTGGAGTCTAATGTCTGAAATTAGGAACAAGTAGGACAGGGCACAAAATGAAGGATCATCACTAGTGTGAAAAAGAATTGTGGAAGCTAAAGACATATAGGAGAGAAGAGCAGCTTCCTGGCAGAAATTCTTGAGGTCCTCTCTCTTTTCCAACTTCCTCTACTCTGTATATATAGGCCATTGGCTGGGGTCAGCTCTGACTCAGACTGGCCTTGTGGTTTCAGCTCCAGATCAGGACAAACTGAGACACTCAGAGCATATAATATTTAACAAAAGTTTACTCAACAGCATGGAAAGGTTCCTTAGTAATATGGAGTTGGTTCGGTTGGATGCAGCTCCCCCGGGGGCCTGCCTGCTCAGAAGGGATTGTTGATTTGCAGAGTAGTCAAGATGGTTCAAGCCTTAGTTTTCTGGACCAGTCACATATTGAGCATGTTTTCATTGCCTTCTAAATGTATCATCTATTTCAAAAACCTTTCCTGTAGATTTTAAGAGTTATTTTTATTATAACTTTAAAAGCCAAATGGATTATAGAAATTTTTGAGGAAATGAAAGCAAAGAGTTAACAGAGGTAGCTTGAGTAAAACTGTGGAAAAGACAAAAAAAATGAAGAAAAACATCTGGCTTAAGAAAACTGACAACTTATTTTATGAAGAAGCAGAATTTTATATGAAGAGAGTCTGGAAAAAGATTGTTAAGAATTAAAGTTTGAGAGCAACTATAGATGACAGAGAAAGAAGATGAAGGAGCCTTCCTTTCTGAGAGAAATGTTTTAATCATCTTGTGAAGAGGATAAAGAGAATTCACAAGGAGATTTTGCTTTGCTTGGTACCTTTATTAAACTGAATGTTGAAACTGTTTTCAAAAATAAGTTGAGGTTCTCTGTAGTTACAGTTATGATCGTAGGCAACTGTGATTCTAATAGCTAACACATCATAAATATTTATTCATGTATTTGTTAATAAATTATGTGGGCAGTAACTTTTTTTTTTTTTACATTTTTAAACCCTTAACTTCTTTGTATTGGCTCCTAGGTGGAAGAATGGTAAGGGTGGGCAATGGGGGCCAAGTGACTTGTCCAGGGTCACACAGCTGGGAAGTGTGTGAGGCCGGATTTGAACCTAGGACCTCCTGTCTCTAGGTTTGACTCTCAATCCACTGAGCTACCCAGTTGCCCCAGTAACTTCTTAATATTTATTCAATCCTAGGCTTTTGTTCAGTTGCAGGCTTTTGATGTGTAGAGAAATGAGCAGCCACTTCTGGTAAAAGATTTAGTCTTAATAAACTTAAATTTATTGGAATAATTTTAACTTATTTTAATAAACATAAAAATTAAAAATACAAATAAACTGGGATAGGGGCTTTGAGCAAGTTTGACTAATGAGAAATAGATTGGCATTTAATAATTAATTATTGGTAATTAAACTATAAGCATTAGATAAGGAAAATATATTAATCGTTAATAATATTGGCCAAACATGCCAGTATATCTGGAGAAATTTTGGATATTGAGAACAATTATGATAACAAGTCACAGAGCCATGAGGGAAGACTTAAAAATGAGGCTGATCAGTTCTTAAAACTCTTAAATAAAAAAGTGAATTTTCAGGTGCATAAGGCCTGCTGTCACAGTACCTGACCAGATGAATAGTAAATGCCATCTCCATCTGTACTGGATTTCTTGGTGGTGAAATTCTAAAGATTTTCTGGGAGATTTTAACATCACTTTAATGACCTTAAGGCTGTTACTGGATAACTTTGAGCCCCCTCCCACCTATCCAGGCTTCTTATACCTTACTCCTCAACAAAAACTCTTCATTCCTGGCTGTTCTACAAACAAGATACCCCATCTCTAGGCTCCAGACAGAAGAGCAGTAAGGGCTAGGCATTGGGGGGGTTAAGTGACTTGCTCTAGGAAGTATCTGAGGTCAGATTTGAACTCAGGACCTCTTGTCTCTAGGTTTGGCTCTCTCCAGTGGTTCCCACACTTTTTTGGCTACCGCCCCCTTTCCAGAAAAAAATATTACTTAGCCCCCTGGAAATTAATTAAAAAAAATTTTAATAGCAATTAATAGGAAAGATAAATGCACCTGTGGCCATCACCCCCGGATCGCTGCAGCACCCACCAGGGGGCGGTAGCACCCACTTTGGGAATCATTGCTTTATATACTGAGCCACTTAGCTGCCCCATTAGAAAACAAAGTACCTCCCAACAATTCCCCTCTAGGGTCCTCCAAGCCCTTTCTTGAAAGGAATATGTGTTAGAAGACAAGGCAGTGCTGAGTTTGCCAGAGAAGAAGCAGCTTGCATGCTGGAGAGAGAAGGCTCCAGAAGAGCTCTGTCCTTCCTCGTAGTTTTGTTTTGGGCAGTAATGGAGCAGAGACCCCCTCCCTGAACACCATCCCAAGGAGGCTGAGGAATGCCAGCTTCAGTCATGGAAGGGGAGACGAATAGGAAAGTCAGACATCAGTTAATGGGAATACAAGAAAAAGGCAGAGACATAAAAATTCCAAGAGGGAGGTTGGGTGTCATTCCCAAACAATTAAACCTACTATGAGAGTCAGGGATAGAAATGATGAGATCAAAGCACTTTGAAAGAACATGAACCAAAACCCTTTAATGAAAGGATGAATCTTGTAGATGCTCAAAGATCATGGAACATCATCCAGAAACTAAATACACAAATCACAAGAATAATAAAACTTAAGATATTGGGAGGGGAAGTGGATTGGAAAATAGAGCACTCTGGGGCAGCTAGGTGGCTCAATGGATAGAGAGCCAGGCTTTGGTGGTGGTGAGGATTATGGGTTCAAATATGGCCTCAGATACTTCCTAGCTGTGTGTGACCCTGAACAAGGCACTTAGCCCCAATTGCCTAACCCTTATCACTCTTCTGCCTTGGAAACAATACTTAGTATGGTTTCTAAGACAGAAGGTAAAGGTTTAAAAAATAAAATAAAATACAGAAAGCAGACAGAAAACAACCCTATAATAAAGAAAGCAGAGCTCTCTAATTAAGTTGAAGACAGACAACAGCTAAGAATTTAGAACTAGTACAGAAATGGTACAGGCTCTGACCACATAACAGATTTGGACCTCAAATAAAATATTAGAAGGCAAATTTAACAAAAGAGAAGCAAAAGGTATTAACTCTGAAAGAACACATAAATCCCATAGAAGCCAGAGTGACTCACTTTAAAAGCTGCACAGAGGTTATTTAAAGATGACAAGCGCCCCATCAGAATATGACAAAAAGAAAACCTGAACATAATGCTATCAGAAATACTGTAACATTTTGAATACATACAACAGAATTCTGGTTGGATGATTCTACAGATCACTGTCAGAGGAATGCTCCAAGGCATGTGATGATTAGATTTCAGAATTTCAGTGCCAAACAAATTTTGCAAGTAGCTGGGAAAAATTGTTCCTAGTTCAGGGGAGGAATGTCATGAATTACTGGGGACCAGCATTCATTGAGGAAGGAGGGAACATAGAATTGGAGATAGGATAACCAGGCTTTAGAAGTGGTTACTTCCAAAGGAAGGCTTGGGCTATTGACTTGGCATGTGGGGTAACTCCTCCTACATGACATTAATTTCTTTTTTTTTAAATTTTTTTTTTTTTAAATTTTAAACCCTTAACTTCTGTGCATTGACTTATAGGTGGAAGAGTGGTAAGGGTAGGCAATGGAGGTCAAGTGACTTGCCCAGGGTCACACAGCTGGGAAGTGTCTGAGGCCGGATTTGAACCTAGGACCTCCCGTCTCTAGGCCTGGCTCTCAATCCACTGAGCTACCCAGCTGCCCCCATGACATTAATTTCTTAATGAATTGGTATTTCCAAAAATGAGGCGCAGCAGAAGATATACCATTAAGAGAAACAGAAAATAAATTATGTATTTAAGAAGCTCTACCTCATGAGGGACATTGACTAATGAATAATATTAATAATGATAGCTAACTTTTACTGTATGCCAGGCACTATATGATCCTCACAACAACTCAGTGAGGGAGGTACCATTGTCCCCATTTTACAGATGAAGAAATGGAGGCCAACAGATTAGAAGGTCACACAGCTAGTTAAATGTCTGAGACTGAATTTGGACTCAGCTCTTCCTGACCGCAGGCCTGGTGTTCTATCCAGTGCACCACCTCACTTCCCTTAAAGAGATAAATAGCTGTATGTTCCATGAAAGGGATTAAGAATTCAGAACAGATTAGGGCAGTGATGGGCAAACTTTTTAAAGAGGGGGCCAAAGGAAACAGCCTGGGAAATTCAGGATTTCCGCATAATAAAAATAAAGGAGCAGTTTTGAAGGATAGAAGGAATATTTATATGAAAAATAAGCCCACTTTAAAAAATATTAGCTGTGATTATGATGAAAAAGTAACATTAACCAGTCTCCTCAGAGAACCTCTAATGGAAGATTTGGTGACAAGAAATCAATGTTTTGAGGCCACTGTTTTCCTCCCATGCTCTAATTCCTATTTACTTTTGGCTCTTCTAAGGAAAACACATTTTTCCTTACTATTGTGACCAGAGAAGACAGGGCTACTAGCAGAAGCAGGCTGTTTTTTCTATGCTGTTCCAGGTGCTGTCCGCATACATGGTGGATCAATCCTTATTCCAGAATCCTAATTTTTAGGATTGGTTTGAGATGCTTCATGAAGCAGAAAAATGCAGCTTGATCG
Organism: Gracilinanus agilis; assembly: GCF_016433145.1. Lineage (NCBI taxonomy): Eukaryota > Metazoa > Chordata > Mammalia > Didelphimorphia > Didelphidae > Gracilinanus > Gracilinanus agilis. The sequence goes on along the minus strand of NC_058133.1, from coordinate 205,774,832 downwards.
TCTGTCATTGCAAGAAGGAGTAAAGAACCTGCTTTGATTTGTGACAAAGCTCAGGCTTTCCAAGGCTAGAATCAAAACAGGAGAAAAATGCATTTTCTTTAATAAAATTATTTGTTGTTTCTCTTTCTTGTTGTTCAACCCACTAATTCTTTAAGATTGTTATTTAGCCAGCAATTAATTTTTATTCTGTTTCCAGGGTCCTTTATTAAATATAATTTTTATTGCATTATGATTTGAAAAGGGTTCATTTAATATTTCTACTTCTGCATTTAAAATCTTCTTGTCTTAATTTATGGTCAGAGCCAAGAAAATGTATATAGCAACAGAAGTATTATTTGAAGAATGACCTCTACCTTCAGGCCTGGTTTGGGGTACAGGGATGAATAGAAATAAGTGAGACAGAATTTTTTACATATATTTTTGGTCATTTGCCAAAGGATGACTCCTCTAGTGTGGGAATTTTAATGTAACAAACATATTTTTTAAAAATGCGGGAATTAAAAGATTCCATTTTTGGAGAAGTCTATTCAAAAACTTAACTTTAACCATATGAGTTGGAAGAAAGAAAAGGCCATCTGGATGACAAGATCTAAGCTAAAATGAAGCTGATAATTTCAGTAATATGGAACTTAGCAATGCCAAAAGCACTTTCTCATTTTTCTCACCTCCTTTGACCCTCACAACAGATTTTTTAAAACTCTGACCTTCTGTCCTTATTAGAATTAATAATGTATATTGGTTCCAAGGCAGAAGAGTAGTAAGGGTTAGGCTATGGGGGTTAAATGGCTTGTCCTGGGTCACACAGCTAGGAAGTGTCTGAGGCCAGATTTGAACCTAGGGCCTCCCATCTCTAGAGCCTGGGGTTCAAGATATTTCTAACTACATACCTGACTCTATCCACTGAGCCACCCAGCTGCCCCCCTTCACAATAATTCTATGAGGTACAGCACAAGCTAGATTAGCTCCTGGGCTCAGTGACTTGTCCAAGGTCACTCAGCAAGGATTAGAAGAGTGAAATCCAGTTAGGTGCTTCTCAGATGAAGGCCAGGCCAGCCTTGGTTTTTTCCTGGATTAGACTGAACTGGAGCAAGCTGAAGTTTAGCAACATTTCAAACTCATTCTATGAATTTAGCTCAGACATTGGTCTCCAGCAATAATTTTTAGGGTGTGATGGCTCTGCCAGGACCCTTAAAGCAAAAGTACAAAGTTTATTTTTGTGGCTTAACTCCACTTACCTTTGTGTGCTTTCCCTGCTGTCACAGATGGCCCCAACTGCCAATACCCACCACTCTCAAGGCTACCTTTGGGCTGGGGGCAGTTCATTCCTCTCCGTCTCTCTGATCCTCGAGTACAGTCCTCAGGTAGGGGGTGCCACACCAAGAGGCAGCGAATGTGGAAAAAGCCTCCAACTAGAAGGGATGCCTTCTAGAACACTGGAAAAAACCAATCTAAATGTAATGATTGTGGGAAAGCCTTTGGCTAAAACTCCTGCTGGAGGGGAGCCATCAGCTAATTCCTACGGTAGGAAAACCCTTGAAACCCTGTGGTTTCAGTACCAGCTCATCAAGCATCTGAGGATTCACTCAGGAAATAAAACTCTTGAGTGGAAAATTTTATGGGAAACTCTTTGACCTGAGGGGAACTCTTAGGCATGTCGCCAGCTGCACCATGGTGTGAAGGTGTTTTGATTGCAATGCACATGGAGAGGTTTTACCAACAACATCTTAATCTGTACCAGAGAATTCAGAGTGAAGAGAAATCCTGTGAGTAGATGTGAGTAAGGGAAAAATTTTCTTCCTGCATCAGAGGGAAGTGGAAGGTGCCAAAGAGAGTGAAGAAGGATCTGTAAGCCATTGATCACAAGCTGAATCTTAGGTCATGATCTGGATGGATGAACTGATATCGTAGCTTAAGACCCCTGATTTTCCTTATCATAACTTAACATCATCCTGATTAAATTGTTATGAATTGGGGGCAGCTGGGTAGCTCAGTGGAGTGAGAGTCAGGCCTAGAGACGGGAGGTCCTAGGTTCAAACCCGGCCTCAGCCACTTCCCAGCTGTGTGACCCTGGGCAAGTCACTTGACCCCCATTGCCCACCCTTACCAATCTTCCACCTATGAGACAATACACTGAAGTACAAGGGTTTAAAAAAATTGTTATGAATTGATGAATGTACTTGTTTAATAGTGAACTCTGTGACATAGCTCCATGGTTCAGTGGATGGAGAGCCAGGCCTAGAGATGGGAGGTCCTGGGTTCAAATCAGGCCTTAGACTCTTCCTAGCTGTGTGATCCTGAGCAAGTCACTTAACCCCCATCTTGCCCTTACCAGTCTTCTCCTTGGAATCAATACCAATACACAGTATCAATTCTAAGATGGAAGGTAAAGGTTAAAAAAAAAAACAACAAGTGAACTCCACTTCTTTGGCTATAAATATACTTGTTACCATTGACCCATGGATTCCATCCTACTTAAAAGCTTAAAATGGTTCCTGTAATGGAAGCAAATTCCATCGCCTCAAAGAAAGCCTTATTCAACCCAAGTAGCCCTTTTTTAGATTGCTCCTCATTTTTATCCAGTTTTTCCTGCCCTGCTTATGACATTCCCCTACATTTTTTCCCTGTCCCCAGTGATAAAGCTATGGTAGCACAAGACACATTTAGAAGCTCCCGTATTGCACCTGAGCAGTTCTGTGGTATAGACTCTCGTGGTTCAGGAGTCGGAGAGAGGACCAGACTTGGGGAGTGTCGACAGGATTTCACTAGTTCTTCCCACATTAATTCATGACTTCATGTTCATGCTATGCTAGCTCATCCCAAAATAACAGGTACTGGTAGAACTACTCTCCAAAGGATGCTGAAAGTGGCAGATCAATGCAGAAGAAACATTTGTGGCACTGAAGAATTAAAAAAAAATACTCATAGTTTGAATTACTTGAATTTGATAAAGGTACGAATGAGGCTTCATCCACCCAGGGAATATTTTTAACTTTAAAGAGAAGCTTAACATGAATTAAGTTGGCAGACTGAGTCAGCACTGGGTTTCCAGCATTTCTTGCCTCTTTCAGGTTTGCTTGTCCCCAAGTCCACCAGAGTACTTCCCCATTCCTACCTCTGCTCGCTCCACCATGTATATACTCAGTTTTGCAAGTGTGACTTGAGGAGAAATAAATGAGTTGGCATGATGAATTAGGAATATGGCTTCTCTCTTTCAAGAACTGAAGTATAAATTGTATATGCTGAGCTTTCAGTGACACACTCCATCTCCTATATGACTCAACTCTTCGTGGATATTTAAGGCCCTCAATAGTAAGAAGACTTGGGTGGTGCGGTGGATTGTGCTGGACTTGGAGTCAGTAAGACCTGAATTCAGATCCTGCCTCAGGTACTTTGTAGCTGTGTGACCCTGGGCAAATAAGTCACCTAACCACTGGCTTCCTCAATTCTCTTATCCGTAAAATTGAGGAATATAGCACCTACCCCTCAGGACTGTTGTGAGGCTCAACTGAAATACTATATGTTAAGTACTCTGCCTATCTGAAAGCCTATATAAATACTAGGGTTTTTTTAAAATTTATATTTTATATAAACATATAATTTATATCTCATCTATCCCCTGATTATCTTAGTGCTCTTGGAGTCTGGATCTTAGTTTTCTCATCTAAAATGATGACAATAAAATCATAAAATCTTGAGTTCGAAGAGACCCTCAGAAGTTATCTAGTCCAATCTGTACCTGATTACTAATTGATCTTAACTGATATGAGAAAGCAGGACCTAAAGGTCAAGCTTATACTCACTCCCTAGCATCTTCAAAACTTTCCTCAGCTCAAAAAGGACTAATAAAAACATACTTCTTATCTTTTCTTGTCTCAATAACACTCATTTTAACACTTATTTAATCATCATCCCCATTTACATAGCATTTTAAACAATTTTTTTTTTAAAATTTTAAACCCTTAACTTCTGTGTATTGACTTATAGGTGGAAGAGTGGTAAGGGTAGGCAATGGGGGTCAAGTGACTTGCCCAGGGTCACACAGCTGGGAAGTGTCTGAGGCCGGATTTGAACCTAGGACCTCCTGTCTCTAGGCCTGACTCTCAATCCACCTAGCTACCCAGCTGCCCCCTTACGTAGCATTTTAAGGTTTGCAAAGTACCTCCCCTTTCCTCAGCACCTTGTGAGGAAGATTATTTCCACTTTATGGAAATTCAGAGAGATTTTTTACTTGTTCATGGAAAGTGCATTGCAACTGGCAAGGGGTGGAGGCAAGATTTGAACACTCTACCCTCTGAATGTTGTGCTTTCCACTTCACTGGCCTGTTCGTGGGAACAATACTTGTAGAATAAGAGTTCTTGATGGTGGTCATCTTCATCCATGAATGAAATAGCTCAAGAGGGAGGAGCAGCAACGGGATAATGGTGGAAAGATTCAGGACCTCAGTTTGACTCTTCTTTTGCCAGTAATTTGCATGATGATGTCTATTCATCTAAACTCTCTGGGCCTCAGTTTCTTCATCCTGGAAGAAGAAGGGGCTTGGAGTAGCTGATCTTTATTATCTCTTTCCACTCGAGTTGAGGAACTCTTCCAAGTGGCGGAGGACAATAGAGGACCCGATTTTGGGAATGGAGGCCCTGGGAGGAGGGAGGGGGTAGTGGGAAGCTGGGGACCTGGATATGTTTTGAGGCTGCAGGCTGCCTTTCTGAATACTTTTCTTCTCTGTTGCAGCAGAAACCCCGGATGGAGGCCAGTGGAGGCATGGCGCACACTCCCACCGCATTGCCCTACTTTGTGGCTCTGTCCCAGGTCCTGGGCCTGACGGTAGTAGCTGTGACAGGGGCATGGCTTGGCCTCTACCGTGGTGGCCTTGCCTGGGAGGGTGCCCTTCAGTTCAACGTGCACCCGCTGTGCATGGTCATAGGCATGATCTTCTTGCAGGGAGACGGTGAGTCCCGGCTGGGTAAAGCTCAGATGGGAGGTGGCATCACTGCCCAAATCACCTCCAGTTAGGATATTAGAAACCACAGTTGGAGGAAGCTTTGTCCGTAAGCACAGAGCACAGGTGGGAATGGGAGGTGTACCTGTTACACTTGGGGAGGACAATCACTTTCTAAGCTTGATAGAGCACTTTCATCTTCACAAATATGCAGGAAACGTGTTTGTTCGGTAGGAAGAGGCCGCAGGTATTTGGGGGTAAAGGGAGATGGACCCTTCTGGAAGGACCAGCCCCATAAATAGAGTAACTTCTCAAGGTGGCACTTGGGAGCTAAAAGATGGCTGAAAAAATCAGAAGTGTTTCCCTGGGGATAAAAAGCTGGTGTTTATTCTCTCCCCCACTTGTAGGCTGTTTTCTCTGATCACTGAGAAGTGATTATAGCGAATCTCCTTCCCGGGGGTCTGGGAAATCAATTCCGATTGCCCCTGGCCACAGGCACTATTTTTTACAGGAGTCCCACGCAGCTAATCCTAAAGGGGCCACAGAGGTGGGAATACTCTGGGTACCTCCAGCTCCCTTTATCAGATCATAACCTTCTGTTATTTGGACTTTCCTCTCCTAAATCTTTGTCCTCACCAGGCCCTCCAGGCTTTTCAGTCCCAGCACTGCCAGGCCTTGCTCTGATTTCTCCTACTCCCTAGTCGTTTGTCGGACTCCATTGATCCTGACAAATCCCAACTCTGGGCTTCCCATCATCCACCTTTTCTGCTCCTAATCAAATGCTGCAGAGCCGAATTGTAGGAAATCTCTCAGGGGAACTGATTTGGGTCCAATAATGAGGCACAAATTCTGAGAGTAATCAACAGCTGGGCTTTGGCAAGCGACGAGCAGCAGGAAGACAGGATTGGAGAGGTGGGGCTGGAAATGAGAAAGGCTCACTGATGGGACAGAACTGGCTTATTTGAGGATGGGGTTGGGAGAGGGAGGATGTATATGACAATCTCCAATGGGCCTTCCCCTCCCAAGAGGATCTTTCACTTCTCTGGAACTGATTCTCTCTCTACAAATGCCCCGGCCCACACCTTCACCAGAGGTCGTACCCATCTCCTGCTTCTGCTCAGAGCCTCAGGCATTTCTCCTGCCTCTTTGCCCTCCTCCGGGCCTCCATTCCTGGTACCCCTCCTTACCTTTTCAGGCCTTTCTTCGATCCTGCATTTTCCTCCTTTCTCAGACTCTCTTGGAATAGTACAATAACCTCTTCATTGATTTCCTTTCTCCCGGCTATCCAATCAGTTCGACTCTTATTACTCTTCTAACTCCATTGGCTCCCTGTGGCCTCTAGGATCAAGTAAAAACTCTGGCATTTAAAGCTCTTCACGACTGAGCCGAGACTACCAGTTCAGCCTAATCACCCACCTGCTACATTGGATCGCTCAGCTCATGCCCGGGCTGGGCCTCCCTCCTTATCTCTGCCTCTTAGAATCCCCGTTTCCCTCTCCTTTGCATGAAGCCTTTCCCGATCCTCCAATGCTAGATTGCCCCCTATCCCATTTACCTTGTATTTTAAAAATCGACTTATTCAGATGTATGATGCCCTGATAGAAGGGAAGTTCCTTGAAAGCAGGGACTGTTTTATTTTTGACTGTTTGCTTAGTAGTGCATGACAGCACTGGGCATTTTAGGACTCGGTTAGGACTATGGCTAGGGTTCAAATGAAGCCCCAGATACTTATTGGCTGTGTGACCCTGGGCAAGTCACTTAACCCTGTTTACTGCAGTTTGTTTATCTGTAAAATGAGCTGGAGAAGGAAATGGCAAATCAATATCTTTGCCAAGAAAACCCCCAAAAGGGGTCATGAAGAGTCAGATTTAACTGAACAACAGTAACGACAAAGTGCTTGTAGGTTAGCACTTTTTTCCTAATTCTTCTTCCCCACCTCTCTCAGGAGGGCACTCACTTAGAAATAATAGGATTTATTCTGAAAAATACTAGGTCTAGGGATGCAGATGTGACAGGGGTCAAGCCTTGGGACTATTTTCTCTGCAAGCCCAATAAAATGAGGGATTCTCATTCGTTAGCCACAGTGGGAGATCAGCCTGTGTGATCAGCGATAGACTGAGTTGGGGATAAAAGATGTTTCTCTTTATTTATAGAGAATAGAGGCGATTTTAAAAAGCTCTTTTGGTGGGGGTGGTAGTTCTGAAGAGAAAGAGACAGGGGAGCAGCCCTTTCCCTTTTTTTGTTAGGGGCAGAGGGAAGGGTGGGAGGGGCAAATGTATATGAAGCAAAAAGATTTCTGAATGATTTCTGGGTTGGATCTGGTCACAGACCCACTGGTTTCATTTTTATTTTCCTGGGAGAATATGGCAAGTCCTCCAAATCACTGGATATCCTCCTTCTGCTTGGGGGGGAGGGGTGCTCTGAGCTTAGTTGCTAGGCAGAAGGGTCCATACCTGTTTCATAGATGGGTGGGTGAGTGGCGGAAAGGTTGGAAGCAGGAAACTCATTGGTCTACTTGGTCCCTTTTCTCATCCCCCACAAGCACTGCTGGTTTACAGGGTCTTCAGGAATGAGGCCAAGCGCACCACGAAGATCCTGCACGGGTTGCTGCACGTTTTCGCCCTCATCATCGCTTTGGTTGGTGAGTGCCCTGGTGTTCCCTCTCCTCCAAGGGGCATAGATGGAGCCTCACGGCCTCTCCTCGCCTCTCCTTCCAGCCTCACTGTGACAGACAGGTTCCCAGGCTGCCTAAGCGGGGGCAGCTCCTTCCTCTTCAGTCACGTTGGGAAGGATGGGACAGGCCTGGAGAGAAAGCCTGTGAACTCAAGGGGGCCCTCTTTGTCCTCTGGGGTCCTCTCTTTCCCTTTCCCCCCAATTCCCCCAGAGAACGTCTGACTGCATCCTTGTCTTCCCACTTCCATCCAGGACTGGTGGCCGTGTTTGAGTATCACAAGAAAATGAACTACGCCGATCTGTATAGCCTGCATAGTTGGTGCGGCCTCCTCGTCTTTGTGCTTTACTTTGTGCAGGTGAGCCCCCGTGCCCCAGCTAAGCTGGGTGGGCTCCGGCCTGGAGGCCCAGAAGGGCTGTCATTCAGGCTGGCCCCGGGCTTGGCTTTGGGGGAGCTCTGAGCCTGCAGCCCCGGCCCTGAGACTTCTGGCCCTGGGCCTGTGCGGGCTACATCTTCCAAGGTGGGCCGGCGGCGCTCGGGATCTCACGGCTCCCATTCCTTGCTGAGCTCTGATGCTGTCTCCACGTTTCTTCCAGTGGCTGATGGGTTTCAGCTTCTTCCTGTTCCCCGGAGCGTCGTTCTCCCTTCGGAACGGGTACCGCCCTCAGCACGTCTTCTTGGGCGCCACCCTGTTCCTCCTTTCCGTGGGCTCGGCTCTGCTGGGCATCGAGGAGGCCCTGATATTTGGACTCAAGTGAGTGACGGTGCCCGGTGAGGCACGAGGGCAGGCCCCACTGTCCCCAGGCTCACCTTTCTGGGAGGGGGCCGGCCGGAGGGCTCCCTGGCTTGGGTATTCCCTTCACTCTCCCCTTCTCTCCCCGCAGGAGCAAGTACAGCGAGTTCCAGGCTGAAGGCGTCCTGGCTAACGTGCTGGGCCTGCTGTTGATCTGCTTCTCTGCCGTTGTGCTCTATATCCTGACTAGAGAGGCCTGGGGGCGGCCCCCCCGGGCCGAAGAGCAGGCCCTCTCCATGGACTTCAAGACGCTGACCGAGGGGGATAGCCCCGGCTCTCAGTGAGCCCCTGCCACGAGGGAGCTGGAAGCAGGTCTGGGCCTTGGGCCTCTCCTGTTCCAGGCGGGTGTTGGAATATGTCTTTGTATTTCCTTTTCCCTGTGACTTTCCGGGACTCACAGGCTCCCCCTGAGGCTATTCCTGGGCAGTGGCAGGACCCTGAGGTAAAGGTGCCCTTGAATTGGTCCTGGGGAGGAGCCAGTGGGATAGTCTGGATGCAGTCAGTGTTGGTTTATTACCCCGTGGCCAGGGGCTTCCCCATCTCTCCCTGCCCTCTCCCCCTCCTTCCTTGGCTTTTGTTGTCCGTACCTCACCTCTTGGCAAAATGAGTTGGCTGCTGACCTTGTGCCCTTACCCAGAGCCCGCCCCAGAGCACAGCGGCTCCAGGCGGAGGAGGAAGACCCTAGAAGAGACCCACCAACCCCGCAAAGGCGTCCATTCCCCGGGTCTCTCTGAGCTGAAAGGGAAACACCATTGTTTTATAGATGAGGAATGTGACTTGCCTAAAGTCATATAATTACTTGTAAACTCTTATACCACATGATTCATTCATCTGGTGGCTTGGAAGGGGATTGTTCTAAAAGCTTTTGGTTTTGGGACCCCATAACTCTTAAAAATTATTGAGGAAGGGGGAAGCTGGGTAGCTCAGTGGAGTGAGAGTCAGGCCTAGAGACAGAAGGTCCTAGGTTCAAATCTGGCCTCAGACATTTCCCAGTTGTGTGACCCTGGGCAAGTCACTTGACCCCCATTGCCCACCCTTACCACTCTTCCACCAGGGTTTAAAAAAAATTACTGAGGACCCCCCAAAGTGCTTTTGTTTCTGTGGGTCAGAGCTGTGATATTTACTGTATTAGAAATTAAGATAGTGCGGTATTGTGAAAACCCCATGCCATTTACCCTCACAGACCTGAGCATCAGTGACTGCCGGCCTCCTTGGGCCACACTTGAGGAATCACTGCTCTAAGGAAGCAAATATTTTCAAGTGTCGTCCCTGTTAGGAGACTGTGCTGGGGCTCAGGTTTCCTTGGCTAGGAAGCTTCCAGAGAAGCCATGGAGCTCTGAAGTGCTGAGATAGAGGTGGGTTAGAAATGCTGGGCCTAGTATGGATGTGGGGCCTAGTGTAGATGTGGGGCCTAGTGTGGATGGATGCAGGCCTAGTGTGGATGGATGCAGGCCTAGTGTGGATGTGGGGCCTAGTGTGGATGGATGGGGGTCCAGCATGAATGGATGTGGGCCTAGTGTGGATGCATGGGAGCCCACCTGGAGTTTCTCATTTCTTTTATGCTGGCTGCCCTGGGACTGCTGGGGTGATTGGGAGGCGGCTGATGTATTTGACTTGCACAGGACCTCGGAGCTCTTAAAGTATAACTTTCTCCCTTAAAAAGCTTGGTCTAATAGGGTGGAGGCACCAGTTGGAGGATGGCTGGCCTATCTCTTTCCTTTCCCTGCCCCAGATCTAGGTGCCCTGAGCATGGGGGGAGAGGCTGGCTGTTTGCCAGACAAGCTCGCCCCTGCCCCGAGGAGGGAGATGGGTCTCTATGAAAGGCTCCAGTTGTTAGAGAGGCCCAGTATGGCCCTGTCCACCACATGAGCAAAGCTGCTGCCAACACACCATTAGCGCGGGCTCCGCCTCTCTAGAGGGCTGCCTCCTACTTGGGTCTCTGGAAGCAGGAGGGACGAGGTCAGTGCTGTGTTGGGACTGGGCACGAGGCCCGTCGGGTTCTACGCTTACTCGGCTCCCTGGAGACTCCGTTTCATATGGAATTGTTGCACCTCGGACAAATGGCCAAACTAGAACGCCTGAGCGTTTTGGACAGAATGACCGTCCACTGGAAAACTGTAGCTTTTGGCTAAGAACGTATTGCTACATGACATTTTTTTCTCTCAGTTATCTAAAGGGGCAAAGTTTTAGGTTAATGGGGGCTCCCAAGGCCAGAAACATTCTAGTGTCACTCTCCCAGGAGGCGAGCTTTTGTCTACCCCGCCCCCCCAAACTGTTATCTTGCTAGTGGTCAGTCTTATGTGAAATTTGCTTGTGTTGGTGTAGAAAACATGATTCAATAAATGCTTGCAGCAAACCTATTGCCCGTTTTCTTCAGGGGAGCTGTTGTTCCAGGCCAGCAGCACCCATGAAATCCACGCCATGGGGCAGGAGAGCAACAAACGATTTTGGGAACAGAAAGAAAAAGGATCAGAGTTGTTTTTAGTGACGTCGGGGGGTCTCAGGCACCCCAGCATGGCCTGATCTCCCCCTTTGCCCCTGAGCTGCCCCTCAGGTTGTAGCAGAGCGAGGACACAAGGCTCTGGAAGTCTAACCAGAAGGGCTCCCGGGATGCGGATGAGATGACTGGTGAGGTTCCCCCAGCATTCACGCCACATTTTCCTAGGGATGATCTCATTGTTGAGGGCTAACCGTTTGGCTACACTTCACGTTTGAGGCAGATGGCATTCCTGAAAAGCATTTATCAGTAAAATGATTTTAACAGGGAGTTTACACTTTTAAGGATGCCTGTAGTGAACCCTTTTTATAACATGATCATCCTTTAACCTGTTTCTGGGCAGCTGAGTGGCACTGTGGGTAGAATGCCAGGGCTGGAGTTGGGCAGACTCCACTTACTGTGTGACCCTGGGCAAGTCACTTAACCTTTATGCCTCTGTTTCCCCATCCATAAAAGAAATCGGAGAAGGAAACAGAAACCTCTCCAGTTTCTTTCCTATAGAGGTGGGACTGACTGAACGTCTGGTTTCTAGATTTCCCTTTTTCAGGAGTATTCTGTTCCCCGGATGAGGTAAAAGGAGAGAGGGCTTTCCTCAGTGCATTCTCCCAAAGCACTGCTTTGCCCAGTTGTGGGTCGCGCTCAGGATGGCTCTGACACTATGAAACCAAGACACAGCAGGATCACTAAACACTGCCGCTCCTTTGGGGTTTTACTCCCTGCCTCTGAGACACTTTGGAGGGACTTTTTTCACATTTTTGATTCCCAACCAACTCTTGGCCTTTTAGGTATTCATCCTCATTCCCCAGCTGCCTTGGAGTGTCTCAAGCTCTGGGGGATATTCGCCTTCTCTCCAAAACCTCTTTGAGATCTCCAGCGCTGGCTTGCCTTCCTGTCCTTGGTTGAGGGCTACCCTTCTCTAAGTGCATGAAAACAAGTAATATATATATATTTTTTACTCTTAACTTCTGTCTATTGGTTCATAGGTGAAAGATTGGTAAGGATGGGCAATGGGGGTCAAGTGACTTGCCCAGGGTCACACAGCTGGGAAGTGTCTGAGGCCGGATTTGAACCCAGGACCTCCCATCTCTAGGTCTGGCTCTCAATCCACTGAGCTACCCAGCTGCCCCCAAGTAATATTTTTAAACTACATCTCATTTAGTGCTTTTTTTTTTTTTAAATGACTGTCCTTGAATCAGCTTCCTTTGCTTTCTGGATTTAGCCATCTTCCCTAGGCTCCCCTCTAATTTTTAAGTCTTCTGCAGGAATTTCAAAGGATCATCTGATTATAGGCTTCTTGGTAAGGAGGCAGCACCAGATGCTCCATGAAGCAATTAGTATAATAATATTAATTCTCATTGAAATAACATTTTAAGGCCTACAAAGCCCTTTCCTCACAACAGCCTGGAAATAGTACAGGTGCCATTCTCCATCATACAGATGGAGGTTCTAAGCTTTGGAGAGGTTCAACGACTTGCCCAGGGGGCGCCAACCTAATTGTTGGAGCCAGGATTTGAACTTGGGTCTAGCCCACTTTCTGCTGTACCAAGATGGTTCCCATTCCTGGTGGTATTCTACCATCCCTGGGGCAGTGAATCTCCCCCCACTCTTTTTCCCCCCTTGCCCACTCGTCAGTGGAATCCCTGAATAGTTTGCTTAGATCCATGAGCCAAAGAGGTGGCTGACTACTCTTCTAAACTAGTGTAGATACTCAGTGAAGCCTTGTTTAGATTTCAAAGAGTCACAGGATGTTAGACTTGGAAGAAAATTTTAAATTCTCTAACTTAGAAAACAAAAGAAAACTCCGCACTTTCTGCTTTAGTAAAAACTCTTAAGACAGAAGGGCAAGGGCTAGGCCAACAGGATGGTGACATGCTCAGTTACAGAGATAGCTAGGAAGTGTCTGAGGCCACATTTGAACCCAGGTCTCTTGCCTCTATGCCTGGCACTCTCCCCACTGTGCCACCTAGCTGCTCCTCTAGAGTCTTAGAGAAAACAGGCCGAGGGAAAGGAGAAGTCATTTGTTTGAAGACACCCCAGGAGTCAGTTGCTTTGCTTTCCCCATAAGCCTGTATGTACGAAGGGGACTGGAAGTGTGGGAATGCAGATGGCCATTTTCTTCAGCACCTTTTTCATTGTAGCATGGTGGAATGGAAAGACTACGGGGCTTTGTTGGAAGCCTTGGGTTCAAGTTCCCGTTTCCTAGCAGTAAGAATACAGGCAAAATTACTTAATCTTTCTGGACCTCAGTTTCTCCCTTATGGGGTTATTGTGAGACAGACCGCTTCATAAGCCTTAAAAGTAGTATTCCAATACACTATTCTGACCAGAAGACTTTAATGGGGGCGACTATCACATTATCTTCCTCTTTCTCAGACCAAATTAGAGGCTTGATCCACGAGGAGCCGAGGGCCCCTAGGACCACTGCCTCTTCGGGCCCCTTCAGGGGCAGCTCCTTTTAGGAATCGCCACTCTTCTTCTTCCCTCCCTCCAAACAGTGCATTTCTTGTGGCCTCTGGGAATCCTTTGGACCCTGGTGTTTGGCCAAACAGACCTATAACTTGCTCACTGTGGACTTGTTCTCGTGTGCTCGCCTTTGGCTCCAGCAGCCCTCTCCTGCAGGATTCCCTCCCTCCCTTCCCCGGGTGCACGTTCCTCCTGTTCTGCCTGGGATGGAGCTGCATGTGTGTCCTGGAGGATTTTTCCTGTTCCTGCAGGTTTCGGTTGTTTGGGGAAATGGGTGAGGCTAGCTCAGCGCCAATGTTTCTTTAGCACAATCAGAAGCGATGGCGGAAATGATTGCCTTCCCAGGCCTTCAGGAGACAAAGAGCCCGCAGCGGCGCAGGAAGGCCGGCAGAGCCAGGGGCTTTCTCCTGGGATTGATGGGTATCAGTTTCGAGCAATTTCAGCAATTCCTTCAACAGTTTTACTTCTTAACTCCCCGGTCACACCCTGCGGTGCCAGAAAGGAAGCCGGAGCTGGATTCTTTCAAGCTTCAAAATGAGTATCTTCGCTAAGGTCACAAAATAAGCTTTGCTTGCCAAGGGACCCACGCGCTGCCTTCACTGGGCTCCTCGCTCGAGGGCCCCACGAGCCATCCACTCAGACCCCAAATCCAACAGTGGGAACAGAAAGATTCAGGTTGCCTGATGGGATGGGAAGGCGTTTCAGTTTTATAGTATTTGAATCACTAAATTAGGAAAGACTTTGAGCTTTGGTGTAATGGCAAGAGCACTGAATTTATACTAAAAAGCCAAGGTTCAAGTTCTGGCTCCACCTCCAGAGGTGCAGAAATGACCTCATTGTCTGTCCTTTACATTTTAACCCTTGCTTTCCATCTTAGAATCAGTACTGTGTACTGGTTCCAAGACAGAAGAGTGATCAGGGCTAGGCAATGGGGGTGAAGTGACTTGCCCAGGGTCACACAGCTAGGAAGGGGCTAGTTTTGGGTTTCTAGGACTGGCTCTCCATCACTGAGCCTGTCCTTTAGCAGACTAAAAGCAAGCAGTACGACTTTGGTCATCAAATAATCTTGCTGTGAGCTAGTTTCCTTTATATAAGGAAAGGGTTGAATTAGATAATGTCTAAGGGATCTTCTATCTCGAAGCCCCATGACCTCATTTCACAGAGGAAGAAACCACCCAAAGTGGCTCCCTGCCGGGCCATCTTTTTGGGATTATTTGGGGCTGCAGTCTTTGACCTCAGTCTTGGGGAAAAGCCCATCTAGCCTGTCACGCCGCAGGTGAGCAGAGGAGTGTTCCTAGGCACCGGGGCCCGCAGGCCCCCTATGTCTAGCCTTCGATTCCACGGGCCAAGGAGCACCCCGCGGGACCTCCCCTCCATCCCCCCCTGCTCCTTGCTGAGAGGCAGCTCCGGCCAGAGGGCGTCTGGAGAGGCCCCCCAACAGCTGGGAAAGTACCAGGCCAGCCACGGTTTTCCAAGTGTTAACCATTTATAAATAAGTACATTTGCTTTCATACATACAATTCATTGTACAGATGACAACCTGTATACATGGGGCAGGGAAATGCATTCGTTTGAACTTTTCACATCTATCTCACACAGCTCACATGTACAGACAATAAAACTGCTCAAGCAAGTACAGCAAAGGAAAACATCGTCTTTCCTTGTACGCGGGCCGGGGAGGGGCGGGCCGGGGGCTGGAGGCCTCTGGTGGGCTGGGGTGTTCCCGCTGCACGAGTTCACAACTGTGTGGTGTTCAATATATCAGTAGAGAGAATGAACATGCATTGGATAATATACTGTACAGAGAAAGTCCTTTACATTGGAATTATAGAAAAGCTAAAGGGGGACTAAGTGCATTAAAGCTCTTTCCAGCAAGTATCTTGAAAGGACAGCAAAGAGGAAGAATCAAAACTGTTAGTACAAATTACTTCTTAAATGTAGAGACTGTACATGTTTGTACTAAGTAAAACTGTCTTGGATTTGAAGGACAGAACAGAGACGGAGATGCTATGCTAGCATGGAAAGGAGGCTGACCTCCGGGATGACACCTGCCCAGAGCCTGGCAAGAAGCCGGCCCCCCTCCAGGAGAACTGGCCCACGAAGAGAAGCGGGGAGTGTTGCGGGATTTCCAAAACAATCCCTGAATGAAGTGTGGAGCTCGTCTAGAGCCAGGGCGAGCCGGTGCCCAGCAGGACACGAAACTCCTGGAACGAGTTATCCGTATTAAGCCCTCTGCCTGGCCCAGGGCATGGAGGGCGTGAGAGAAGGGTGGGGTGAGCCCCCCACCCCCATCCAGATTTTTTGGGCCAGGGACGATGATTATTATTAGAAGCAGAAAAGCCACCTAGCAGCAGCTGCAGAAACAAACCGGGCACCGGGCCGTCTCCTTCCCACCAACTTGGCCTCCGAGAAGCGCCGTGATGGCCTCTCGGCTGCATGTGCCCGGCTCGCCTGGCAGGCCGGTCCATTTAAACGCCAGAGATGTGTCGGGAAGAGATGAGATGGTTATGTATGGGTGAGGAAACATGAAAGTAACACTTGCTTTTTGGTGTCCAATTATTCATTCATTTGGTATTGACTTTTCCTAGCTCTGACCGCGGTCTGTCCGCCTGGGCTGTGTCCCGGCAGGCAGGAGCCAAAAGCATCTCAGGGTGGGTCAGCTGCTTTGAGGAGCTGGACACCGAAATGAAGGTTACCAACACTTCAGCCCTTAGTGGTTTATGTTACAAAACAAGTCAATGAAAAACTCGGTGATTATTCAAGTAGCTCCGCACAGAGGCTCCACCATCCCCATTTGTGCTTTGTGTCCAAACCCACTGCCAGGCTCCTTTTCTTGGGAGCGTCCAGAGCTGAATTCAAGGCATTGCATGGTGAAGGTCTCCATGACATGTCTTCCTAGGTAGCTCTCACCCCTAAGCCCTTATTAAACGTCGCTGGTCCAGGTAGATGGACCGCCTGGAACTCTCCGAAGACAAGAGAAGCTGGACCTCGTGGCGTACGAGTAACAGATGAGAAAGGCCGTTAGAGCTGGCCGCGGCAGGCTGGCGCTCTCTCTCCAGGAAAGCTTCTTGAGGACAGGGCTGGGCGGCTCCAAGAGTGTAGGAAGTCAGGGAATGGAACTGGCAAACTGGGCAGGGGCAGCTGGGCACTTGGGACTTCAGCAGAAAACTGGCCACCGGTACCAAGTGCGTTCCGCACAAGTTCCAACGGGGCAGTTGATTTCGACAAAGGCATTTTTTTTTTTTTACAGTAGAAAAATAACAGCTAACCTTTGAACTAAAAACTACCCATGGGTGACAGCCTGCAAGGAAAGCTGGAGACTGAGTGCAGGGGGAAGCCGCCAGCTGCAATGCAACGTTTTCCAGTGATCTGCTGGAACAATGGAACTCTGCTCCATCAGGATCTCCCCCTTTCCTGGCTCTAGGCTTCTCTTCTACAGGAGGCTCCAGTGGTCAAAGCATGCCACTCCAAGGCTAGCCCAGCTAAGGCCTATGTTCTCCTTCCCTCCCTCCCCTTCTCCCCAGGTCCTACTCTTCCCTATATTGCACTCTTCTCTGGAGCTAGCTGGCCCCAGCTCTGCCCTGGTGGGAGTCCAGAGGCCTCTCTCATCTGCTCCTGGGATCTTCTCTGACTGTTCCTTAGGGAAGCTCTGAAGGGGCCTGCCCAGCTCCTTTACTAACCAGAGAAGGCTCTGGTGCAGAGCCAGGGTGACACCTCGTGGTTAAATACCATAAAATGCAAATGACATCCACAATCAGCGGGATTCATTGATTCTGAGGAAAAATAATCTTTTGATCAATCAACAAGCATTTATTAAATGCCTACTCTGTGCCAGGCATTGGGCTAGGGTAGTAAATTAGATACTGGTTACTTGCTCTAATGGAGACACCTTTGAAATAGAAAAATATGAAAATTTGAGAGGAATGTTCACAAATGCCTATTTGCTCTGTGAACTGAGACAACCTTCCTCAAGCTGTTCTTAAAACATGAGGAAAAGTATCTGGAAATTTGGTCTAACTCAATAACAACCTGGAAGATTTGGACAGCGACTTAGGGTACCACACATGGTTTTAAGGAGTGGAGTTTTCCTGAGCCATCTGTTGAAATTAAATACATCTAAAAAGAGGAACAAGAAGAGGGTTTGTGCTCTATTAACATGATTCTTCAATAGTGCACTTCTGCAACCCAGACGAGATACAACAACAGCAAATACAAAATGGTCTCCATTTTGTCCATGCCAAATTTTCATGATACATAGATTTTTTTTTTTACTTTGTAAATAAATACTAATTTTCAATTGCTAATGTGTGCCTTACTGATCCAGTAAATAAAGTAACCATGTCTCAGGAGTCCCTAAGAAAATTGCTGGAAAAACACTTTAAAATCACTGCAAATATTCTGTATTTAAAAATTACCTAATCTTTTGATGTTTATATACAACAGTTATTTCTTGTGCTATAAATGTTATGATCCATTGCTTGATTTCTTTCCTCTTTTTTCTTTGTTTTTCTTGAAAAATACACTAAAAGACAGGAGTGGTTCTGCTATTTTCTAATGAAGACACTACTCACGCTTAAATATCCAGTATTTATCATAGTAACAAATTCAAACAGTAAAGTGCACCCATTTACAGACATAATGTGATGGTAACCCATTAGTGCAAGAATCCTGGGCAAAGAGAACATATTTTTGGTGAAAAACCTACAAGCTGCAGTTAAGTCACCACTTCCTCTATTCTTGGGTGGCATGAATGTGGGAGCTGGTGGGCTAGGCTTGAAGCAAGGGAGAGGGGGCATGTAGAACTTTGTAATTTCATTTTAAAATTGTATTTGAAAATACCTTTCTTAACCTGAAGTAGGACATTGATTCACAAAGTGCTGCTGGGGACCATGTCTTAAGTACAGTACTGGGATCATTGAATGGCAGTGAAGTAGCAAAGCAGGGCACAGGCAGTCTGTTCACAAGAGAACACAAGCTTCTCTTTCCCAGAAGAGGGTCCAAGTGCTTTTTCTGTTTCCAGCTCATTGACAACTAGTGCCCAATGGGAGTGCCTAATCTTGGATGAAAAAAAAGTATGGGCTAGGGTGGCAACTTTTTAACTTTTCCAACCAAGAGCACAAAAGCATAGAGGGCAATGGGGCTTTTGTTTTTATGGAGAAGAGGAAGGATCCTGGGACAGAAATGATATCAGTGGAGTGTTTGAAATATTACCCAAAATGCCAGCACATCTGTCTTGGTAGGTGTCTTTGTGCAGTATAGACGGGACTCTTCAGGCTCCTGATCAGGGAGGGCATAAGACTGAGTCAAGAGACTGAGAACTTTTCGAAAGAACAGAGGTTTCTCACTGAGAGAAAAATAGACAGAAACCCTTGTCCCACCACGAGAGAGGGGGCAGGAAGGAAAGAATCTAACAGAACTGATCCTTGACCAAAACGGAACAAAAACTCTAACCCTGTAGCTCAAGCCAAATGAGAAAATTCCAAGTTGAAAAATTTTTTTTAAATTAAAGAGGAAAAAATAGCAGAAACAGATGCCTGCCCTCATCCAGTTAAACAGATGTTTTCACAGATATCTGAAAAATGATTGAGAAATGGGTCCCCTGGAGCACAGGTTCCCTCCGTTTGTTTTCTAAACAGCCAAACTGACACCATCCTGGCCTGTTCCAGGGCCTAGATCCTTTTGTTTGGCAAAAGCTAAGTTAGTTGGAGAATGTTACCAAATCGAACCTTCATGCTTCCCTTTCACCCTTTCTAGAGGAGCAGCCTTACCTACTGCCAACAGGCCTGGTCACAGCTGGAATCTGGTATAAGGAGTGGTTCATCCTACAGCCCTTGACTCAGGAGGGCAGGCTGACTTTGAACAGTGTAGGTCCAATTCACTTTTGTTTAACTCTAAAGTCTTTGGTTTCTAACATGCTACAATTGTTGGTGCCCTTGCCATCCATCCATCCATTGTCCACAGTGACTCAAAAAGGAGATGAACAGGTGGCATCTACAAAGAATGGGAAATGTACAGAGGATGGCTAGAGTCAGAAACCCTATTGTTGTTTCCACACGGCTCACCCACCCAGGGCTAGAAAACAGGCCCAAGGGCTGACATTCTTTATTCTCTTCACCCTGAATCAAAGTTGAGAGCATCCGGTTTTCAAACCAAAACAACCACATATTCCTTAAAAGAAAACTCAACAAAAACCCATTTCTGAAAGTAGATGAGATTCTGGGAATCAAAGCAGGTAGTGAATACCAAAGACAGCTTTTGGAGACAGAGGAGTGGGGGTCTTTCTGGGCCAGAACGTGACAATTTCTGCTCCTCCCCTTAAGGAAATAGTCCTCTTGCTACAGCATATAGGCTTTTGGGAGAGGATTCGGCTTCAGATCGAGTGGCAGGTTGAATAAACATACTTGTCAAACTACACTCCAATGGAAAAAAATTTGCTTTCTGAGGGAAATAATGCTGCATGATGCTAGGGCCTAGAGGAAATTTCCTCTAGATGATACTTTTCTATAAGCTCCTGGCAATTCACATCAACCTCATTTTTGTTTGGATATAAGTAATTTTTGGTTAAGAACCTAAAGAAATCTCTAAGACTTGTCCAATTCCTTGACTGACTGAAAGAGTCAAAGAGCTGCCTAATCTTTATTTAAGCAAACCTGGACAGTCAATTTAGTGGCATTTCTAAACCTAGCTTCTTGGGTTTTAACCAAATAAGCAGCCTGATTTTCCTTTCCTCTCTACCCCCACCCCAAAAATATGCACACCAGAGGCAATCAGAATTATATTCTAGACCTCACTACTGCAGGAAGCTTGTTATTAAGATCCATCAGGGCAAACAACTAGCTCTTCCTTGAGGAAGGAGACAGAGCATGAATGCACAGACTGGCTGTTTGGAGAACACTGGATAAGAATGCAAAGGCAAAAAGGGCAGCACTCTCTTTTGAAAATTCCTAGAGGAAAATTAACAAGAACATCTCTGAAAAAAGGAGAGACAGTTACACAACACCACTAGGTGATCTGAAATCGATTGTCTATTTGAAAAAGCTGAGCAGTGTGACTGATCTCCCTGGGCTAAACCACACGGTATGAAAATCTCCTAGTTGGCAGCTGACGAGAGAGGGCACACAGCTGGGGTATGGACAAGAGAAACTACAATCCTGGCTTGTTGGAGGCCAGCTTCCCACTTGGCTGCATGCAAATGATTTCAGCATGTGTCTCTGAACACCACACAGAAATTACATGAGAAAGTAAGCCAGAGAACTACCCCAAATGTGGAAACCAAGCCTGGAAATGTGTGCTGAAAACATGGATCTCACTCCAACAAATGTCTTTTAAACATTAGACTCCACAAATGGTCTCTTTGGTTTGATTGGGGATGTCTGCCCTTGTCGAGAGTCCCTGGACAACTGCCTGTACAGGTTGTCCTGATACGC
This sequence comes from Gracilinanus agilis, assembly GCF_016433145.1. Taxonomy (NCBI): domain Eukaryota; kingdom Metazoa; phylum Chordata; class Mammalia; order Didelphimorphia; family Didelphidae; genus Gracilinanus; species Gracilinanus agilis. The sequence goes on along the minus strand of NC_058133.1, from coordinate 205,754,044 downwards.
CTGAGCAACAGGCAGTGTCCTGGCCACCTTTACATCAGGATACGAGGCAGCTTGGCTGACTCTCTCCAAGAGGTCTCCGCGGGACCCATTAGCCAGCATCCCATGGGGACTATAATAATCATCCTCCAGCAAATGGCCATTCTGAGCATTGTTGGTTTTGTTATAAAAGGCAATGTTGCCGATTGAAGACGGCGGACTGAAGGACTCGGCCTGAGGCAGATTGCCCGGAGACGTGGGGCTGATGACGGTATCCACTGATGAAACCGCCCAGGTCCGATTCTGCTGGTGGAGGTGGGGGTACTGTTGAGTCCGGGCTGTTTTATCTATGATCCCCATGAACGGTGTGGTCCTGGACCGAGCTGGCTCACTGGGGTAGCCTCCCTGAGTGGGAGACACAGGAGACAGCTCATCGCATGCCCTGTCATACGCCGGTTTCAGCGGGATCTCCATTTGCTGAATCGAGGAGGAAGGGCGGAAGGTGGGAGTCAGATTGGAGGTGGATGATATGCTATTGCTAGAAGGAGAGAATCGGAGGCCTACGCTTTGGGAGTGCAGCAGAGGCCTGGGAGTTGGTGGGTGGGATTTGATTTCATTAGGGTTGACCGTAATGGGTCTTCTGATTAAGTGTGACACGTCGGGGGAGCCGAGCTGGCTGGAAGAGCGCTCCAGATCCAGTTTGGAGTGACACACTGGATAGTAGGAGGCTGACTGGCTGCGCCCGATCTGGGGTGTCTGACTGTACCTCACCCCTCCACGGTAGGCGGAGGAAGGTCTCTGTGGAAGGTCTTCTTTGGTCAGCCCTCCATGCTGGCAGATGGCACCTGCACTGAGGCTGGCCTGTACATGTTGCACAGGTCTTCCATCACCTACAATCCCTCCAATTGACCCTTGGTAGACCAGCCGACTCTGACTCACCCCCATCTCTCCCTGTGAAGCCTGGTATTTACTGGCCATCGAATGAGCCACTTGGCCGTAAGTGCCGGTGGGGATGACCGTGCTGGAGTGAACTGCTGAGCTGGGCTGGTTGCTTCTCACGATCTGGGCCTTGGCAGGCTGCAGTCTAAGCCCTTGCTGGGGCACGGCCACAGGAAGCTGGGGCATCTGGTATGGCCTCTGGGCCATTTTGGACAAAGGAGACTTTGGCCTTCCAGGAATCTGACTGACATTAGTTTCTTGCTGGTATCGTACAGGAGAGCCAGACTGGGACCTATAGACGCTCATGCTTTCAGCTGGAGGGCTGGCCCGGTACTGAGGGCCTCTTCGGAGAGGTGATGGGGGAGGACTTGGATATTCTTTCCCCTGCCCTCCCACGGGAGGGGGGCTGAAGCGGTAAGCTCCACCCTGATGAGCTGGGGATGTATGTGGGGGACTGGGCCTGTAATGAGAGTTCTGGTGTGTAGGGGAGAGAGCAGGAGATGTGGACTGGTAACTCTGCCTAGTGGGAGAACCTACAGAACTATTAGACCGGAAATCAAAAACCTGATGTGAGCCGAGTGGGGAGCCAGAGATGTATGCAGACTCTCGATGGGCAGGAGAGGAGGGTGGGCTCTGGATGATGGGGAGCCCCTGGGTGGGCCGAGCTTCAGTCTGTAGGCCAATGGAAACGTTTTCGACATCCTGCTCTAGGTACTCCTCTTCAAAGATGTCTTGCACAGAATAGAGATCCTCTTGCTGGGGGTCAGGCTCAGCTTCTACTGGTAATTGCTGCTGTTGCTGTTGCTGCTGTTGCATCTGTCTACACTCTTCTTCTACTCTCATCAGTAGCCGCTGGATCTCACGATTGTTTGGACACAGCTTGATGGCCTCATTCAGGTCCTCCAGTGCTGCTGAAAACTGCCTGCTTGACAAAGTGACAAACAGAGGAACTGGAATTATTCTGGATCAAAGGTCATACCAAAGACTTAGAGCACATCTCAGAGGCCTGTGGACTTTCCTGTGGGGTTATATTGCAAGGGCAACCCCTTGGCCTCTATAATTTTCAAGGAGGAGACCATTTGGGCAGTCACTTTGAGAGAATGAATCCTAGACCTCTTGTCCTACAAATTCCCAGAGGATGATTAAGGAATATTTCCACCCAGTAAGGTCTTAGAGGAAGATTTTCTCAGTGTATGATATATACAAAGCACAGGGTCCTGCCAGGGTAATGTGGAGAATGGATAGGCATAGGACTGTAATTGAAAGTAACTATGAGATAGCACGGAAACTTCTATATTTAAAGATCATGCTAATCCATCAGAAAAACCCACCTCTTCTTTGTATCCTCAATAGCCTCTGCTCTCTGTTATGGGAAAGCTAGGATGAAACACACGCAAGGTCCAAAGCTGGCCTGAGCCGTGAGGCACAGACAGTGTGCAAAAAGAGGAAATGAACTCAAAAAGCAACATTTCTATCTTCTCTATAAAGACTGTTATAAACAAAAGGGGTCCTAAGGAGATATAGATATACAGTGATGTGAATGATCTATCTGTATTCTCCCTAGCTGCAGATCACCCTTGATAGTTGTTATAATTTCCTCTTTTCTCTAACAGTTGCCCAGGGAGGACCCCTGAGAGGTTAGATGGATGTGTAACCTTTCCAGATCCAACCTGGGGTTGGATAGATTAATATAGGGCTTTTGATTTGCCTTGGATTACGTTTAAATAAACAGGAAATAGGGAAAAGAGGCTATTGGCCTATCATGAAAGAGGTCTGGCATTTTATTTTCTTGGAAAGAGTGGGAATCCAAGACAATCAGCACTAGTATCATCTCTTAACTAATACGAGAGTTTGGCTGCCTGGTGGGCCTGGAGTCTCCAGTTCTCTTTCCCTAGGAAAGCCTGAAGGCGGTGATAGGGAGTCTTGGTGATCCAGGCAGAGGGAAATCTAGGATGGTGATAAGTAGTCAGAGGCAGGAAGACCCGGGCTCAGAGTTCTTGTGCTTTCCCTGAGCCCCTCTTACCAAGGGAAAGCAGCTGGGCATGACAAAGGGTATTTTCCTTGGTGCTTCTGTTCTATCTCCCAGCAAGACCACCCCACTTAGGATGTGTGTGTGTGTGTGTGTGTAGTGGGATGGGGAGGAGAAAGGGCCACACCCCAACCCGAGAAGGATCTCAGTGTCTCTCTTGCTTTCCTTCCTTTTCCTTTCTCACCTGCTGCTCCGTTTTGCTCTTGCTCTTGCATAGTAAGCTTCATAAGATTTCGGTTTCAGCTCCAGGGCTTTAGTAGCAAATTCCTCCGCCATTCCAAAATCCTGTTATCACAACAGGTGTGTAGATGAGTCATTTAAGAGATGTGGATAATAAACAACTTGGGAATAAAAAAATCAGATGCATTTTTTTTATGTTTGTGGACATAACCCTTAGGATTTTATGTTTGTGGATATAACCCTTGGGACTTATGGCTTAAAGGGCATGGCTAAAGGTAGAAAACTGTTTCAGGGGAGCCATTTATTCTGTATACTCTGCGTCCCTTTACCTGGAGACCACTGTCTTGGAAGTAGAAAGTCACCCATTTCAGATTTTCTTTATTCTGCCTCTCCTAACCTGGTTCCTTCTAGAAGTCAGAAAGCCGACAAGTTTTTCTCTATATATACATAGCTCAAAGAGATGCTCCGATTTGCAATCCTATGGAACCACTGTTCTGAACTATTTATTCCTTCATCTATGTCAATGATTCCCAAAATGGGTGCTACCGCCCCCTGGTGGGTGCTATAGCGATCCAGGGAAGCGGTGATGGCCCACAGGTACATTTATCTTTCCTATTAATTGCTATTAAAATTAAAAAAAAAATTAATTTCCAGCGGGCTAAGTAAGATTTTTGGCCAAAAAAGTTTGGGAACCACTGATCTAGGTGGTTCCCCTTCCATATTTTTTCAGTTGTCTTGTTGTATATACATATACACACACACACACATATATATATATAGTTTCTCCTCTAATAGAATCTTATTGCTGGAAGGAACCATGGGGTTCATTCTTACAGACATGGAAACAAGTCAAGAGAAATGTCCCTCCACTTTAGCAACTGGTAGAACCAGGATTCAAATTTAGGACTTTTGACTCAAACAACTATGTACAAAAAAGTTATCTACAGGGTAAATTGAAGAAAGGTGAAGCCACTAAGATTGAAGAGGCCTGGGAAGGGTTTCTTGTAGAAAATGAGATTTTAGCTGAGACCTGGAGGGAGAGAATTCTACACAGAGGAGATAACGAAAATACCTTCAGTTTGGGGGATTTAGTGCCGTATGTGAGAAACAGCAAGAAGGTCAGTGTCATTGGATTACAGAGTACATGGTAGTTTTAAAAGCCAAACAGAGAATTTTATATTTGATCCTGGAAGGCACAGGGAGCCACTGAAGCTTAATTGAATGTGGGTGGAGAGGGGGTGATAACCATTAGTCATAATTTAGAAAGATTGATTTGACGGTTAAGTCATAATGGATTGGACTGAGAAGAGACTTTTGGCAGGCAGACCAACCAGCAGGCTGGTTCCAACCAGGAATGAAGTGATGATGGCCTGCACCAGGGTGACAGCAGTGCCAGAAGAAAGAAGGGAGAATAGATAAGAGAAATGAAAGGACCTGGCAACTAAATAGATATGGGAAGGTGAAAGAGAATGTGGAATCAAACATAGCACCTAGCTGGTAAGCCTGGCTGCTTAGCAAGATAATGATGAGGAAGATGGGAAGAGGGGAAGATATGGGGGGAAGATAAATGAGTTCAGGCTTAGACATGCTGAGTTTAAGATGTATGTAAGAGACATCCAGTTCAAGATGTTCCATAAGCAGTTGGAGATGAGAGGCTACAGGTCAGCAGAGAGATTAAGGCTAGACAAATAGATCTGAGAATCATCAACCTAGATAGTTGAATCTACTAGAGTTAATGACACTACCAAGTAAGAGGAAAGAAAAAGGCTCAGAACAAAGTGTTGGAGGATACCCAAATTTAGTGAGCATGACCTAGATAAAGATATAAGAGAGGTGGGAGAATTAGGAGAAAGCTGTGTTCCCAAAACTTAGAGAAGAGGGTGATCAACAGTATCAGAGGCTTTAGAGAAGTCAAGAAAGATGAGGATGGAGAAACGGCCATTAGATCTGGCAATTAAGAGAGCTCACTGGTAACTTTGGAGAAAGCCATTTCAGTGGAATTAAGTTGGAAGTCAGATGGCAGAGAATTGAGAAAGGAGTAGAAGGGAAGTGAAATGGGGCAGCTAGGTGGCTCAATGAACAGAGAACCAGACATAGAGATGGGAGGTCTTGGTTCAAATCCGACCTCAGACACTTTCTAGCTGTGTGACCCTGGGCAAGTCACTTAATCCCAATAGCCTAGCTCTTACCTCTCTTCTGCCTTGGAACAGACACTTATTGATTCTAAGATAGAAAGTAAGGGTTTTAAAAGAAAATAAAAAAAAAAAGTTAAGTGGAGGTATCAATTGTATAGATGGCCTTCTTAAGGCATCTTAAGCCACAAAAGTCAGAAGAGATATAGGATGATAGCTATTAGTGATGGATGATCAAGTGAGGGTTTCTTAAGGATGAAAACACAGGCATGTTTATAGGCAGTAGGGGAGCAGCAAATAGACAGAGAAAGGCACTGAAGATTAGTTAGAACAGTGATAACTGAAGGAACAGTTTGCTAGAAAAGGAATGAGGTCTCATGTGCAGTTTGCCTTGGCAAGGAAAAGGGTCACCTCTTGTAGAAGGGCTGAAGAAGAAACTGGCAGAAGGGATGTGAGTGAGGTGAGTTGAGGAGGACAGAAGAGGAAGCTCTTGGTGAATGATGTCCATTTTTTCAGTGAAATATGAGGTAATGTTCTCAGGTGAAAACACATGTACATGCCTTAGCTGAGGTAATGGGGAGGAGAGGGAGCCATAGGGGATTTGAGGAAGGATGAAAAAGGTTTAGAAAAGTTGCTATGTGCGTGGGATTGTGAGTCAACTAGGGCAACATGAAAAGATTATCTTATTATGACAAAGGCCCAGTTGAGATTATGTAACATAAATCTGTGGTGGCTCCAGTCTGGATGGTTTGGTGATTTTCTCTGTCCTTTCAGCAGCACACAAACTAGGACAATAGATGATGGGAGTAACCCAAGGCTGAGCCCTGGCCAGGGTGGGGCAAGATCTTGTACCAGATAAGGCGAAGGATTTGAGAAAAGAGGACATTATAAAGTTGAGGTGGTTCAGCAAGGAGTTAAGATGGGAAAGATAGGACGGTATAGTCAGTGTAAGATGATAGCCTGGGTTAGAACTGAGAGGTGGAGGGGTTGGAGGTCTCAGTGAGAAAAAAAGAACAGGTTTGGAGGAAGAAGAGGACTGTGATCAGATAAAGGAATTTTAGATGCTGACCATATAAGTGATGCATTTGTAGGTAGCTGATGGCAATATCAAACACCTGACTTTTTCATGTGAGGCTAAAGTGGGGTGGAGGAATAGACCATGGGAAATGAGTACACAGAGGAACTGAAAAGTTAGGGTATTTGAAGGAATATTAATGTGTATGTTGAAGACTCCTGATATAAGGGCAAAAGCTGGTGTGGAGAGAAAGATAACATGCCAGGAACTGAATTCAATGAGGAAGGGAAGATAACCGAGCAGAGGCAGAATCTGGAAGTAGGAATGGGGAACGAGGAATATTCTGACTTTACCATATATCCAAACAGTCAGATTTGGGGAAGAAATGAATGGAAATGTAAACAGTGATAGAAAGGGTACAAAGGAATTGGTGTCAGGTCTCAGTGAGTACAAGAAGATGGAGAAAGGTATAGGTTTATGATTAAAACAAGTTTGGAACTTATGGAACAGGCATTCCAGAGGGCACTAGGGAAAGGAGGGGATAGTTTTAGAGTGGGATACTGATTTGAGGGGGACAGAAATAAGAGAGCCAACCTTGGGGGATTAAGAACAAGGTGTGAACAATGGTAGCTGGGAATTTAGAATCTCTGGGATGGAAGGGAAGGGGGAAAGGAACAAGCATTTATTAAGCACCTCCTATGAGCCAGGCACTGTACTAAGTCCTTTTAGAAATATATCATTTGAGGGGGCAGCTGGGTTTGATTTGATTGAGAACCAGGCCTAGAGACAGGAGGTCCTAGGTTCAAATCTGGCCTCAGACACTTCCCAGTCATGTGACCCTGTGCAAGTCACTTGACCCCCATTGCCTAACCCTTACCACTCTTCTGCTTTGGAGCCAATACATAGTATTGACTCCAAGGTGGAAAGTAAGGGTTTAAAAAAGAAAAAGAAATATATCATTTGATGTTCAAAGCAATCATGGGAAGTAGGTGCTATCCCCCACTTTATGGTTGAGGAAACTGAGGTTAAATGACTTGTCAAGGTCACGGAGCCAACAAGTGTCTGAGACTAAACTCTGGTCTCCTTCACTCTATATCCAATGCACTATACATTATGCCACCTAGCTGCCTGAAGAGGGAATGACAGAATGGAAGAATTTTGATTAGAGAAAAATGAGTTCAGGTAGATTACAGGTTTAAAGGGGTTTAGCCTGGGGGTGGAGTTGTCTAAGGATGTCAAGCAGCAGTATTTAGCTGGAAAATAGAGTGAGAGTTCTCTAAGCATTGAGGATGTAATTGCTTAGAGGTCATTCTAGGTGGCTGGTGAGATTGCATGGAACAAAGGGCTCCAGCTCAAGGCAGCTACACGTGGGGCTCTGAATTGGGTGAACTGCCTTTTCTCTCTCTGAGGACCCCAGGGAATACCTTCCAGAGAAGCTCTGCAGACTGAGCAGAACCCAGGATTTTCATTTATTTATTTATTAAAAATTTTATTTTGAATATTTTCCCATAGTTACATATTTCATGTTCTTTCCCTCTCTCCCAAACTCCCCTAACCCCCCTTAGCCGACGCACAACTCCACTGAGAACCCAGGAATTCTAAAGGACCTTGAAAGAGAAGCTCCTTTTCCCCTAATGCCAAAGGCTTTGTTTCAGAATAGGACACTTTCTTTCATGCTAGTACTGGCTCCAGCCTTGCTTGAAAATCAGTGCTAGTGAAAACTAAAGGCTGTGGGGCATACAAGAAGGGTCTTTAAAAGCCAGAGAGTGGGAAAGGCCTTCAGTTCAGTTGTTGTCAACTCTTTGTGACTCCATCTGAGGTTTTGTGGCAAAGATACTGGAGTAGTTTGCCATTTCTTTCTTCAGCTCATTATTTACAGATGAGGAACTGAGGCAAGCAGGGATAAGTGATTTGCCCAGGGTCATGTAGCTAATAAGCAGATTTAGTTTTTTTAGTATCATTTTGAAAGAAAAAAAAATGAGGCAAGTAAAATGGCAAGACCCTTGAAGTCTGGTCTCACTTCTTTGGCTTCCTTGCTATAGTACCAACATATTTTCAATGGCTGAAGAATACTTCTGTCACTCTTTCTCCTTTCTCTGCAATAGAAATTACTTAGTCTAAGACAACCTCAAGCTTTATCTGATTTACAGTCACCTCTCCTTCCCTGATGGGATCATGAATCATAACCCTTTTCTTCTATAGAAACACCTTGGGGATAACTTCAGTGTCTGAAACAAAAGCAGGAAGTACTAAAGAAAAATTCTGGGGACCTTCTCCCCATCAAGATCTCTTTTATTCCCAAACTTCTGATTAGAGAAAAAAGGACTACCTACACAAGTCATCTGTATTAAGATACTTGGCAGTATGTATTAAGATACTTGGCAGATACAGTACTGGGCTTGCTGTCAGAAAAACCTGGGTTCAAATCCTGCCTTAGATGTTTGTGACTTTAAGCAATTTGGTTAATCTCTTAGTGCCTTAGTTTCTTTAGCTATAAAGCAAGGGGGCTGGATTTTATAGCCTCTGAGGTCCCCTATAGCTCTAAATCTATTATCTTTTTTTTTTTTAATTTTAAACCCTTAACTTCTGTGTATTGACTTATAGGTAGAAGATTGGTAAGGGTAGGCAATGTGGGTCAAGTGACTTGCCCAGGGTTACACAGGTGGGAAGTGTCTGAGGCCGGATTTGAACCTAGGACCTCCTGTCTCTAGGCCTGGCTCTCAATCCACTGAGCTACCCAGCTGCCCCCTAAATCTATTATCTTTTGATCTTTTTCACTGAGGACCAAATCATGAACTCTTGTCTATTAACACTTGTTTTGGGTTAATTTCCACTCTGTCTCTCTCTCTCTCACTCTTTCACCTTACCTTCTTAGTATCAATTCAACTAGCAATTGGGGTTAAGTGACTTGTTCAGGGTCACACAACTAAGAAGAGTCTGAGGTCAGATTTGAACCCAAGTCTTCCTGATTCCAGGCCTACTGATCTATCCACTGTGCCACCTAGCTGCCCCTTTAATCTGCTTTCCTTAGAACTCAGAGGCCTAAGTTCCTTAGACTAAATTGTGTTAGATGTTCAAAAAATAGAAACATATGACGAGAATTATTTCTCAACTGGTAGAAGGAAATGTGGGGGATGAAGGATTCTGGAATGAAAAGAAGCACTTAGGAATCAATTCAAGACTGAACTCTTGGAAGCTGAACTCCCTGAAGTCCATGGCCCCAAGCTCCTCTTTTTAGACCTTCTATACATATAGGGACAGCTTTAGAAAATACATAATCAATCAGTTCCAATTCTTTAGGGATTTAAGTGGAATTTCCGAAATTATTGCTCTCATTTCCCAAAGAGGAAATCCAGCATCATGAAAAATCATAAAACTAAAACATACAATGATAATTCTTTCCTGATTTTGACCCTAAATGTTTTCAAACTTTTGTCTGGCCAGTGCTCTGCACTTAGATGGTATTTAATGAAAGTTTCTTGAATTGCTTACTTTCAAATGATAAACAGCAGTGCTCCATGGACAGCCAGGTTCTAAGTGGCAGAGATACGTTTCAGAGGCCCAATAAGAGCTGGTGCAATAAGATGATCTATTTAGCATGCAGCTTATAAGGTGTAAGAAAAGAGCTGGGACAAGTCATACTACTTACATTCATTTTCCTGCGACATCTGGAGAGGTTGAGGAGGAGAGAGACTTTTAATTCCCGGAAAGTTTTCAAATCTTCACCAAACCCTTCCCTGGGAAATTTCTTCAGGGCATACTGGTAACGCTGGGCTGCTTCTTTCACTTTACCTTTCTATGATTAGTACACAATGGTGAAAAACACTCATTAGTTTGCTGAACAGCTATGGCAACCTTGTCCCCACTCTCCTTTTCATCAAAGCAGCTGTGCTGGCCAGCTAATCCCCTAACTTCCTTTCTGTCTGTCATTTCTAACCCCTAGGCCTGGGGAAAGAACAGGGCTAACCTCAGCTTTGATGATGGGGGACATGAAGGCTGAATCTGTCAGGGAACAAACCAGGCTGGAAAAATAAAACTTACTGATAGAATACTTATGGGTTAGAAAAACTGAGATTCAAAAGGTGTGCTTCCTTAATGTATTGCTGTCATGGAATTGTCCAGAATCTTGTGATGGAAAGACATCTGGAGTCAGTCCACATTCCATCCTATTAAGGCAGCAACAATTCAGCAAAAAGGTCCCTTCCCTGAGGGGGGATAAATGCTCTTACTTTAGGGGCATAATCCACACCAGGTTTGAGGGACACATATGAATAATGACGGTGTCAACTTTATGGCTATTCCATACTCATCTTAGACCTAAAGCCCACTTAGGCAGAGCTCATTGTTCCTTCTCTCTGAAAAATACGTAATTCTTTTCTGTTTTTGGCCTTTGGAAATGCTAGGGTGGAGTTGACTTCCTGTAAGATTTCTACAACTGACTTTTTAGAGGAAATATTACTATCTGAAGTCCTCGTTTGTTAGCCTTTAACAGGAAGTTATTTTTTCTCACAAAGGATGGGAAAAATAGAAGTAGCCCAGATATTCCTTCTAGTCCCTAAGAGATGGAAGAAAATAACCTTCAGTTTCCTTTCCCTATTCCAGAGGAAAAAGAGTGGTAGAAAGCAGTGAAGCTGGACAACTTGGTAATAAGGGGGAATTATAAAAGAATCATTTGCTAAGTGGCCTATGGGAAAATCAGCATTGTAGCAGAACCCAGTTTGGGTGGACTGTGCTACCTTGTGGCCACAGGAAACTTTAAATGTTCCCAGGTTTACATCTCTAGAAATCAGGCAGGAGAGAGATTGAGAAATGCTTGTAGCTGGGCCCTTTTGTCCCTTTGAGCTGGCCTTCCTAGTGCCATAACCAGCACTACTGAAATCCTATCAAGGATTATATGGATAAAGAGTAGGTCTATGATTTCACTGGTGCTAAGAACTCTCACATGAGCAAAATTCCTCTTACCAGTGCTGGTTGGCACCTTCTCTGCTGCCTAATATAGTCTTAGAGAATTACCTAGAACACTGAAAGAGTGATTTTCCCAGCATCATATAGCTAGTAGGTGCCAGAGATAAATCTTTAAAAAACCAAACAAACTCTTACGTTCTGTCTTAGTAACAATCCTAAGACAAAAGGGCAAGAACTTGGCAAATGAAGTTAAATGACTTGCCCAAGGTCACAGAGGTAGGAGGTATCTGTGGCCATATTTGAATCCAGGTCCTTCCAACTCCAGGACTGGTGTTCTAGCCACTGTGCCAACTCACTGCCCCCAATAGGTCCTGAACCCCGGTCTTCCTTGTTCTGAGGCTGGTTCTCTATCTACTGTACCAATTTGCCTCTCATCAAGGATTATATTCAAATCAAAATCTTTTTTTTCCTTCCTTCTTTTCCTTCCTCTCCATTCACCAAGGAAGGGTGAACATTTCTAAGGAAGCTAGTTGAATAGGAACAGGGGCAATTATTCCCTATCTTATTGAGGAGAGAACAATTCTTACTTTAGGACCTCAGAGCCATGGGATAAAAAATAGGGCACAAAGAAACAAAAGTCTAGAAGGTTAACAACCTTATCCAAAACCACATGAAGTGAGGACTTAGGAGATAAAGCTTCCAGGGACCCAGAATCCTCATGGCTCTCACTCTCAGGCCACTCAAGAAACAAAAGACTTTTCTCAGAAGCCACTGCTCCCTTCTGACACATGGGTGAATTGAAAAATACTATACCAATTCATCTAAAGCCAGCAAGATGAATCCTGACAACAAAACATTCTTAGAGTATTGTTATAGAACCAAAAGAATCCTTGGAGAACCATAAATTGCAAGTCTCTAGAAGGCAGAAAACAAAAGGCTAGTAAATAAAGGCCTGGAATGGAACAATGAACAGAGGGGTAGGAGAGAAGGATATGCCCTCTCCCCACCACCCTCATTTTGAATGACTTCAAGACAAAACTCCTACTTAGCAATGTTGGGAAATTTTTTTATTTTTTCTTTGATGGGACCTGTAATTTTATTGGTGTAGGGAATACCAGGTGAAGAAACTTGCTGATCAATAACTATTTTGCAAATTATATTCTTAGAGAATTTCCTGGGAGCACTGAGAGGGCAAGTACCTTCTTTGGTCAGTAAGTGGAAGAGGCAAGGCTTAAACGTCCAGGACCTTCTAAAGCCAGCTCTTTATTCACCACACCAGATAGCCTCTTTTAGGAAATTAAGAACTTTTATCATAAGCCTTTTATCTATGAGTTCAGTGACTTCCTGCCAAAGCTAATAGTTAATTTCATTTCCCTACTCCCTACAAAAAAGAATGGCTGTTTGGCAAACTGATTTTGACTTAACTCTGTTCCCTGATTCCCCCCCCTCCCCCACCTTTTCCTATTTAATAGGCCCAATATCTAGGGTAGGTGAGCAGATTAGGTTCTGATATGTAATGAGTCAGAATTTGAAAGATGGGAGAGATCTCAGATCATAAGATCATAAATCTAGAGCTGGGAGGGATTCTGGAGATAATTTAGTTTAACTCTTTCATTTCACAGATAAGAAATCTGAGGTCCAGGCAAGTCTCCTCATCCAACCTGAGAAGAAAGGCAATCTATGGTGGTTATAGAGCCTCTGCTCAATAGCAAATAAGTGAACTGGATCTGGTCAGACTGCTTACTGCTGAGGCCTGGTCACTGTAAGACAAATGAACTTAATCTTAGGGATGCATAGAACCAGACCCTTCTAAGTTCCAATTTCAGCACCAATTTAGGGAATGGCATTTTCCATTCATTTTTCCTTGGGAATAAAGGTTAGTTTGGTCAAGACTGGTAGACTCTAACAGCTTTTTGACCTCTTCATACCTTATAAAACATGTCCCCTTCCTCCATCAGCTTGCTCAACAGGATGATCATGATGTCTGGTTTGGAGGTGGCCATCGCCCAAGTGGCTGGACCTGTAGTGTACAGGATGCATGATGGGTAAAGAACTCATACAATGCAAGGGTGGTAGGAAGCTAGGTGAAAAAAATATCCTGGGGGAATTTCTGCTGAGAGAACAACTTGGTGTGAGCATAATGCTCTGTGATTAGTTTATCTTTTAGATTTGAAGTACTCCAAAGCAACAGAGTTTGAATTATATTCACCTTAAAATGTGAACTAGTGCCACAGGAGGGCAGCAGAGCCTGTGGGAATCATTTGGTTTAAAAATTTTTTTTAATGTTTTAAGTCAGGCTTTCAGAAAAGGGGGTTTACAATAGATATCATGACAGGTAATTAAAATTTTTACTGGTAATGTATTTTTGAAACTGGGACTCAAAAGTCCCAGCTTTTCGGCCTCTTAATTTTGAGAAGCATTTTGCAGGAAGGATACCAATACTCAAACCTCTTTCAAAGTACAAGGACCAAAGAGGGCTCCCTGAGTAGGAGACGGTCAGAGCTAGGATTACAGTGCTAATGCAAACAGTCCAGAAAAGAGCTGACTTCACCCAAAAGAAGGGGAAGGAAGGGATAAGCAGATTAGTTCACAGGCTGCCTGAAAGAACCCACCCAGTTTTCCCAGGGTTAGTTTGGTCAAAAGTTCAAGTTATTCTCTACAACAGTCATTAAAATAAATCTTCTTTTAAGGTGAAGTAAATTAAAAGATTAGAAGTGTGGGGAACTCATGCAAGCTAAATCAAAGAGGAGAAGGCAAAGCTGACCAAGCCATCAGACTGGGCCTGATGCTGACAGCGGTGAGATATACCTCGTGGGCGACTCGGTAACGTCTGACAACCTTCAAAGAAAGGAGAAAACAAAAAGTTGTAGGAGAGGAAAAAAAATGAATGAAGGTGAAAAAAAAAGAAGGAAAAAGCAGCAGTGAGAGGCAGGCAGCAAGAAAGCTGGCATACCAGCCAACCCCTTCTCTAGGCCCATGGGATGGGGGAGCAGCTGAGGGCAGCAATAGCGCAGGGACTGGAGAATCTGGAAGCACATTCAGAGCAAGGGAAGCAGGCTCATTGGGAGAGCTGTGAGATGGGGCTGGTACAGAGGCATCAGGGTCACAGTCCTAGCAGACCGCTGGCCAATGCTGAACTCAGGGTGTTATAGACAGGAGCTCAGGTGGTGCTCTCTCTGTGCCAGTCATCTTTATTTTACTTGGGAAATGGTCCTGCAGAATCAGGGAGTGTGGGCAGCAGGCCCACGCTCATACCACACATTTGGGGCCTTAAGACTATGGGACCAGTCCTGCCCAGGGTGCAGGTGGCCAGCGCCTTCTCCCTATCCCCTACCTATCTTGGCTCCTTTCTTCAGAAGGGTGACTACGACAGAGGTGTTTCGGCATCCCACTGCCCTGTCCAGTGGACGCATCCCACTGTAATCGACATGCTCAATCATGGCCCCATGATCCACCAGGAACTGCACCTAGGATATCAAATAAATAAATCATTAGCCTGGGCTTGGTGGGATAGCACAGATCTATCAGGGACTTAGGTGGCTGCATTTGTATTCTCTTTAGTCAGGCTGGGAGACTAACTAACCAGTTAATTAACAAATGTTTATGGAGATAACTAGTAGTAGGAGGAAGTTTATGAATTGGAAAAACAACAAGAGAAGCCCTAGTCCTGACCCAGCTGGCCAGAAGACAAACTCTGAGTAGTCAAGGTAAAAACATAAGAACGTCTATTTAGTGATACCACAAACTGCTTTATTATTCTTATAAGATGTAAGTCTCAGCTTTATGGAAGAGAATGTTAGGTTCTCAAAGATTTAGAGTTAGAAGGGACCTCAGAGGCTATTAAATCCAACCAATCCCATTTGCCTCCCATTTTACAAATGTAGCAAGTGAGGCTCAAAGAATTTAAATGACTTGCCCAGGATCACACTGTGTCTGAGGCAGTACTTATGCCTTCCTGACTCTAAGTCCAGCGATCTTTCCATTAGGTTGCCAGGAGTTATGTTAAATTATTGAATCCTGTTTTAAGTCTGTCGACATGGGTTTATGAGTATTTTATATTTAGTGTTTCTTTTGAATGTAGAAAATAAATTCTTATTTCATACTCCCTTCATGCTGTTAGATAAGTATATAGAAATTATATACAAAATAGATACAAGGCAATTTGGAAGGAAGGACACTAGTAATGTGGATCAGGAATAATCTGATGTAAAATGTGCTGCTTGAAGGAAGCAAAGGATTCTACAAGGTAGAGGTTAGGAGGGTGTGTCTTTTAGGTATAGCAGCCAGTGAAAAGGTACAGAGATGAGAGATAGTGTCATGTTTAAGGAACAATGAGACCAGTGTGGCTGAACCATAGAGGGGAATAAAGTCTAAAAATTTGTTCTCATCTCTAGTCTTGATTCTCTTGGAGACATATCCAGCCTATGGTCCTTCACCTCTGATTAGTGGATTCCAGGATCAGACCACCCCTCCACTCCTAGCTCCTCTCTTGGCTCTCTAAACTTTTCTTCATGGCCCTAATCCTTGAAACTCCCTCCCTAAACCCATCCCCTTGCTTTCTAGTCCTTTTTAATATGTTGTCTTTTCCTCTTAGAACACAAGCCCCTTGAGGGTAGGGACTGTATTTTTTGGCTTATATTCATAATGTCAGTGCTCAACACAGTATCAGTATCTGGCACTTAATAGTAAGTGTTTTATGTCTATGTGTCTATCACCTATCCATCTATAAAGCTAGAAAGCTAGATTTTGGTCAGATTGTTAAGGGTTCTAAAAGCCAAACAGAAGATTTTACTTATCTTTTATTCTAGAGGGAATAGGGAGCTACTGGAATTTTCTCAGTAGAAGAATGATATGGTCAGATCTATGCTTTAGAAAAATCACCTTGGGAGCTGTGTGAAGGATAGAATGAAGAGGTGAGTGATTTGAGGGAGGGAAACCCATTAAGAGGCATTCACAATAGACCAGTCAAGAGGAAACAAGGTCCTGAACCGCATGGTGGTGGCTATGTGAATAGAAAGAAGGGGGTCAGATATGAGAGATTTTATAGAGATAGAAATGACAGGATTTGGCAATTGAATGGATATTTGTGGTGAGGGAGAGGGAGGAGTAAAAGGGAACCAAAGTGCTTTATTTAGGCTGTAACAATTCCCCTACTTTCAGTGAGTATTAGAATACTTTTTGCACTCCAACAGATGGTCAAATAAGAGAAGTGGAAATTGTTGAACTTATATAAATAGACCCCTCTCCCCAAAGTGCTGCCTTCCCTAAGAGCTGGTGTAATTCACATTTATCCATAGCCATCTACTTTGTACAGTATTAATTATTACTACTTTTTTTATGGGCCATGTTGACAAAGAGACTGTTTCTTTCCTCCAAGTTTACTTACCACTTCAGCATCACCATAGAAAGCTGCAAGATCCAACGGGGTGCGGCCATTCTTGTCAGCATGGTCTGTTGCTGCCCCATTCTCCACAAGGGAGCGTACCACCGGGAGGTGGCCCTTCAAGCAAGCCCAGCTGAGGGCTGTCAATCCCTCTTTGTCCATCAGGGCAATGGAGGCACCTAGAAGAACAAGTATGAATTCAGGGGCCAAATGAAATGGAGAAATCACAGCAGGAAGGAAAGCAAATTTTTTAGAGGAAGTTGGATAGTATAGTGGAAAAGATGCTGGTCTTTGGCAGACAGACTTGAGCCCTACTCTTGGCTTACTTACTGTGACCCCTGGCAAGTCACTTTTCTTTTCTGACACTTGGTTTTCTCATCTGCAAAACAGAGATGCTAATATTTATGCTACTCATATCACAGAATTCTTGTGAGGGAAATGTTTTGCAAATCTAGCACTTAGTATAATGCTTGGCACAAATTAAGTGCTTAATAAATGCTTGCTTGCTCTTTTATCTAAATCTTAAAAAGTTATTTAAACATTTATTAAGGGCCTGCTATGTGGAAAGCATTTTGCTAGGCATTGGGATACAGATGAAAATATATATCTCTGTACTTAAGGAGTCTATATATGAATGGGAAGGTATAGTATATACATAAACAAGTAGAGTACTGGGAAAACTGATGCAGGAGTCAGGAGGAGGGAGCAGCTGAGTTGGGCCTTAGAGACAAAAATTTGAAGTGGAGATGAATAAAGAATGTGTTCTAGGCATGAGGGTTTGGGAAGGTGGTTCATGTGAATGCATGGTAGCCCTAGCTGGAGCATCAGTTTAGGGAATATCTAGTTTGGCTGGAATGGGGCATTTGCTAATATGAGTGCTTTGGAAGAAGCCTAGAAAGGTAGCTAATTCACACTAGTACCAAAGCACTCCTAGAAATCTGGCACCCCTGAGACAGTGCTTCCCTGGCTATCTTCCCAATACTGCACATACCTTATCTCATTCTCCCTGACACACTGGGTCAGAAGGGAGTTTAAGCGATACTTATTATTATTTAGTGAAATTTCCAAACCTTTCCTCTGATTTTATCACCAACTACATTTTCTCCTTCAAGATTCATTAATATTTTTACCATCTCCATAGCAATTATCTATAGCCTTCTAGGCAATTTTTGCCTCACCATTAACAATTAATATTAAATACCTACTATGTGCCAAGCACTGAAGATACAAACACAAAAAGGAAACAGTCCCTCCATATTACAATCCCTGTTAAACTCTGGCATCTCACCTCTTCAACTCTCATGATCTTCAGCTTCACACTACTGCAGTCACACAAAGGCTAATACCCTTGATTTTTCAGCATTATCCATAAAGATTATTACTCCTTGAATGAGAATTCCAGATCACAGCCTCCTCCCCTTCCTTTTGCTCTTTATCCTCATTATAACCTTTAATCATTCTACCTTTTAAGCCTTCATTTCTCTTCCAGGCCATTACCTCTGCTTTCATCTCACTTTCCTCTATTCCCAATCCTGATCTTTGGTTAACCAGTTCAACTATACATTTTGCTCAGCTCTTGAATTCGTGGTATTGTTGTTGAGTTATTTCAGTTGTTTCCAATGCTTCATGACCCCATTTGGGGTTTTCTTGGCAGAGATACTGGTGCGGTTTGCTATTTCCTTCTCCAGCTCATTTTACAGATTGAAGAAACTGAGGGCAACTAGGCTAAGTGACTTGGCCGGAGTCATACAGTTAGTGTCTGAGGTTGGAATTAGACTAAGGAAGATGAGTCTTCCTGACTCCAGGTCCAGCATTCTACCTACTACGCCACCTACCTGTTCACTGAACTCCCACTCTTGCCTTGGCAACCTAACCCTATTTTATTCTCATTGTCTGCATTCTTTGCTCTTATTTATATGCTCTGAACAGTAGTGGGAGAAAGACACCTAACTACGCTTATTAAATTGGACTGGATATTACAAATTGCTTATGAAAGAAAGCTCATACTACTTAGCCTGTTATTTAAGCTCTCTACAATTTGGTCCCAAACTAACTTTCCACCTTCATCTCTACAACTTTCTTATATGAACCATTAATTGAAACCAGACTATCTATTCACTGCCTCCTCCCCCTCAAAGGCCATATGTGCATTCTCCCTTTTGTTCCTATTGTGTCTCTTATCTGAAATGCCCTGGCCTTTTCTATTATTTAAATTCTATATTTCTTTAGCGTCTAGATTAATTTCAACCTCCTCTTCAACATATCCCCATCTCTGAAATCCTATATAGCATATTGCCTATAACTCACTTGGCATTTTACATATTTATCAGGCATTATTATTATTAGTTTTTTATGTTGTCTTCCTCATTAGAATGTAAGAGCTTGGGGCAGGGACTGTTTATAATATATATATATATATATATATATATATTTTTTTTTTTGGTTATCATCAGTGCTTGGCACATGATAAATGCTTAATATTTGTTGATGGAGTGATTGTTGATTTACAGGTTCAGAGGTTTAGAGGGACTTTAGAGGTCACCTAGATCCACCCCATCCTTTTTATAGGTAAGGGGTTGTGTTTTTCCTCTGCACTCTCAGGGCCTAGTCCATTGTAGGTGCCTGATTAGTATCTATAGTTGACAATGCTGATACTACCAGGCAGAAGTCTCCTACTTAGAGGGCATGGAGTGATAGAAGATCTGGTTCTACCTCTCCAGGGCTTAGTGGCACAGTAGCACCCTGGTGCCTGATGACTATATCAAGAGAGAAGGAAATCTGTCCAAGTGAAACACACAAGTTCAAGTTACAAAGGATGTTGGAATACTCACTTTTTCTAGGAAGCCTTCTTTCATTGCCCAATATCATTTGAATCACTCCTTTAGTCTATTTTTGCCTTTTTTTTCTGAATTTGCATTTTTCTGTTCTGTGATAAACCATCTGTCACATCTTTATGTACAGTTTTAATTTCCCCTATAAATATTCTGTTTCTCTTACTAGAGTAGAAGTTCTTTGATGGCAACGGCCTTATCTTTTACTTCTTTTGTACCCTAATAGTAATCTCATAGTGGTTTCCTGAATTCATTCATTCATTCAACAAATATTAATATTTGTACATTATTGTTATTCAACATTAATACCTAGGGGGCAGCAAGACAGTACAGTGGATAGAATGCCAAGCCTAGAATTAGGAAGACTCATCCTCCCTTGTTCAAATCTGACCTCAGGTACTTTCTAATTAAAGGACCCTGGGCAAGTCGCTGAACCCTCTTTGCCTCAATTTCCTCATCTGTAAAATGAGTTGAAGAAGGAAATGGCAAACCACTTCTGTATCTTTGACAAGAAAATCAAATGGGGTCGTGAAGAGTCAGCTACAACAGAAACAACTATGCAAGAAAACTAAAGAGATCAACTTCATGTATTTAGGGCACTTCCCAGTCTTTTTCCACTAAAAATCTCAGGTATAAGAGGACCTGTGTTCTCATTTGAGCTGTGCTCCTGGTAGGGTGAGGCTTCTTTGGCACTGAACTTGCCCAATTGCTAAATCTTTCCTTCTGAAATGAGAGATAAGCATAGTTCTCTGCCTCTCATAGGAGAATGGAAGAAATCAGACCTTTGACATTAACAAGTGCTATTTATGTACTGGGTTGTTAACATTTTTCATACTGCTAAGTATAATCTGTAAATGGAGCAGTGATTCTAATGGATGATTTTGATTGCAGCAGTAAAATTCTAAGGAGGCCACCCAGGTGCAGCATTTAGAGATTCTTTAGATAAGACCGAGTCTCTGCAAAGATAGAAAGAGCTGAACCAACTGAATGGGAAAGTTTTATGTTCCCAGTATCCAGGGAAATCCAAAGGAAGACTTAGAGATAAACTGACTTTTCAAAAAAAAATGGGGGGAAGGATATGGGGAATATGAAGAACACAAGGGAAAATAATGAAAAATCATCATCCTATAATATTTTCATCTTAGAAAGCATCTATTACCTTACCATAGAAAAATTAAATAGTCCTGAGACTAACGCATTTCCAGTGGATGCGAATTCAGTTCCTCAACTAGTCATTTGGTGGCAGTGGGAATCAATGTAGGGAGACCAGATTTTTCTCAGTTTGGCAGCTGGCACTGGGGCTGGAGCTGCTATGTGTCAGAGTATAACCTGAATAGCCTGGCATAGTCCTGTCCCTTTGAACTTGACAAAGGTTAAACTTCCCTGGAGGATGTAGCTAAGGGGCCTGCAAATCTCTGATGTAGGAACTGTAAGGAGTCTTGCCACTCCCATGGGAAAAATGCTCTTACTTACTCCTGGTTGAATATTATTTTCTAAGAGTGGGACAGTCAAAGGAGGAAGTATCTATACAATTCTAAAAACTAAATCTAAAACGGTCCAATGTATACTCATATTAACTAATTCAATCAACTCAATCTCACTGACTCAAAATAAGCATTTCTTTCTTGGGTTTTTCCTTAGAAATCACCATCCATACTACCTTAATGTTCATAGAAATAGTTAGGTGGTACCACAGTGCACAGAGCATTGAACCTGGAGTCAAAAAAATTTGAGTTCAACTCTAAGCTCAAACACTAAGTAGCTTTGTGATTCTGGGCAAGTCATTTGACCTTTGCTTCAGCTTCCTCAACTGTTAAATGGGGATAATAAAAACATTTACACTCCAGGGTTGTTGTGAGGATCAAATGAAATAATATGTGTAAAGTGCTATATAAATAGCAGATATTACTTAGTAGGAAGTGGCTGAGGTCAGCAATATACATATAGAAGGAACCAGCAGAGCCTGCAGTGCTTTATGACCATAATATGAACATAACTTTCTCTAACATCCTTCTTAGAACAAAAGATTTGTTGAAGTTGTGAAATGACAAAAGGACATTTTTTGGTTTTGGATGCCAACTTCTGCTTAAACTGAACATGGTCCTATAGTCTTTATTTTCTCTATTCTTTATTTGCCTTCATGGTAAATGAGACAATGCTGACTGTCAGCAGTAAATTGGCAAATGTCATATGGAATTATTAAATTTGAGACAAAATAAAATGTCAAGAACTAATAACTATCAACAGCTGATAATGAGACAAGGACACTGGAAATGTCATAAAGTACTTGGGAATTTTATTTAAGTTCCCAAGCACTGAACTAACACAACCTTCTTTTACTCCCTCTTGGAATGTCTAGGAATTAGTGATAAATTAGGTGTGTACTTTGTGCATTTATATGGCTCTGATAGTCAAGGTCTGGGTTCTGAAAGTGTAAGAATAACTTACCTTGTGCCAGTAAGAAATCCACCGTCCCTAGATGGCCTTCTGAAGCTGCCATCATTAGGGGAGTGCGGCCTTGCTTGTCTGCCATGTTAACATCAGCTCCATGAGTGAGCAAGAGGTCAACAATCTGTGAATGTTGAGAAACAGGGTCTGACTATACTGAAGCAAGGTTGCTGTGAAGATATATGGATTCTATTACACATATCAAGTAAATTCCCCAAACTCTGCTAGTGGGGTTGACCATCTGTCACCCTCCTTTAATGTATGTAAAGTTCTTAGCAAATCTTATTTAAACTCTGGGTTTTAGTGATCTACAAACAAGGGAGCTGAGAAGAGAGACTTAGGTAAAAATGTCTGGCTCACTTGTCACAAAATGAAAAGGATATTAAGAAAATAAGAATTGAAGGGACCTAAATAATCTTGTAATACAGAATTTTTTAAAATTGTGAGGCATGTTCTTCCCTGTGGACTGTGAGAACCTACCAGGGAAAATTGTTAAACATTTGCCAAATGACTGAAGATTTTGGAGTAAAATGCCAACATTTATCCACTATATATATCCACATATATCCACTTTTTCTCCTATAAAAACAAAGTTCAAATCAGAATCAACAAAAGTAAGATGAAAACATTCAATCTGTTCTAACTGTGGGGTGCGGGGGTGGCAGAAAAGGAGCCTATGTTGGATTGCATGTAGTGGGCTCTTGCTTTCCAGACTCATGTTTCTGCCCTTAGGAGAATCCTGGGCCTCCCCCTCTGCTAACACTGCCCAGTTGGGATCAGAGCCTGAGCTGCTGTTCTTTGTGAACAAGGAGACTCTCTTGTACTTAGGTGCCAAGGCACTTAAAGGTCCCTTCTGTGCTGGCCTTCTCTGTCCCAATCTGTTTTTCTATCTCCAGTGAAGGGAGGTTGCTGGAATGGCTGGGGGTTGGACCCATTATCAGGGACAAAGCAACAACTTCAAGTCTTTTCCTCATGCTTGGTTCTAGGTATATAGTGAGTCCTAGCATGGGTGTGGGGGAGAAGGAGGGTGCTGCCAGTCACCACTGAGTTTTACATTTTTCTTCTGTAAGAGAGTGGTAGAGTGGTAGAGTGGAAACAGTGCTAGGTCTGGAGTAAGAAGACTTGGGTTCAAATACTGACTTTGCCATGTACTACTTGTGTGGCCTAGGGCAAATCAACTTTCTCTTAGCACCATTTTTCTTCAGCGTCTTAAGGAGAAAGTAAATTATGATTCAATAATCCTGTGACAGTGAATGCATCACAATGATTATATTATTTTATATATTCTGTTTATTGTATATCTGATTCGTGTTATAAAATTGTAATGAATTCTTCATTATTCAAATAAAATGATTCAAGATAATTACAAAAAATTATTTTTTGCAACATGGAAGGCAGGATATTTTTTCTAAAAAGAAAAGTGGGGGAGGGTACTACATGAAATTTGGGAACCACTGCCATAATGCAGCATCCAATTCCAACAGAAATCTACATAAATTGTAAGTGTATACAGGGCAAATACCTTTGAAAGTAATGCTTTGTGTAATGGTTACTATATTAAAATTTGAAAGTTGCAAAGCTGCAATGAGTCATGGATGAATCCCAATAAAAGAAACCATTTTTGTACTCCACCTTCTTATGTTGTTCAGCTTCTAGGTTTTGTTCTTTTGGATATTTTCAAAGGTTGTTATACTACTACCATTCTCTCCCTTTTTCCCCTCTTCTCTCTCCCCTAATGTGGATTAAATTAATTCATCCAGAATCCAAAACACTGGAAAGCTCATGTAAATGGATTTTTTGGGTCATATTCTGCATTCTACTGTTCTAAGCAAATATAAGCAACAAGTTACTGAGAACAGGAATTTATTTAGAAATGTAACTTCAAGAGTGCATCGTAAGGTTGGTATAGTTTTAGTTCCATGTTTTCTATCTTTTATATACACAGTACCATACAGTGATAACAGCTGATCATAATTGACAAACCTAAAGTGCTTTCTAAATATTCATCTAAAGATTAAATGGAGTTCCATGTAGTGATGGTGTTTAGTATATTCTAATTCTTTGAAAACTATGTGTGATGCAGATCGGTTAATCAGAATAGCCAGTTAATCAAAAGTGACTTTATTAGATGAATGAAAATTTACTAAATTAATAGCTACACCAAGGGAGGCATTGTTTGTGGCCCCTCTGATTCTATATACTAAAAAAAATAATTCTTAGCTGGTATTGCCTTAAGTTCACATAGTAATATATCTCACTTACCTGCCAATGACCTTGCCGAACAGTGCTGAATAAGGGCACTGCCCCCCGCCTATTTGGCTGGGCTACTGCTGCCCCTTGTTCCAAAAGCAGGCGACATACATCTAGCTTGCCCCTTCCAGCTGCAGCTGTCAGGGCTGAGGAGAAAAAAATATGGTCTGAGGACTGCCTTTTCTCACTCTTTCTCAGCCTTCAGGGCTTGGTATGGCTATTGATATGATGTTTGAAGAATGCAACTGCTATTTAACTTAGCTCAATGTCTTCAGCAAGTAATTAGGGCCTAATATGGTCATTTTGCCATTTGCCCTGCAACTACCTCATTTTGTGCATCTTCCCCCCCACCCCAAACATAATAACCTTCTAGATCCAGACCCTCAGAAACCATCTATCCATCAGCCAACTCCCCATCTGATTAACCCACTTGGCTTTGATACTTTTCCCTGGGATTGAGTTATGTTGATTACTTGGCGAAAACTCACCTCACCCACCAATCATGGCCCCAGATCATGATTAGTTTCCTATCTAGCCATCTACTAGGAAACCAAGGTCTGTCTATCTTGGCATCTTTTTTGCCACTGTGGCTCCTTCTACCTCTTGCTACTGAAACATTAATCAAATTAATGCTAGCATTACTACTGGAAATTGTGGGACAATTTATTACCCTGGGGCTCCTTTCACAATTCCTATGACTCTCCAGACCTAAGTACCCTACTCTGGCCCCATACTCCCCTCTATGTGATTTATCTCCTTATTAATAGGTAAGTTACTTGAAGGTAGGAAAACATCTCACTTTTGTATTTGCATCCCCAACCCCTGAACATAGAAGGTACTTAGTAAATGCTTGTTCACACATTTGTTTATTTTAATGAACTTAAATTTTAAAAGGAGAATATTCAGAGAAAAATAAAAATCAATGGCTACAAATTTGTAGCAAATGGGACAATAACAATAAACTGACATCTCCTACAGGGAAACTAAGCCTTTTTCTTTTTTTCCTTCTTATGTGATCATTTCACCTTCCCTCTTTTCTCCTCTCTTCAAGTGCCCTTTTCCTATTTTCCTTCCTAGTTTTCTCTTATTAGAGCATCAAGCTCTGCCTTGATAAAAGGACTTCTGGAATGAATAATATCCATTTGAATCTTCTGAGAACACCTTTTCCTAGTGGAAAGGGACACTAGCAGAGAGACTTCCTCTGCTAGTAATGGATGCTTCTGACATAGCTTTGATGTTATCATAAACCTAGGGATACCTAGTTTCTAAACTCAGAAACTGAATATCTTAGGCAACGAGAGCTCTAGTTAGATAGAGGTTTCTGCAGTAAACCCAGTAAGAGAATGGACAAAGTTCTCACAAGATATGAGAAAGAGGGAGGTTTATTGTGGCACATCACCAGTTTGTGGGAAAAGAACAAGAAATATGAAGAGAAAAAGAATGGGTCTAGATTCAGAGGGGCTTTCCCTGTGCTATATATCAAGCCTACCAGGATTAGCATTCTCTTCTTATCCCCTCGATTCCCTACTTGAATCAGCCCTTTCTGGGCGCTATGGTTTGTTTTGCTGTGTTCATGCCAAGAAGTGATATTGTTCTAGGAAATTATACTAAGGCAGTCATTTACTATGCAAATTATTAATATCCTTTTCTGTTCCATAGATCATGGTGCTGTGTTAATAAGGTAGCAGAGGGAGAACAAGTGGATTCACACCTTGCAAGGACTAGAAATATGGGCAGAGGTAGTTTTGGGAATTGTCCCCAGTGCCTTATATTTCTCTTTACTGCTTATTTATTTGACATTCTCTTTAAAGTGTCCTTGTCTTACTAGAATGTCATGTATTTAATTCTGGTTGTAGTCTGAATCAGTCTAGAGGAAAATAAGTTACTGTGAGAGCAAAGGTTTTGAATAGATGATAGGCACAACAGATTCTGAGAACCTGAATGTGATAGTGGGTGCCATAATACCCTTTATCCTGACATCTCAATGAATTTAAATACAAGAATGGCAGTCCTAAGGACTAGGGCCAACTTTCTTCATTTTCATTGGGTTCTTAGTCCATTTTCAACCATTAATTCTTTCTCTTCTCTTTTGGTAGTCAGTTAATGTCTCAGGTCTGGAAAAGGGGGGTAAGGTGTGACAAAGACTTTTTTCCTTTTGGGTGAAATATAATGGAGTCCCATGCAAGGCAGGGCTATAGTAAGCTTTGTATAATTATTAGCATGAAAAGACAGTTCAGTTCTTTATCATATAGATTTAAACAATCTCAACTTCATACCACTTGTGGAGTTATGTTTTCTCCTAAACTCTTCTGTGAAATGTGTGGTTGTCTTATTTCCCAAGGGAGCTCCAAATATGTGGGCTTGTTTCTTGTAAAAAGGGGTGAGGTGCGGAGGATACTGAAATTACTGCAGTGGTGAGGTGATGGCAAGAGTGATACTTTATTTTAAACAGAAAGAAAGATATTTTTTTTGAGCTGGTGAAGAAAATAGGTGTAGCTCCTAACTCTGAGTGGCACACCTCATCCTCTCACAAA
The DNA here is from genome assembly GCF_016433145.1 of Gracilinanus agilis. Classification (NCBI taxonomy): domain Eukaryota; kingdom Metazoa; phylum Chordata; class Mammalia; order Didelphimorphia; family Didelphidae; genus Gracilinanus; species Gracilinanus agilis. The sequence continues at coordinate 205,727,422 of NC_058133.1, read as the reverse complement.
TCAGAAAACATCTTTTGTTCAGAAAGCCAACATGTCAATCTGTGAGTCAGGAAATCTAATGAGACCCAAATCAAAACCTTCTATATGTCCACTTGTAGTTTTTCCTACTTAACTGTTAACATTTGCTTTTTGTTTATGGGCTTGGCTGATCCCAATCGATCTTTAATTTTTAATGTATGCAAAATTCAAGGTATTTCTGCTTTCCCCAAGAGAAAAAGGCCTTGTGACATCTCATTAGTACTGGATTTAGAAAGTATCTTTAGCCTAAAAACTGACCTATATAGGACTTGTCTTTATGTATGTTTAGATTTATTTTTAGACTTCTCCAAATCAACTCTTCTCATTTTTTTGTTGAGATCCTTTCAGGGAGTTCAATGGTTCAATTCTCTGTGAGGTAAAAGTAGTTCTCCTTGTCTTAGATGACTGACGTAAGAGTGTTACCTGACCTAGAAGCCCTCTTATATCATGCATTCCAGATATGTTTCTTGGTACTTTAATTTTGATAGTTCAGAGCTTTTAATAGTTCGTAAAAAAAATCTGTAGTTCTAGGCATAGATCTGGTCCTGGCTGTGACCCAAGCAGCATAAGCACTATGTTTTGTTGGACAATTGAGCAATTACAAGAAGCACTTGATATTTGAAACAAACAAATGCAAATGGGTATTTCTGGCCTTCCTTAGACAACTATTTTTATTATAGAAGTATCTGCCAGATATCAGTGACACGGCAAATAAAATACAGGATCTGGAGTCAAGAAATCCTGAATTCAAATGCAGCCCAAGGCACTTACTAGCTGTTGTGATCCTGGGCAATGCCAATAGTATCTATCTTCTAAGGTTCCTCTAAGGATCAAATGAGATAATAATTGTGAAGCAGTTAGTACAGTGCCTGGTAATTAGATGGCACATGAGTGTTAGCTATTATTATTACATCAAACTTTTATTTTAAAGATTTAGTAAAACTCAAAGAAACTCTATTTAGAGAAGATTTCATGGCTGTCTAGGAAACTTTCAGGTGGCACACTATGCCATATTAGTAAATTATATTTATATTGGAGTATTCTATTTGGATCTGGTTTTATTCTGCCATTGCTGGTACTTAAGTTAGGATGTTATTTGGAATTCAGATTTAGGTGATAGTAGATAGTGTCATTAATATTGGCAGTGAATTTCACTCCAGACAACAAGGTAACAGAACAAAGAAGACCTACTTTAAAAATCTATAAGCATGGAATTACTTTGGTTATATTTCATGCAATTTTTTAAAAATAAAAAAAAAACACATGAAGATCTTTGTGAAGCAAAGTTTCTACGCAAAGCCAGTCCTCTAAATGACAAATGGATATTACAGCAGAGTGTTAACTCTCTTCCTGAGGATTTGTAAAAGATTTTGTACATTGGGTTATCTTAGTCCATAGTAGGCATGTGATAAGCCAATGGTAGACAGAAGTAGTAGCCTGAAGATGGGAAGATTCTGTGTTTAGGGGAAATAAGGAAAAAGTTAAAAAGGATCTGAATAGAATATAGCAAGGTGAGAGATTTTTGCCTCCTCCATAACCATGAAAAACTAGTATGGTTATAGGTTAGCCTGGGGATGTAAGTCCTAAAGAAGATGAGCAGAGAAGGCACTTTTTTATTTTATTTTTTTTAAACCTTTAACTTCTGTGTATTGGCTCCTAGGTGGAAGAGTGGCAAGGGTGGGCAATGGGGGTCAAGTGACTTGCCCAAGGTCACACAGCTGGGAAGTGTCTGAGGCCATATTTGAACCTAGGACCTCCTGTCTCTAGGCCTGACTCTCAATCCACTGAGCTACCCAGCTGCCCCCCAGAGAAGGCACTTATTAATCATTGCCATCCAGAAGAAAATGGCAAAACTGTGTTTGTTTCATGGTTTTCCCAGAGGCTTGAGCTACTTTGAGTCAGCTTTTCTACCACCCTTTTTGTGGCTGACCCAGTCTTCCCAGGGAAGATCTGCAAATATAGCACATCTCCAGGGTTGGTCTTGGGTTGAATTCATAGCCCTGAGGCTAGAAGGGAGGGGAACAGGGAGTATTCTGTCATCTTCCTTCTTTTCTGGATTGTCCCATGAGAAGTTTGTGAAAGCCTGTGGGTGGAAATTAAATCAGCCAGAGGATGACAGCTAGATAAAGGATGATGCTATTGGACAGAGTAGAACAACTGCAGAGAGAAGTGGGAGAGATCAAGATGTTCTAGGTACCTGATTTAGAAAACCTGTTATGTAAAATGACATCCCAAGTACTAGAGGAGATAGAGAAGGGCAATCCAGCTCAGTGAATTGACTATCGAGGTCATTTAGAGAGCCACAATCACCTTATGTAAAATATTCATCATTTATAAGACCTATTAAACTTGATTGATTATCTTAAAGGATTTTTCTTATGATTGGAGATAGGGCTTATGGCCACTACTGTGATTCTGTTTTATATGGCTCCCCAGCCTCCACCATCACCAGAAGCCCATCACTCTCTCAGTTTCACCAGTGGTGATAGAAACAGCTGGTAGCCCTAGAAATAATAGGCCTGTTTGTGTGTTTGGCAGTACTTTGGGTGGGGGAGGGTTCACATGCTGTTACTACAGACAACAGAATCTGCTTTCTTTAGCTGAGTCACAAAACTAGTAGACCAATGGCTACAGCTGTTATGGGAAGATCATTTTCTTGAGGGCTCCAGACTTCTTCAGGGCCAGGCTTTTATGGCAGGTCATTTTATCTGCCTGCATCTGGTCTTACAAAAAAGAAGGGATGACAAAAAAGCAAATTCTTGAGCTAGGGACCATTCCTCAGGCTGTTAGCAGTGAAATAATTTAGTTATTTTGCTCTGGGAGGAAATTTCTTATTCTAGTAAGCCAGCATGGCTTTTACATGGGCTCTCATTTCTAATAACATCCTGATCTTAAATCAAAATGACATTCTCCTTGCTTAGGGCAATAGCTCCTCAAAACTGACCATCTGAACATATGCATGCTTCTTCTGGCAGATAGAAGGAGGCATGTCTATGGTGAAACCTTGGTTTTCATGGACCTGGCTTCTAACACATACCACAAAGGTTACTGACTTAGTGGCACCTAAGTTGACATTTGTTTTTCTAAAGAGGTTAAAAGCAAAAGCCTCCTTGTGCAGCAAAGCTCAGCTAATACAATAAACTATTCTGCCACAGACTGATGAGAAAAGAGAAAAGGGAATGGGTTTAAGATATGCATCAGATTTTTCTTGAATAGCTTAATTTCCACATAGAGATCCAACATGACAAGGAACACTAATGGCTAGAAGAGGGACTATTTTAACATTCAGATTTATAATTGAAGATGGAGGGTTATTTTCATAGGGAAAATATTTTCTTTACTACCTACTTGAAGGGAATAAAGAAAGAAAAAATGAACAGACAATTCTTTACCATTCTAATCTGGCACAGTGAAGAGTAACTTTTAGTCTCTCAAAAATATATGGAAATAGCAGGGAAAAATCACACAAAGATCACTGGCAATGGGATTAGGATAATTCCTAAAGGAGTAAAAGTGAAAGTGAATCCTTTTGGGGTTTCAGCCACTGTGACTACCAAGGTGACCTATCACTCTCCAACACAAAGTTGTATGGTAAAGCAGGAGGATTAGAGATAAAAGAGGCTCCAGACAAACATGACCCAGGGATAAGAGGGGGCTAAGCAAGAATGCCCATAGAAGTTACCTGTTTCTCCCCAGAGGCTGTCAAAGCTATTGATCTGGGCTCGTTCTACTTCTTCTTCATCTTTTTCTGGAAGATCTAGCAGGTAGGAGACAATCTGAAATAAAATATTATATCAGATCAAACTTGATGGTGATAGGGGTTGTTAACAACTTAATAACTTGATCCTTTGAATAAGGAGTGCCAGATGAACCTAGTGGCATCCAGAATGGAGTGACCCTCCCACTGTTACAAGTAGTTAGAACCTGTGATCATGAGAAAAGCCAACCAAGAGTCACTATATAATGGATCAGTAATTTTCAAATCTTCTAGAACATAAATTACACATCTAGTATGTGTCTCTTACAGACACAGATTCTTCTAATTTTATATTGAATCATATACACAATATTTTTTTGTGAAAATGGGAAAGGGAAATTAAAGATTTGGAGAAATAAGAGGCTAAAATTCTTCAGAGTAATGAACCAAGCAGCTTGATTATTAAGAGTAAAAGCAAAATAGTTGTTAATAAAAACAACAAAGCACATTCAGCTTCTTAGGCATATAGGTGTACTGGAGATCACAGGATCTAGACCTGGAATGGATTTTAGAGGCCATCTGGTTCAAACTTCTCTTTTTACAGATGAGCAACTGAGGTCCAAGGCTATTTAGGGCCATGACTATGGTTATTCAGGGAGTAGATAAGAGAGATGATATATGAATCCAGGTCCTGAGACTCCAGCACCAGCGTTCTTTCCATCTCCCATTTAATGCTCTCCTGCTGATACATTAAGTCAGTTGCTAAGGTTGGCTATGTTAATAAGGAATTTCTATGGCTACGAAAATGGGGACTGCAATAATTTTCAAGCTGGAAGCAAAAGTCTCATTATTAAATTCCACTACAATGAATGCATTCTCTATTATACCTGTTACTGGAGGAGAGCTCCATTGTACATCTTTATGATATTGCTCAGCTATTCAGACATCTGCTGGACTTAATTCTGACTTTTTACTTCAGAGATCTACAAACCCCTCTATGAATCTCCCCAGAAGCTGGTGTCATTGGCTCACTAGATTATCTAAGACCAATAAGTATTATGGTTCTTCCTCAGTTGGTAAAACCCATGCCATTTTTTTTGCCAGTTTCCCAAAATTACAGTACAATAAAAACTAAATCAATCCCAGATAAGGGTAAAGTCTGAATTATGCAATACTTCTAAAGGAATGGCAGATGCCCTTAGACTGACTGAGTGATAGGTGAAATCATCATTACAAACCTGGTAGGCAAGGGAAGATGCTTTCAACCTGCAGCTTATTCACAATGTGGTTAACAGATATGTGAATAAAGGAGAGGAAATTCATACATATTAACACATGATAATTTTTATGACTGGCAAAGATTAATTTGGAAAAACTATCCTAATATATGTATTGAGGAAACTAGAAAATCAGTATCACAGTGGCATACTGTACATATTACTAGTTCTAGAAGGCATGCTGGTGACTAAATATGTTCACTGTAAAAGACCAGGAGGGAAAGAAAGGGGGTAAGGGGAAGAAACTTGCTCTTCTTTGCTGTCTCAGTTTCTAGGGTGGCTGTCCTAATAATTCCAAGTTCCATAAAAGTTTCATTTATGAATGCTACTGATTTGAGAATTAATTTTAAGTCCAAGTAGTGAAATAATTGGGCATTTTTATAAGTAACTCTTCATAGGAAAGAGTTCTTCCTATGTCCTATCATTATGTGATAGGACAGAAGTAAGAAACTGCTTTTCAGGAATATCAAAAACCAAAGCAGTAATACTCTCTTACTAAGGATTCAACTACATTCTGGGCTCAGCGTTTCTTAGCCTTGATAAGATATGAATTCAGTGGAGACCAACTCTCCCAGTACAGTTCTACCAGTTAATGGCACAGGCTGAGGGCCCATATTTGCTGGAATTACCAGAACAAGTGTTTATGACAATGAAGTGGCTTATGGGGTCTAACCAGTTTATCACAACAGTACCTCGTTGTGAAGGTAACATAATATCTTTGATTTGGTTTACAACCTCCTAATAATGTAGTCCTTTTACCCAAATTCCTACCTTTCAGGTCAATGGTACCCACAGAATAAACCCTTGGCACCCCATTTCTTACCTCTGTATAGCCCATGCTGGCTGCGGCAATGAGGGCTTGTTGAATGGCATGGCTTTTCTTAAACACCCCTTGCTGCTGGCCAGCCATTGTCCAGTCACACTGAATCAAGAACTTGACAACCTCCAGATGGCCTCTGAGTGCAGCATGAACCAGTGCACACTGCCCATTTTTGTCCAAGTGATCCACCTAAGATGGAGGAGACATCAGGAGACTAAGACTTGTGGCTGAGAAGTCAGAGCTTTGACAGTTCTTAGGACTGTGTTCCCAGTCTGGTCAGAGAAGCATAATAAGGCATTTTTTGGCATCGCCCTACCTCAATCACTGAACTAATCACTGAATGGAAGATGCTTTGTCTCTCTAGTTAGGCAATCTGTTAGACGCAACTATGCTAAATTTTCCTCCCAACAGATAAGCCCCTAATCATACAGTTGTTTTCACAGTAAAACAAAAACAATCTCTTTTCTAGCATTTTTGTTTTCCTGAGGCAAGCTCCTTTATCCTTAAACAGTTTCTTTTAAATTAAAATTTGATAGATTGTAGCTGATGGAACCAGATTAAAATAAAATAGTCTGAAACCACAGCGAAGAAAGAACATTCTGAGTTTCTCAGTTTATGGCTTTTCAAAACAAAGCATTTTATACCATGAATTACTCATTAGACAGAGAGGTCAGCCAGCCTTGTGGCTCAGACCACTTTGCCTCCCTGTGGGAAAGAAAGATGGTCACTGCTCTCCATTCATAGTCCTGAGGATCTAGTCAAACTGGCAGAGGGCACCAAGAGTTCAATGTATCAGGCTCCCATAGCAGGATCTTTGAATTTAGTGTTGTTTAAAGGGCCAGGTAGTACTGTAATGTCAAAAGGAGATAGCCCTTGCTCTCAAGAACTCCTTCTAATTGGAGGAAAGGCAGGTTTAGCTATAGAGTGGATGAAAAGGCTTGGAGGTCCTAAACAGGTGGGAAAAAAGGGCAAATTGGCAAACTCTAACAGTTCTTAGGGTACAATGATGTGTAAGTTCTATAAGGCACAGGGGGTGCCTAAAGAGACTTACCCATCACCACTGTGAAGAGAGAAGTGGAGCCAAGGGTTAGAGTAAAGTAAAGATACTGGTTCTCTTTAGGCAGGGGTTCAGTGTCTAGTCAAATGGGCAAAGGGGAAAGAGGGAACTGGCAGAAAGGTTAAGAGTGGGATCTGGATGCCTTGAGTTAGGGGAGAAGGAAAGGCAGATTTTATACATGGTACTGATTTTGGCTAAGACCTTCCAACTGTTTCTATGGACCCAGGGGGCAGAGGGGAGGGGAAAGAGTGACACAGCAGACAAAATTGTTTATGGGATCTTAGGTTACCAAGAGAGGTATATTGTTTGGGAAGAGGGAAGCTGAAGGAGAGGAGGTCGGTCTTGTTGTTGGTCTCAAGAACAGCTCAACTCTGGGGAGTAAAGATGGCAAAGGCAAGGCTGGGAGACTTTAGGGGATTGAAAATTTGGACAACCAAACAATGTGGGAAATGAAATGAGGAAGTAACAAGAGACACATAAAATAATAAGTGGTTGGGAAGGCATGACTATGTAGCTACAGAGGTTCAAAAGCATGACTATGTAGCTACAGAAACTCTATACAAATAAATAGGAAGAAAGTCAAAGCTGCATATAGCACTGGGCCTGGAGTCAGGAAGATTTGGTTGGAATTGGACCTAATGGGTCCAATTTACTAGTTGTGTGACTCTGGACAAATCACCTATATAACTCATATTTGCCCCAGTTTCCCAATTATAAAATGGGGATAAAAATAGCACCTATCTCATAGGGTAAAGATTAGATGAGATTACTTATAAAGAGCTTAGCACAATGTCTGACACATAGTAGGTATTTAAAAATGCTTATTCACCTCCCTTTCCCTAAGACAAGAGCCCAAGTACTTTGAAATTATGCTAGAAAGTCTCAGGTCCAACCTCCTCCCTGATCTTTCATTAGCAAGGGCATCACATTTCTCAGAACAAACTACCAATACTGGCTTTCCAAAGAGGTCATTTCCATGTCTTATGTTTCACAATGAAACCACTTAAATTCATAGTTTGCTCTCAGAGCTGAAACAAAACTTTTTGAAAAACCACAAACTGTTTCCAGAAGCCTATGATATTGGTATGACCAGCAATTTTCTTTTCACCAAATGTCTGAAACTAGATTCAGTTGCACCAATGACTTTTCAAACACCAAAAAGTAAACACACAATCAGAAGAAATTCTCAGAGAATTACACTGAATGATTAAAGTGTGCTTTGTTTTGTGGAAACACTTCTAGGTGTCATGAGTAGACTTTTAAGAAGTTTAATCTTTGGGGCGTAGTGGGGGACAGCTGGGAAGCTCAGTGGATTGAGAGCCAGGCCAAGACACAGGAGGTCCTAGGTTCAAATCTGGCCTTAGACACTTCCCAGCTGTGTGACCCTGCGCAAGTCACTTAACCCCATATTGCTTAGCCCTTACCACTCTTCTGCCTTAGGCTCCAAGACAGAAGGTTTAATTAAAAAAAAAAAAAAAAAGAATTCTTATCTTTGGTCAGGATTCTATTACTTGAGATCCATTAAGCTTTTCCTAGGTAAGGAGGTAATCTGATATCAGGTGATCCAGGCTATTTTTCTATTTTCATAGATGGCTTCTTTCTTCTTTATACTCAGTGTGATAATATTACTGAAAGGATCGGTTTTAAAAAATTTTTAAATTTATTTATTTATGCCAAAACAAACCCAGAAACTACATGAACATAATTATGAAACACTTTTTATACAAATAAAGTCAGATTTAAATAACTGGAGAAATATTAATTGTTCATGAGTGGACAGAGCTAATATAATTAAATTAACAATCCTATCCAAACTAATATACTTATTCAATGCTATTCCAGTTAAATTACCAAATAATTATTTTATTGAACTAGAAAATTTAATAACAAAATTCATTTGGAAAAACAAAAGGTCAAGAATATCAAAGCAATTAATGGAAAAAATGTAAAAGAAGGAAGCTTAGCAATACCAGATTTTGAACTATATTATAAAGTAGTGATTATCAAAACTATCTAGTACTAAATAAGAAATAGTAAAGTAGATCAATATAGGACCATTTCTTAAAACCTCCTATTGTGTCTGATGAAGACTTACTTCTAGCAAGAGTAGCAGGGCCAGTTCTGTCATTTTCTTATTGTTGCCCATGTTCACATTATTAGAATCTTCAATAAATGGTTTCTTTGCAGGAATCTTTTAAGGGAGGGAGAGGAATATGCAGTTGACACTTTACTGTCTCCTATGAAGCCTCCTCATTTTCTTACCTTGTTCAGTAAGAAATGTCCTTATCTGTAGGATAAATAAGTGACTGCTCAGCCTGTTCCTTGGAGACTTTTTGGAGTTACTAGTTAATATAGTTTTCCAACTGCCTTTCAGAGGCCTTTATTAGAAATGTGTAGAACACTGTGAGGTGGTAGGGAAAACATGATGCATCCATTGCCAGCAACACCCCTAATCTGACCTTAAATTGGGTATACTGTGTGTAACATGGAGATGGCAGGGTGGAATTCCTGTAAGATACAGGGTCAAGCCTCAACCCAGAATTCCAGGGGGCCCATCTCCATGTTACATGTAGTCCTTCAGCCCCATGTAAGACAGCAAGGCATCTATTGGAATGATATTGAATCCTTTCAAATAGAAAGGAAAAAGGAAGGAAGACAGATGTAGCTACAGTAGTCACTGAAGCAAATTCAGAAACATTACCTTGGCTCGTCTTTTGCAGAGCAGCACAACAATGCTTAGGAATCCAGCTGCTGCAGCATATCCTAGAGGAGTAAGGCCACTTTCTGAAGCGGCATCTACATTAGCCCCAAACTCCAATAGAAGGGCTACCATCTCTGTATAACCAAGGTGTGACTGGACACACAAGATTGGGGCATTATTCAAAACCTCTGTCCGGTAATTGATGTTGGCACCTCCCAAAATCAGCAACCGACTGACCTGAAAAGCCAAAACAAAGAAAGCAATTAGTTCAGGCCCTTCCAGGGCAGTGCCAATACTGACTTCTTGTTTTAATACAACTTTTCCCAAGATTAATCTATTAGTTCTCTACTGGCTATGTTTGGCACTAAATGACCTGATTCTTAATAAGAAAAATAGAAACAGATTTCTCTGAATCCATTTAGGCACATGAGGGTTAGGTTTAAGAGAATGTTGGATCTTTTTACCTTTTCTCTCCTCCTGTCATATGCCACGACCACAGAGGGAGGGTTAAGCTATAACTCAGAATATATTTTCTCTTAGAAGCAATGCTGTAAGGGGCAGCTGGATAGCTCAGTGGATTGAGAGCCAGGTCTAGAGATGGGAGGTCTTAGGTTCAAATCTGATCTCAGACATTTCCTAGTTGTGTGACCCTGGGCAAGTCACTTCACCCCCATTGCCTAGCCCTTAATGCTCTTCTGCCTTGGAACTGAGACATGGTATTGATTCTAAGACAGAAGGTAAGGGTTTAAAAAAAAAAAAAGCAATGCTAAAATGGCAGGGAGGTGAAGCTAAAATAGAGTATTAGTACTATAATTTGGTTACACTATTGGTTACAAAGGCTTTTTTGTGGGAACCTATCCATTATTTTTAGCATTGTTTCTATGAGAAATGTGTTTCGAGTTCCACAAAAATAACCTCTAAATGAATTTCTGGAATATAGGCTGGAAACTACCTACACTTTCCCTTGATAACATCTTGCTCAACTGCTAAATTTCAAAAATGTGTAGCTGCTAAAGTATTTTCTATTTTATCTTCTATACTGTAAGGGTTGATGGGTAGATATGTGGTGAACTGAATCAATTATATTATAAGCTTATTTAAATATCTGAAAGCAGAGTTAAGAGTATGTTATTCAGGGGGCAGCTAGGTAGCCCAGTGGATTGAGAGCCAGGTCTAGGGACAGGAGGTCCTGGGTTCAACTGTGGCTTCAGACACTTCCTATTATGTCTTTCAGGCACAGATACTAGAGTGATTTGCCATTTCTTTCTGTAGTTCATTTTATAGAGGAGGAAAAGCAAAGGAAGAAGTGGAAAGTCCTAGATTGTTATCAGATAAGGGAATTCAGAGTTCTTAAAAATGGAGATTGTGTTTTTGAGTGATGGAGAGATCAAGGGTATGACCATCTTTGGGTATGGCTGAGGTGGAGTGGAGAAGTAGGTCGTGGGAAATGAATAGGTTGAGGAACTAGGAGGTTAGGGTGTTTGAAAGACTATTAATATATGTTATAGTCCTTTAATAGGAGAGTTGAGTGGGGGAGAGAAAGATTGTGAATCAGCTACTGAACTCACTGAGGAAGTGGAGTAACCTGGAAGTCTGCAAATACTAGCTATCATTATTTTGAGTGGGTGGAAGATGTAGAGTGTATGAAACTGAAAGGAGGTGAGAATACTGAGTCATAGTGGTAGAGGGAGAACCTGGAAGTGGTCATGGGGATCAAAAAGTATCCCAACAGGGGCAGCTGGGTAGCTCAGTGGAGTGAGAGTCAGGCCTAGAGACAGGAGGTCCTAGGTTCAAATCTAGCCTCAGCCACTTCCCAGCTGTGTGACCCTGGGCAAGTCACTTGACCCCCATTGCCCACCCTTACCAATCTTCCACCTATGAGACTATACACCGAAGTACAAGGCTTTAAAAAAAAAAAAGTATCCCAACACCATTTGGATCAGTCAATTGAGGTGAATAAAAATGTAACCAGGGATGAAAACCATGCCCTCAGTGGGCAGTCAGATTATGGTGACTGCCAAAAGATGGAAGGAGTGGGAAAGGAAAGAATTTAAGATGAAAACAAATTTGTTGTTTATGGAGCAGCCGTTTCAGAGGGTTCAGCAGAAGGAGTGGCTTGGGACTTTGGGGTGGGTGGGTGGAGAGGAATGGCAATAATAAACTGGATAATGGAGGATGGGGAATGAGGTTTTGATGATGATCTACAGGGGTTCAGATATGTAGTGTATGACTTGGTGTGAATATGTTAATCATTAACTAATAGGCAAATCTCCTCTTCCAAGGGAAGACTGGAGATGAGGAAGGAAATACATACAGCATAGGTTGGAAGGCATGTGGTTAAATGGAAGCTCATCACCCACTATTTCTCTACCCCTTTTCCCTCCAGAGGACAAAATTCTGGCAGGGGGCAGTGGAGCAAGGGATAGAAGTTGTGCCTTTTCGGGAGACAAGCCAGAAGATGTGAAGCAGGAGATGAAAGCTTCTACCTTCTCTCACTTCCGGAGGCTAGTGCAGCAGGAGGTGGATTCTAATTTTTCTATTATGCTAATTGTTTCTTCTTCAGGTCATAAATTCTGCCATTTGTTCCCTTTTAACTTTTTTCAAGATTCTGATTTCTCTCTTGTACCATTCAGGAACAGTCTGTTGTGGTTCCAGGTTCTCTAGGGAATCCACAGAATTCTCTTTCTGTATTGGTTCAATCTCCTTTGTCTTAACATGTTTAGAAAATTTGTGACCATTTAAGTTTCTTGATAGTCACATTCCCTTCTGATTCATGGTTTATTTATCTCTCTGTGCTTTAGGTTTTTTTTTAAACCCTTAACTTCAGTGTATTGTCTCATAGGTGGAAGAGTGGTAAGGGTGGGCAATGGGGGTCAAGTGACTTGCCCAGGGTCACACAGCTGGGAAGTGTCTGAGGCCGGATTTGAACCTAGGACCTCCCGTCTCTAAGCCTGGCTCTCAATCCACTGAGCTACCCAGCTGCCCCTGCCCTAGGTTTTTAATTGAGTTTCCTTCCTTCTGTGCTTTTTGGTGGTTTTTAGTCATTTTTCCCATTTGTATTCTTTTATTGCTCATTTTCAGACTTTCATCTTTGATGTTAGGTTTACTCTTAGGGTTGGATCTCAAAAGTTGTCTCAGCCTCCTTCTGCAAGTAACTTCTGATGATTGAAGCCTGGCAAGGCCTTAAACCATGAAACCTTGCCCTAGATCCTTTCTTTGGTTCTCTACCTGAGCATGGCAGCCCTAATCAGAGTATAATATCTCTTATACAATTCTCTTCCCTGGAAATGGCTGAGCAGAAGTGAGACATGTGCTTGCTGCCATAGAATTCTAGAGCTGAGGGACAGGAAGGGTTTGACATCAGGAAATGTAGCACAAGTCCTGAAATTTCTAAGTGATCCCAGAGAAGGGTCATACTCCCAGAGTGATCATGCCTCTTGGGTGTATATATTGGGACGGTGCAGGAGGGGTAGTTGTGTAGTCAGTTATTTAGGAATTAGCATTTGGCATCGCTAATTTATAAGGTTTTTACCTTAGGATTTTTAGTCTGTGGAGCCAGTTTTAATTGCTCTACTTATGGTACATAACTCTTTTTTTAGATTTTTTTGGATGATGAGTAATTTTTTGGATAGTAGGTAATGGGGAAAATGTCAAGTCCTTATTATGCCAACTTTTGTCTGAAATATGTAGGTAGGCATGGACATTGATTTGGGATGTGCTTATAAATAGTTCTTTCTGAAGCACTGCCTTCACAGAAGTGTTTCCTACTTATATGCTATCCCACCTATAAGTAATAAGGCAACCACAATTCTTCATTTTTTTCCTTTTTTAGAAAATCATTCCATCTAGCCAGTCTTCAAGCATTTCTTCTAACATTTTGGGAAGCAATTGGTAATTGTTTAGATTCCGAACTTTTTTCAGTCACATAAGTTCTAAAGGAATATTTTTCTCTTCGGCTGTCTTATCATCTCTCTTTGATATCTGAGATTTTAGAATGTTATCTTCCTGTTTTGTAGGTATATCCAAATTAGCAAGAAGTAAAACATTCATTCAAATGTTCCACAGCTGGCTGCAATAGGGATCTGTTTTCTGATGAGCCTCCAAAGAATACAACCTGAGCTGATTTTTACTTGTGGGCACTGGATGGCTAAAAGAAAGAAAGGTTCATACAGGTGGCTGAGATCTGTTTAAGAGATGACTCTGCAGGATTCTACTCTTTTCCCTCCAAAAAATAAAACTATTAAGAGTCACCTGCCAAGTTAAGTAAGTCACAAGATTTGCCCCATTATGTGATTTTTCCATCTTTTTCTACCTCTTCCTTGATATCTTAATTTCTATCCTCATTAAAGACAATTTTTCTTTTGGAATAATTTTCTCATTCATTGCTTTCTACATAGATTTCAACATCAACATTACTTTCTACTAGCATGATTTGGCTTGTCATGATATCATGACTTTTTGCTGTTTTTACAATCTACTCTGATAGTTCCCACATATAATATTGTTTTCTTAGCCTTCTTAGTCCTCATGGCCACTGTTGCTATCTCTGACCCTGTCACTGCTACTGCAATCCCAACAGTCTTAATTGGGCCTCAGCCTTTCTCCCTCTGCCTCTTGATGAGCCTGCCCCTGTTGCCTAGCCCTTGGAAAGAGGAGGGGAGGGGGACAAAGAGAAAATCATTGGCTTGCCCTGCTATTGCTGCTTCCATTGAGATAAAATAGCCTTTTGCAGAAATCAGCCATGTAGGAATGGAGAAGTCTGTTTAAAAAAAAATTAAAACAAGTTCTAATATTTTCTTCTTACACTCCTATGTATCATTTTGTATACCACCTGGGGTACTTTGGAGACCATTGCTATAGAGCTGTTTTGATGAACCCCCACATGTCAGAGGGGTGTAGTAGAATATTTGTTAGTTAATTAGGAATTAATTAGGAAATAGGATATTGTTGTTGATAGATGGATAAGGGAGAGTTGAGAGGGTTGGATTTCTTTAAGCCAGAATGGAATCTCATAGATGACCCATGGATAGAAAGATAGATATTTGGGGATTTAGTTAGATAGAGTAGAATAAGGATCACTCTTAGTGATCACAAAGAAATCCCTTGTGGGATAGATTTGGGAGTTGGTTTAGTTAAGATAATTTTAGAGTCAGGGAATTACAATTCCTAAACTTCCTATTTCAATATTTCCAATTTCCTTTTCCTATCACTGTTCCCACAGAGGTAAATATAATAAATAGATTTTTGTAGAAGATTTATCTTCACTCAAGTCTTTTCAACTACTGGTCCACCAAACTCTCAACCATCAACTCCCAACAACTAAATCTGTTTATAGTCTAGCAATAGGCTATTATATCTTCAATTTACAACTGAAAAAAAAAAACCCAAATAATAGGGAACTGCTCCATTCCCCTTTTCCACAACGCTTGAGGGAATTTTTTTCACATGCCCCACTTCTCTGCCCAGCAGCTCAATGTGAGCACTTCCTCCCTCCCCTGTCTGGGATAATGAGGTGGGGCTCACAGGAGGTTTGAGGGTGCAGATCAGGCGCATAACTGCCAAAAGATTTGCCAACACTTCTATAGAGTATATAGAATAAGATGTTATACCTGATGAGAAGATCTAGTCATTATATTCATAGATAGATAATAAAGCATTTTTTCTTTTTAAATTAAAAAGTTATTCTGAAAGTAACAAACACCAAATAAGACGGGCATTTCTATATATAAAGTAGGACAAAAAAGATGTATGCATGAATATGTGAATCTCTATTATGTGCAACTTGCTTTTCTTTAAAAATATCTAATTTAACATAACTTTCGACACAGACCTGCTGGTCTATTTTATCTGTATTTTTACAAAGTCTTTTAATAATACTCTTTTTTTTCTTCTTTTTTTGGGGGGGTATTCTTTCTCTTCTCCTATTTTCCCATTGGGAAAAAAAGAAAAACAAAAATAAAACTCTGATAACAAGCCATTTCTTAGAGTCTGGGCCAGCTGTGGCATTCTCCTTATCATTTCACTAAGAGGCTGAATAATAAGAGAATGTCTCAGACACTCCAGACAGCTAATTATGAATGTAGAAAAAAGAAAAATGGGAGATGACAGGAAATGCATACTCAGTAGAGTAAACGATTAGAGAGCAAAAAAGAGAATGGATTAAATGAAAAATAATTTTTGAAAAGAGTAGAAAGCTGGACAGACCATTACCCATAATAGAAACAGAAAACTTTTCATATGAACTCTTTGAAGAATTTGCTTTGGTTACCTTTATATTTGGAGTATAGAGATTTCGTAAAGACGACAATGCCATGGAAAGACCTTCAGTACTATATGAGATCCAGAGACCTTGGAGTATAGAGGATGATACCCCAACTTTTTTACTTAAACCCTGAAAAAGAAATATTGAGAAATTCAAGCTTCTGATTCAGATGAAGCATGTTCAGCAATGAGTTAGTGACCTTCAGGATTTGGCACTAGAGAGAAGAGCATCACCCTGAAAATCATTGTTCTCAAAAAACTACTAAAATGACTTATCTGTTCCTCAGCTTGACTTGTACAAAGGATTATCCCTTTAGTTATGTGTAGAAGAAAAGGCCCTCTGTCATGGGTTAGAGAACAACAAATCCACAGGGTGTATTAATTTGATTTTATAGAGATGTATTTAATTCCTCCATATGTGTTCCATTATTTTTCTTGAATAAATATTTTAACAAGATGGGCTGGTCTCATATATATATATGTATATATATATATATACACACACATGTATATGTGTATATGTGTGTGTACATGGAGGCAAATATGAATATATCTGTAAGCACTGGGAAACAGCCTAAGACAGTGATGGGCAAACTTTTTAAAGAGGGGGCCAAAGGAAAGGAAATGCACATCTGTCAGTCTGTTTCTAAGGCAACTCTTTCGAAGTTTCACTGTATTGTATCATACTCATTGTATTCGTCAGATTAGAAATAATGTCACAAGGCTGGATAGAACATTTCAGGGGGCCTCATCTGGCCCGAGGGTGGTACTTTGCCCATCACTGGCCTAAGAGACTGAAGATAATCAAAAGAGTGGAGACAATGGAACAGGAATGAAATCACTCATGCATGTCTAGAGGGACTTGTCTTGACAAGGAGTAGGAAAATCTCTTCATGTGAGGAAGGGGTAAAGGGGGTAGTATCAGAGGCATCTGGATGCTATGATGTGAGGAAAGGGAGAGAAGAGGGAAGGGGAGGAGAACCATTGGAGGACTGAGGAAGGATGAAAAGATGTGGAAGAATGGGATAGTGAATGGATAAAAGAAATTGGATAGCAGCAATAAGGGTCCAGTTGAGGTTATAAGGTGTTTATTTATGTGTGTGTGTGTGTGTGTGTGTGTGTGTGTGTATTGTGTCAGTGGAAATTTGGGGTTCATTTGAGCTTTAAATATTTAGATATATGACATATACTTCCTGTGGACGTTTGGGGGACTTTGAAACTATGTTTCCCATGATTCAATGGGTTTCCTGTCTTACGTGGTGATGTGAGCCAACATAAAGCTTAAATAGAGAGGACTTGATTGGGATGCTCTCTTTGGTACAAGGCAGCAGGAGGGAGAAGGTAATGGCGGGCGATTTAAATTAAATAATAGCAGGCACATGGCCTTCTTATATTTTACCAACATGGCTCTAATTAAAATATTAATACTTCTATTTACATCTGTCTATATCTATTTTAATCATAACAATAAACATATACACACACACAAATATGATTTTATCAGTATAAGGAGCTCTCAGTAAGGAACTCCTTTTATCAATGAAGAGTAGCACCTTCCTTGCATCATCCAGCTTTATAGTGTTGCTTGGAGCACTGAGCTAATTAAGTGATTTGCTTGCCAAGAGTCAAACTACCAGTATGTGTCAGTGGCAGGATCTGAATTTAGTTCTTCCTGATTTTTTTTAACCTGTAATTTCTATATTGCCCAGGAGCACAGAGCTAGGGTCTCTCTGATTTTAGTCCAACTCTCCATCTACTATGTCATGCTCCCTTTTTCTTATTACATTTAAAAAATTATGAATTTAACAGATACCACCAAGCTCATTTCAAGGACAAAAATGAACATTGCATAGGAAAATTTAAAAACATAGAAAAAAATAAAATGAAATTCAAAAGGGAATATAGTTATATGAGTTCTTGTCATGGCAGGGCCAGTTACTCTAGAAACACCTACGTATCTATCTGTTTACTGTCATTTTTCCTGCTCTCTACTGCAGAAAGAAAAATTTCAAAATGGGAGAATAAGAAGGGATGCTGGAGGAGGAATGGAAAAGTTGGTACCAACTATTGCTGATCCTCCCATCCTGATGTTATTATAAAAACTCACTTAATTTGTGCTAATAGCCCATTTCAGATGACCTTATTTGGTAGATTAATTCATGTACAAAGAAATATATCAAAACCTTATGCAAAGGTATCACCAAACAGCAGTGTTGGTTTATCAAATAAGGCTTCATAATTCCAATTTTTGGGTGGAAGGATTCCAGGTGCTACTTTCAGTAGTAACACAGTCAGTAGTATATGGAGTTCATTCCACCTTGTAGCCTTACAAAGTTAAAAAACTATAGCATTTGGTGATGTAAAAAGGCCTTCCCTGAATAAAAGTGTACAATAAATGACTGAAATAGAAATGGAGATGCAGTAGTGATCAGGCAAGTTACTCAGGAAGGAACTTCTTGGCAAGGAAAAAGATCTAAGTTTCCAAAGTGAGGTGGCAAAGAGCTGTCACAGTGTCATTTTAGATTGTTCTGATGCACAATGAGACAACCAGAACAGAAGATGACACAGAGGCCATAGTTTACTGTTGTTTTCTACCTCTATGTCTGCCATTGTAAAATAACTCAGCTGTGAAAATACAGGAAACATTCAACCTACTATATTTAGTTAG
Source organism: Gracilinanus agilis (assembly GCF_016433145.1). NCBI lineage: Eukaryota > Metazoa > Chordata > Mammalia > Didelphimorphia > Didelphidae > Gracilinanus > Gracilinanus agilis. The sequence goes on along the minus strand of NC_058133.1, from coordinate 205,708,923 downwards.
TCCTAGACCATGTTTCACATCCCATCTAGTCATTTACTGGGATACTAGAACCTACCCAGCATGGACAACTTGCCTTCTGCCCTGCCTCCACTACTGTTTTGTGCTTCTGTTCTTATTCTCCTTATTTTCTACATCTTGCTCTTAACTCTGGGAACAAAAATCAAATCAATACTCTCATTGCTACTAGAAAAGGTGCAACAATTTAATGTCCTATGGCTCTGTTTACAATCTCTGATTGTCTACATTAGTAATTCTCAAGCTTTTTGATTTTGAGACTCCTTTATACTCTTAAAATTGGGAATACACTCTCTCAAAAGAGCTTTTGTACATACAGTAATATCTATTAAAATCTACCAGCTTAGAAATTAAAACATATTAGTAGTTTTGTGAAAATAGTTTTGATTTTGTGTTCTTCCTGAAAGGTTCTTAGAGACCTTTAAGGGTTTCTAGACCATACTTTGAGAACTGCTGTTCCAGACCAAAACTACATTCCCTGACTACACTCTCCTACATGTTTTGTATTTTTCCCATCAGAATATAAGCTCCTTGAGAACTGTACTTTGTATTCTCATTACCTAGCATAGTTCCTGGTACACAGAAGGCATATAATAAAAACTTGTTGATTGATTGACACAGATTGATGTTGCAGCTCACTATTACCCATTATGGTGATAGTAAGGAAAAGCTTTAGACCATAAATCTTAAATATACATGAATCAACAGAAACCAGGGGAATATTTGCATAATAGGCTGTTTGCTTTTATGACCTGAGAAAACTTCATTTCACTCTCACAACTCAAGTATAGACAAGATAGAACTGTATCAGAATATAGATACAAAATGCAAATAAATGCTAATGTCCAAATCCTGGATCTTGAATACTATGGAAGAAAATTACTGGGATATATAATAATTTGCACATGAGAACAGAAAAAGAACTATAAGGCCATGGCTAGTGGAAGAGCTCATCCGGATGTGTAAACCCATACCAATCCTGTCATATATCCTCTGCTAATGCATTCAATTCAATTAAAATGTATTAAGTGTTTACTGAGTTCATGGCACTGTGCATAGTATAACTGGTCTAGCTTTTTGAGAATTAAATGTACCGGTTTACTGACCATAGCATGGGCCTCTGCTGTGATACTACTTTATGCAGCCCTGACAGTAATGAATAATATTAAGAAACAACTGCAATGAGCTGCCCCTGGTGGCTGGCCAGTCACTGTGACAGAGCCCTAAGTCCTGACTCAGTGTGCTTTCATTTCCTCTAGAGAATGTATCAACCTGCCTATTATGCTGGCTCACAAAGGGATATAACCATTTTATTTATGCTTGGTGGAAGGAACATTGTTATTATCTTCATCATGAAGGCATTTCTTTCATCTCTACCTTCTTCACTACCGTGGAAATTATGGCCCTTGTCTTTTCTGCTGTTAACTTGGGGATGGCTTCTCTTTTTGTTGTGCCTGCAGTTCTTTACTGCTATTCTTACTCTGGTAAGAATTCCCACACATTACCACATTCCTCCTTGTCTTGGGCGTGCTGTGGCTTCTCTCTTTCAGTTGATAACAATAACTCTGTGTTTCTGAAAGGGAGGAGGTGGGGCCTGAGAAAGCACAGATGCACCCAGGCAAACAAATCAAGAGATTGCTCTCTGAAATGAATATAAGAAGGCTGAATAAAATTCAACATACTGTATCTACTGCCTAAAATAAACCTGAATTTTGGAACTTTTTAGCTCTATTAAACTCTACTTTCTGAGAGATAAAGTTGTTACCTCAAAGCCAACATAATTTTTTCATTGATTTCCATAGTGGTGTCAGATTGTTTAGATACTCTAATCCTAAAATAGATATCATAAAGTCCATGCATTAAAGCATATAGTAGCTCTTCTACCTCTGAGAGTTTCCTCAGGTCCTCAGCGTCTACTGATTATCTAATGTTTAAGCTGAAAGCAGATTAAAAACAAGTAATTAGAAGGGGAGGGAGAGAGGGGCTTCTACAAATATACACCATGGAAAGCAATGAGAGGTGACGCTAACGCTATCATAAAATGACAGAAGACTTATAAAAAGCAGAAATGAGAATTCAGCTTATCTACCATTTGGGGGCAGAGAGGGCAAATGGCCCTAGGAACCTCAATAGGTTATGAAGAGAGTCCTTTATTATAGCATAATACCTTGAATTGATGTCTATCATGAGTATGGTTTAGGGTTATCAACAAGAGGTTAAATTATAATTCCTGAAATATTTAATAAGGCAGGGAAGCCTTTATACATTTTATAAAAAATTTAGTACAAAATAACGAATAAAATAAAAATTTTAAATTCTGGTGATTTTTTAGTTTCAAGGATGCTTGCAGGTTCTATACACCCAAGGTTTTGATTGGGTCTTTAGGATATATTTTACAATAATATCATTTAAGAAAATAGAGATTATATTGAAGTAACACGTATCTTTATGCATATAATGTGCAGTGCTGTTCTGATAATTGAGATAATAAGCTTTTGCTTTCTTGTATTACCTTAAAAATGTGTGCTTTGAGGATGTGGTGTCCCAACTCAATAGTTTGCTGTCGGTTTAGTTTTCCTTCTTGACGGGAAAACCAGAAGGCAAGTAAAGTGTGACCACTCCTAGAAAGAAAGAAAGAAAAGTAGAAGGAATAAATATCAAGTTTTTTTTTCTTTTTTAAGGCTTCTATACTCTTCATCTTTTTTTTTGTGAGTTCAGCACTGACTTTATCTCTGACAAAGTGCTATTTCACTGATTTTTAGGGAATGGTACCTGTTGTCTGACAGGTAAACTTGAAAATGTACCTTTTTAAAAACATGGCTATAAGTTCTCATCACTGATATATTGAACCACAGTGGGTAAACTAACTCACATTCTTTCTACCCAATCACAGTACTTCTAGAATTATGAAGTGTCATAACTAGTAGCTCACACATAGCCCACACACAGATGGTAGAAATAGTCTTTTCTCTTCCTCTCCAAACCTACAAATTCCAAATCATAAAACTAAGGCCAAGGAACTTTGAGAGCTACAAAAAACTTGATCATTTAAGGCTTCCTTATCTAGTACTATATGTAACCTTGTGGAGGTCTTAGCACTAACTCAATGATCTCTCTATCAGGATAGTGTCTGTCAAACCATTTTGTCCTCCTAAGTGACACAACTGCTCTGTTGCTATCCCTGGGGTCCCATATAAAAAAGAGCTTATCTGAAACTCCAATGAATTCACCAAATAAATGGAAACAGTACAAAGTGGTCCCAGGTTAGGACATTCTCTTAAGACTCAAGCATCACAAACAGTGTTTTATTTCTATGACTTTTTAAATATCTTTGTGAAAAACCCTGAGAAAGGAGAGAAGTAATATATTACCTAGGAGAGAGCTCAGAAAGGTTTTTTTTAATAAACAAGATGCCAAGAAGAAATTTAACCATCCTTTGGCTTCATAAAAATTAATTGATGTTTAAAATTTTTTTGTTATTCTGAACTTGACAAACATCATCAAAAGTGGACATTTTTATATGGCACAACATAAAAATAGAGGCTAGGGCTAGATAAAGAGTTCTGTGAGTCATTTGTATAAAAATAATTCAAATGGGAGCTTATGAGATACATCTACAGTCAGGGAGTACAAAATGGCTGCTGATCTACTAAAAGGGATTATGATAGAGTAGTTAGACAGGTAGAAAGAAAACCTAGAGTAGTGACGATATTCAGAAGAAGTGGTCAACATTGTAAACAAGAAAGATAAGGACTAAGAAATAGCCATTAGATTTGGAAATTAAGAAGTCAAAGGATTAGGATTATATATTCACAAGTTTGTAGATCCATAGGAGGAAGTGACCTTAGAAACCATCTAGTCTAACTCCTGATAATTTTGTAAAGTGTTCATTGATAACTTTGTAAAGTGTGGTTTTAGTTGAGTGATTTGGTCAGAAGCCAGAGTGCAAAGGATTGAGAAGAAATCAAGAACAATAGAAATGGAGACAATACTTGGAGGTTTCATGTATCTTTTTTTTAATGTTTTTTTCAATTACATGTAGAAACAATTCTCATCTGAAATTTTGTGATTTAGCCTCTTTCCAAGCCTGAGATGATAGTCTTTATCTAGTTTATACCAGTGCTGTCATGCAATACATATTTCCATATTCCACCTACTGTAAAAGAAGACAAATACCACACATATAAGAGAAAATTCATGAAGGAAATAAAGGGAAAAAGGAATGATTTGATTTGTAATCAGACTCCAACCGTCCTTTGGCTGTAGATAGCATTTTCCATTATTAGTCCATTGGGGTTATCTTGGAATCTTGTTTTGTAATAGTTTAGTCCTTCACAGTTGCTCATTTTGCAATTTTCTATATTCAAATATTTATGCCACTGTAAGTGGATTACAGCACAATAAAGGTTGTTGTATGTATATAACAGTGATCACAGTAAAACAATATGAAAAAACAGTATGTGTTGTTGTCCTGTATATACAATTGTGTTACACTTGATCTTAGCCAAAAGCCCGAGAAGTGATGAATACTATATGATTGTGAATGCATATTGATGGATATTAATCCAATACTAATTGCCAAATATGTGGAGTATGCATAGAGAATGTGCAATTGCACAGAGAAAAGCAATAAGCCGCTTGAATGTAGGATTAGGAGTTAATCTGGATAATGTGTCAAAATCTGTGCATTCCATTGATCACTGGAATATGAAATAGGATAAACGTTTATAAACTAATATTCAGAGACATCAATATTAAATAAATGCAGGGAAGATTTAAGAAAGCACTTTAAGAAAGTATAAAGTAAGGAAAGAACTTTTTCTTCAAATAAGATAGCACTGAAGTTGGGTCCAATAAATTTATTGACACTTGGAAATACCTTTGCTATGCAATGTAAATAGGATAAATTATTATTGATAATAGATGACTTATTGAGGCAAATGAATGAGATATAATAAAGTCAAAGAATGAGAAACTTTAGAAGGGTTATAGAGCAATTTTTGGTAGGGATGGGGAGTGAGAGGTTGAGCCTAATCCCAATATGAATGATTTATACTTAAAGCAAGAGCTTGAAGATGAGAAGAGAGTATTTCTTTTCCCTTATTATTGATAAAAAGTGACTATATCTTATAGTTAGTTAAAATTACATTTCCTAGAGTGCTACATTTTTGCAAAACTTTTGTAAAAATGCTGGGCTGGTAAATTTTCCTCTGATGAGGAAATTGTGGCAAATAGGGTTAAATGATTTGCCCAGGGCCACACAGCTAGTGAGTGTCTGATGCCAAATTTGAACTCAGGAAGAAGTGTCTTTCTGACTTCAGGTCCAGCACTTTAACCACTACACCACCTAGCAGCTTAAAGCTAAGGGATACTTTTCTCATACAAATAGTCACTCCTTAATTATCTGTTTTGCAAGTTGGAGAGTTTACTAGTACTCAATTATCTGACCCTCTTCCTCACCAAATAACTCACATTATAGTAGATATTCCAAATGTTAATTTAATTTTAAGATATTAAAGCTTAAGAAGAACAATGGCTATAACTGCTAAATTTAGCTAAATTTAAATTAAGTTCAACACTGTGCTGATTTTTGGGAAAAATTGTATAGTGCAATAAGTCTTCCTTATGAGGTAGGTAGTTCAAATATTTATTATCTTCTCTTCCACTAACTTTACAGATGAGGAAACTGAGGTTCAGAACTATTAAATAATGTGCTCAAGGATTCAAAGCAAAATGGCAGAGATATACCCAGAACCAAGTTCTTAAATTTTGTTTCAGCGCTCCTTTTATACATCTTATTCTACTAAGCATGAATTTATCTGATTATATATAATGAAACAATTTATTTACCAGCATATTGCTGCTCATGATAGTTTTAGAGTTTCCATTAGTGAAGTATGAGTATATTTTAACATTAAATGTAACATTAAATGGTCTCAAAAGTATCCATTAAATGTTTTCTTTAATATTTCCTTTGTCATGGTCACACATTTTGCTTTAGATTCTGCAGATAACATATTTGACCCTAATTTGAGAGAGATTCCTATTGCTAGAAGCTGAAAGGCAGAGAGAGGGAGGAATTCAGGGTAAGATTGGGGCTGTATTTATCCCAATGCCGATGAAAGGAAACAAAGTGAAAAAGTATATTTGTAAAGAACAGCTTATCACAAGATTGGTCAAGTAGTCAGAGAACATATACGTCATTTCTGTTTCACATTAGTTATATGCCATATCTAAGCCCCCACTGACTCTTCAGAACAACTGGCTTCCTATTCCCAACAAGCATGACTTGTTCCTGTGCCTGAAAGAGAGTTCTATGAATACTTTTGATTAAAGGAGAGCCAAATGAAATGATCTATGTTATGGAATGACTTACAGAATTTCTCAGGAACTTGCCATGAACTAAGAGCAGTTCCAATTCTGCATTGAACAAGATGGAAGGAAGGTGTGGCTTTCTATGGAAATTTGCTTTGCGAACTTTTAGTACTATGAACAAAGCACTGAACTAAGTGCTAGGAGAAGATAAAGAGGGTGGTTAAGATATAATTCCTGCCCTAGTGGAGCTTATAGTCAGTCTAGCAGATAAGACATAGATAACTAAAAACACTATATTAGACAGTAAATATATTGTATAGTTAAAAAATAAAGTACTATCCATGTAAGATCAGAGGGGGAAGGTTATTAAAAGACAGGGAATATTGGTAAAAGTTTCCTGGAAAAGATAATGTTTTCATTGGTTCTAAAATATGGTAGTATTGGGGGCAGCTGGGTAGCTCAGTGGATTGAGAGTCAGGCCTAGATATGGGAGGTCCTAGGTTCAAATCTGGCCTCAGACACTTCCCATCTATGTGATCCTAGGCAAGTCACTTGACCTCCATTGCCCACCCTTACCACTCTTCCACCTAGGAGCCAATACACAGAAGTTAAGGGTTTAAAAAAATGTGGTAGTATTGCAGCTGGTAGAGAGCAGGGGTGGGGGTAAGAAATAGGCATTCTGGGTATATTAAGAGTGAATCATGTGTTTGGGGAAAAGAGAATAGACAGTTTTGTTGGAGCCTAGCATGCATAAAGAGGAAACATAGGAAAGAAGGCTGGAAAGGTAGTATGGTGCCAGATTGTTACACTCCAAAGATCAGACAAGCCTAAACTTCATCCAGTAATAAATGGGATGACATGGAAATTTTAAGCAAAGGGGTTACATAACTGAATTATAAAGTTTAGAGTTATAAGGAACTTCAGAGGTCATCTAGTCCACATTTCTTATTTTATAGACGGGAATACAAAGATCTATGAAGAAGGAGGACTGTTCTGGTAGAATATGAAGGATACATTAGGGGAAGAGGGAATGGCAAGAGCTGTAAAATGGCTATTGCAATAGTATAGAAAGATGGCAATAAGGGCCTGAACTCGTTTGTCTCCTGTAGTCCTCCCCTAACACTTTTTTGACTTAAAAACCAATTTTTACAGACAAGCAAACTTAAAATTACTCTTCCTAAGATACTGCCCTGCACATCATTCAAAATTCCCCAGAGCACCTTGCACAACTCAAGGTATTGTGGATTCAGAAGCCTAGCCCAGTATGATTTTGTTGTGTTTCTAGAGACATTTACATTGTTGTATAAGTCTGTGAGTAGTATCTTACTCATCAGACCAACAGCTCTTGTTACTTCTCATTGGTTAGCAACAACCTTGATACCCCAGCAACCTTGTTAAAAAGATCTGTTGTTGGCATTGATCTTGGCACTACTTACTCCTATGTGGGAGTCTTACAACATGGGAAAATGGAGATCATTGCTAATGACCAAGAAAAACAGAATCAACCCAAGTTAAGCTCTTTGACACAGAAATTTAATCAGTGATGCTTCAAAGAATCAAATTTCAATGAACCCTATCTACAGTCTTTGAAGAAAGGATGAAGTTGTTTAGTCAGATATGAAATCTTTCTCTCAAATTTACCACCAAATGGTAGTGAATAATTCAGGCAAGACTCAGGTCTAAGTAGAATACAAAGGGGAGCCCCAAAGCTTCTATTCAAAAGAAGTGGCCTTGACCAAGATTAAGAAATTGCTAAAGGCTACTTTGGGAAGATTGGTACAAATGTTGTGATCACAGTAACATCTATTGGAAGTGATTCCCAGTGTTAGGGCACCAAAGATGCTTGAATAATAGTTGCTTCAATGTTCTCTGAATCATCGATGAGTCAGATGCTGTTATTGCTTATGCTTGGACAAAAAGATTGGTGCTAAGAGAAACATGTTGATCTTTGACTTTGTAGGTGGTACTTTCAATGTTTCTATTTCTTTAAAAATTCTAGGTAATATGGTACCTTTGAAAATATCCACAACTGAGGATTCCCATTTGGGTGAGGAAGATTTTAATAATCACAAGGCCAACTATTTCATTATTGATTTCAAGGGAAAGAACAAGAAAAACATAAGTGAGAACAAGAGTTGTCTGCTGACTCTGTACCACTTATGAATGTGGAAAGCATCTCTTCTAGTACTTAGGCCACATGTGATTGATTTTCTCTGTGACAATATAGACTTCTATCTCTATCTTCCTACTTTGAAGAACTGAACACTGACCTCTCCCATGACATACTAGGCCCTGTGAAAAAGGTCCTAAGGGATGCCAAAGTGGATAAGTCACAGATTCATAACACTTTTTTTTTAATGTGTGGTTCTTTTTCTATTCCCAAGATCCAGAAACTTTCTGCAAGATATTTTCATTGGCAAGGAACTAAATAAGGGTACCAAACCTGATGAAGCTATTCTTTATGGTACAGCTATCCAGGCTGCCATTTTGGCAGAGGGTTGGCTAAATCTGAGAATGTTCAGGACTTGCTACTGTGGGCTGTCACTTCTCTTTCTCTTGGTACTGAAAATGCTGACAGTTTTGGTCAGATGCAATACCACCATCTCTACTAAGCAGACAGAGACCTTTTCTAAATAACTCGGATAACAAATAGGGTGTGCTTATTTAGGTTTATGAAGGTGAGAGAACAATGACAAAGAGTAACAACTGTGGCCGATTTGAACTCATTAGAACTCTTCTGGTCTCCAAAGGTTCCTTAGGAAGTAACCTTTGACATGAATACAAATCTTCTACAATTAAGAGCACTGGCAAGGAGAATAACACCATTATTACACTTGAGCAATGATGACATTGTGTGGACTGTCTAGAAAGCTGAGAAATACGAGGCTGAGGATTAGAAGCAGAGAGATAAAGTATCTTCCAAGAACTCACTAAAATCTTTTTTTTTAAACATGAAGGCCTACAGTGGAGGATGACAAATTCCAAAGCAAAAACTGGTGAAGACAAATAGAAAATCCTTGACAAATATAATGAAATAATCAATTGGCTGGATAAGAACTAGATAGATGAGAAGAAAGAATTTAAGCAGCAACAGAAATAAACCCTATCATTAAACTATACCAGAGTTCAGGGGGTACTGCCGAGGGATGCCTGGTGAATTTCCAGGTGGTTGAGCAGACTTATCTGCAGGTGTTTCTCCTCGACCCACCACTGAAGAAGTTAACTAAATGCACCCAAAGAAAAGAGTATTCCACATGGCTTTCTAAAAATTGAAGGACTCTAGTGTGAGCCAAGGCAATTAAATAGCATTTAAACTACTGTGTAAATTTGGGCATTCTGAACACTTGAATGTGTGCAAAGAGAAAGAGAATAACATTGTACTTTATATATATTGTAAACAAGCAGAAACTAAATTCTTTTTCTGTAGGATAAAATCTTCTTAAAAGTGCCACAAAATGAAAAAAAAAAGCCTGTGCATTGACAAGGTATCGCTAACCTAAAAAAACTATGGGTAGGAGAAATTTCTTTCCTGTGGGAAACCTTGCTATGTCTGAATGGAAAAAGGCACTTGATCTACTTGCTATAACAAATCATCCATTAATATCTTTACTTCCCCAAAATATTCTCCAAATATGACCCCACTGTGGAGTCTTAATTCTTTCCTCTCCCAGGTAATGTTGAACTGCTCTAATTTGATTTTGTTTTCCCATGATTATAAAAATGATTAGCTTTGCTCAGCCAGGTGTAAGAGCTTCTTAATGACACTAAGACTCTCTAGATTTGAATATTTCTCCCTAGCAGTTGCAAATAATAAAGAACAATGTTTATGCTAGGCCAGACACGCAGAACATGGAGCTGGTTCTTCAATGATAGAAAGGCCAAAGTCCATGAGGAGCATATTTATGGAACTTGTGCTTGGTTTGGATTGTGCTGCCACCCTCACTGTCTCATTTTCCTGCTGCTTCTAACTTCTAACTTTATGTCTAATAAAGCACCACTGGTCTTGGAAAGATGGAGGTCAACAGAAATCCTTGTTTATTTTGCAGTTGGTAGTTATCAGGCAGTTGGCAGGGTTTCGTGAGGCAGTCTGTTAACCATTTCACATTTATTACTGGTACTTTATGTTGTGCAGACCTGAAATTTATCACTTATTACATGTTTTAATATATAATTTTGGGGGGGAACCAATTAAAACAACAGACTAATCTAAAACAGAGATTTTATGTGAACTTCCAATCTATTGATATCGAAGTATCTCAGATACAGTATTTTCAGTTCCATCCTTAAGTCTGTTTCTGCAGATAACTGCTTATAATGAATGTATCCTCCACAATTGTTGATGACTTAGTAGCTGTCGGCATTGATTTTAGTAATCTTGAAGACTCATTTGGTTTGGAACAGTTGTTCTTTGGAGATAGATGAATGATTTGCTCTAATAATAACAACAGTTTGGATTTCTTTAATGCTTTAAGTTCTACAAATACTATCTTACTTCATCCTTACAACAACCCTCTGGAGGTAGGTGCTGTTATTATGCATTTTGTAGATGAGGAAACTTAAAGTGGAGGGGAGATTAAGTGATTTATCCAGGGTCACATAGCTGACAGATAAGTATCTGAAGCTGGATTGGAACTCAGGTCTTTCTAATTCTAGGTCAAATGTTCTATCCACTGTATAACCTAGCTATCTACTTGCAGAAAGAAGAGCATGCTATCATCTTGTTCTGGGTTGGCAATAATTGCTAATGATTACTATGCCATTTATTATTGTTTGACAGCTACTTCTTAGGTAAAGCTCTGGCATCTCCCATTTTTTGATTCAGCTCAATACTCAGGTTGCAGTCTGATCCAATTAGTTTCAGAGGAAAATGCAACTCTGCTGTTTAAGACTCTCATTAAGCAAAAACAGACTGATATTTGGTCACATATTCCAATTCTTAACCATCTTAAAATTAGAAGGAAAACTAGCGACTTTATTTTAAAATATGCTTATATGTTATCTTATACCAGGAAACCATGCCTATATATGATGTATGTATATATACATGTATATATATATATACACACACATACAAAATATATGTACATATAATAAATTTCATTTTCTTTATGGATTTTTATGAATATGAGAGTAAGGTGGTTTCTTATTCACTTAGGCTGGGTTTGGGGACCCATGTTGGTTTGTCTATACATTGGCAAATTGGACAAGAAACCCAGGTAAGTACAATTCCCCTCTCATTTTCACTCAACGAAAGGCAAACAATCAATGTCAGAAGTCTAAGATTAGTGTAATCTTACACTGGCAGTCAGGAAAAAACCCATGACTTCAAAAACATTAATTCCCAACTGACAATGGGAAGACTTAAAGGGTAACGATGAAAATGTAGCCCATGATCAGTAACATTAACATTATTTCTAATGAGATCACTTGGAAAGTGAGAGCTGGGGTGCTTTGACTTCTTGGCCTGTAAAGAAAGTCTCTAATTTCAAGTGATCCTCATTTTCCCCCTTGCTCTGCTACTTTTCTTTGCCATCTTTTAGCCTGTCCCATGACAGAGCCATCTTTTTTTTTTTTTTTAAACCCTTACCTTCTGTCTTGGAGTCAATACTGTGTATTGGCTCCAAGGCAGAAGAGTGGTAAGGGTAGGCAATGGGGGTCAAGTGACTTGCCCAGGGTCACACAGCTGGGAAGTGTCTGAGGCCAGATTTGAACCTAGGACCTCCCATCTCTAGGCCTGGCTCTCAATCCACTGAGCTACCCAGCTGCCCCCACGGAGCCATCTTTTAAGCAAGAGCTTTTTCAAAAAGTCTACAGTTGCTCTCACTAATTGTGGTTCAAAATTTGTTCTTTGTAGGAAAGGGGAAGAGGTTTGGACTAGATGACATCTATGGCCCCTTTTCCTGCTAAAACTAATGGTCCTAATTCTAGTTTGAAGCATGGGGATGGACAGGGTCTTTCAAGATTAATTATTCCACAAGAATCAAGGCAGAACTTTTCTGTGCTGTGAATGGATTGTGGATCATGAGATTTTCCAATGTAAAATTCTAAGTGGCCTGGTCAAATTGATATGGAAAATCCTCTAATTTTTTAAATGATGAAAATGCAATGAGCTATCAATTTTATAATCACAAAATTATAGACTAATAGAATCTCCAAGTTGGAAGGGACCTTCAACTGGTTCAACATCCTAATTTTAGAGATAAGGAAGTTTAGCTCAGAGAAGGGAACTTTTTTCAAGGTCACATTATTTCCCCTTTTGCAACACCATGATACACTCTGCTATATCAGTTCATTAGGTGCAAACATATCAGACTTCCAAATCACAACAGAAAGTTGAGATGGATCTATATTAATTTATATAGATGAAACTGACTGCAGAATGACACAACATTTAGAAGTAAGGTTCACAACAATTTTAATACATCATAAATATATATGGTCAAAATAAGGAAACCATCAGAATGTAATCTCAGGTGTCACTACTATATTCCATTAAACACTGAGCAAATGTATATTCTAAACTCTGCATTCATTTTAGACTGGGGAAAACAAGAAGAGAGAGTTGTCAGGAACATGATATAATGTGATGATGAGAGGGAAAAAGGGAAACACAGGTGTACCCATCAGGGAAGGTTTTCTTCTCATCTCCTGCTTCCAAGGAAGCTGTGAAAGAAAGTGGGTATTTTCAATGGGGATGGGAGAAGTAATGTTTTAGGAAGCCTTGGCTCACATCAGTCTAGCTAATCACAGCTCATCTGTACACTCTGCCCCTGGGACCCTTCTGATTGGAGAGAAGAGTGGAGAGCTCCTTCTCAAGCCTCTATTTAAGGATAATCCCAGATCAGTCATCTCTTCATTTCCTACAAGATTGCAAAGGACTTCACCATCATGCTCCATGCTGAGTCCCTACCTTACCCTCCCAGTTTCCTTTTATGTCATGTTTTCCCCAATTAGATAATACGCTCTTTTGAGCACAAGGATTGCCTTTCTTTTTTTATCTGTATCCTTAGCACTTAGCACAGTGCCTGACACATAGCAGGTAATTAACAAATGGTAATCATTGACATGTGTTTCCCATGTGTGTCTCATCAACACCTCTGTTCTAAATAATACAGTTTGTTCTTTTCATATAAAGTGTGTCTTGGGTTTATGGGAATAAATGCTTAGGATTTACTGTTCTTTCTGTGCCATCTTAGTAAATGCCTTTGCTAAGAGCTGAATGGGTCCATGGGCTGACTGTTAAAGAGAATTAAGTCAATAAATATTTATTAATTATCTCTCCTCTGCCAAAGATTGCATTAAGTTCTGAGGATACGAGAAAGGTAAAAAACAGTCTCTGCTCTTGAGGACCTTAGTCTAATGGGAATATGCTGATATAATATTATATATTATATAATATATTTGATATAATATAATGTAATAATATAATGGGAATTGTGAGCTATGGTTTTAGAAATGGGTAATCATAGCATAGAACTTCAAGGGAGCAGCAACCCTCTGGACACCCAAACTGTGAATGTGAGTTCAAGTACAGTCCAGAAAGGGTACTATATGACTTTCATTTCTTTCTGTGACAGTTCATTGTCTACCAAACATCATGCCACTCTCTTAGCTATCTGTTCTCTGACCTAACAGAAGTTTAGGATAATGGATTATTTGATTTTATTAATATAAAAAGTCATACTCGAGTTGCAGTCTTGCACTTTAGTTATGCCACCTCCCCTCTGATCCTTTCTTTAAACAGTTGACTCTCCAGTTAAATTAGATGTTACTTCCTTGAATGACCCATTCCTGGCAAAGATTAACTATCCTTTTTGGAACATTTTCTTCTATATTCATAGCCATTTAAAAAATCAAGTGGTCTAAAGTAAACAAGTTAAATGTTGAAATTCTTTTTAAAAATTACTATTTTTTAAACCCTTACCTCCATAGTATCAATTCTAAGACCAAAGGGCTAAGCAATTGGGATTAAGTGACTTCTCTAGGGTCATACGGCTAGAAAGTGTCTGAGGTCAGATTTGAACCAGGTCCTCTCCATTCCAAGTCTGGAATGCTACCTAGCTGCTCCTAAGTGTAGAAATTCTAACAAATGAGCCTGGGATAGAAGGATATTTGATTGGTTTTGAAGACTTTAATTGCCTTAATAATTCCCCCTTTGTGTATACATAAGAATCCACAATAACCTGGCTCTTTCTTAAAGAAAGACAGACAAGGAGAGTGTGCTTGACTGGAGGGACAATGAAGAACTCTCCAAAGAAATTAAGAATCTAGGTGGAGCAGGAGCTAGATGGCTCAAAGGATTGAGAGACAGTCCTAGGGATGGAAGGTCCTGGGTTCAAATTTGACCTCAGATACTTCCTGTGTGACCCTGGGAATGTCACTTAACATCCACTGCCTAGCCCTTACCACTCTTCTGCCTTCATCCAATACACAATATTGATTCTAAGATAAGAGGTAAGGTTTTTTTTTTTTTTTTTTTTTTAAAGAATCTAGGCTGAAGGACTTGAAAGGAGGGATAGAGTCACTGAAGGGCACAAAGAATAGAGAAAGAGATTTGGGGCCACCTAAAACAAAATTTTCCCATTTAAAATTTTTTCTTAGGACCAGTCCTAACTGGTATATTCTGCAAACACTAATGGCAGAGCAATAAATGTGAAAAGGAAGATTTTTTATATCATTCAATTCTCAGGAAATCTTATTGTCACATTGGAACATAAAGTTTGGGGACCAAAACTTTAGAAACAAGTTTGGTATCAGCTACTACTGCATAGGAGACTGAATTTCAACTGTAGCTAGGTTTAAAACTCATGATCACATTTCTAGTTCTACTCTTTGCCATTAAGTATAATACAGTGATCCTTTATTATAGTGTATATTTGACTGTAAGGGCTGTTGTTTCAATCTGTCTACATCATTCTGCATGCTTGCTGATGAAGAGCAAAGGGTAAGTCACAGATGAAAAGCTCTGAGATACTTGTACACATATTGTGTTTTTGGGCAATTCACTCTAGTTTTCATTTGCAGATACTACAAATTCACTAGAACCTCCTGAATGGAAGTTATGCTTTTTAACTTGTTGACTCTCTCAGGATAGGCTGGTGAACCATTTGATAAAACTAGTAAAGTCTTCCTGGGAATAATTCTCATCCTAAGATTGAGTTGTGTTTCCTTGTTCTATAGCAGTAAACTCTTGATTGGTGGCAGTAATACCAGAGAGACTTTCAATAACAACCTCCTGAAAGACTAAAACAGTATAAAGGAGGGAACCAAGAGTCTTCTCTTTCATACTCTGGACAACTTTTTGTTTTGTCATAAAAAATAAAAAACAAACAAAACAAATATACAAACCAAAAAACCCCCATGGGATTCAGCTGTAGAAGAAGAAACTCTTCCTGGAAGTAAATAATAGCCATTCTGGGAGAAATTTACCCTTAGCATGCATACTCTCTTGGAGGGCAAAGCATATTTCAAAGTTTTGGATTTATATTCTAGCATGAATGTAGGACAAAATTGCTAATGGGTTAGTACTTAACTGATGAAGTATAAAAAATGGTGGGACAATCACAAGAAAACTCCCAACCTAAGATGCCTCTACACAGAGCTAATAATGATTATGCTTACAATGGTGTCAAAATCACGGCCTGGTCAGACATCACAGGAATGAGAGAGATCTAGAGCTGAAAGTAACTTCAGGTCATCTAGTTCAATTCTCTCATTTTACAGACAAAGAAACTGAGATGTCTAAAAATTACAAGGAGTTAGATCACAGAGCATATTTAACCCCAGCCTAATTTTTTCTTCTGAGCTTTGATATACCATTTATGGCTTGGTGTCTTCTGAAGCATAATTTTCAGGGGTCTAGCAATAATGCTTTAAAAAAAACGACCCCCCCCTCCAAATACTTACCAGATACCCCTGGTGGGAATATGCATATTTTTGGGAAAAGCAGTTTGATATAAATTGTAGAAATAAATTGCTCTGGAAATAGTTACAGTTCTGAACTCTAGTTGTACAACCATGAGCCAAATCATTTAAACACTCCAGGGTTCAGTTGTGTCACCTGTAAATTGGGAATAATTATACCTTAACTGCCTAAAGTGGGAGGCTAGGTCAGACAATCCCCTAAGGTCCCTTTTAGCTCTAAGACGTAAGGTTATCTTTTTCAAGTGTGGTGCTCAACTCCTTGCTAACTTTACTAGAATGGGTTATTGGTAGTCTAAGTGAGTGTTTGGCCTTTAAAAAGCTACCACAATTAACTAGCACTGACTCCACTTGAGAGATATACAGTTTCTTCACAGTCTCAATTCTTTTTTTTCTCATTTTAGTAAAATGCTGAGGGAGATTGTTAGGTTATCAATACAGCAATAGCACAGGAACCTCAGCTGGAATCTAAGTCAGTAGATATATTCACAGGTTGAGTCCCCAGAGGGTGGCTGCTTCCTTAAAGGTCCAGAGGTACCCATTTCTAAAAGTATAGCTCACTATCCCCAATGAGTATACTTCCTATTGGACTGTAAACTTCTTGAAAGAAGGGGCTGCTTTTTGGTTTTCTTTGTACCTCCAGATCTTAGGGCAGTTCCGGGTACAGAAGAGGCTCTTAATAAATGTTCGTTAACTGACTGTTGACTGAATTTCCATTAACAATCAGTTCATAGACACAATTAGTTCTTAGCAAACATATTTATTAAGATGGTATAACAACAAGAAGAGAATTGTTTATGTCAAATTTAAAGCTTATGGGGGGGGGCCTGAATTGAAAGGACCTGAGTTCAAATCTGACCTCAGACACTTCCTACCTGTGTGATCTTGTGCAAATCTCTGAACCCCAATTGCTTAGCCCTTACCACTCTTCTGTCTTAGAACTGATACTAAGACAAAAGGTAAGGGTATAAAAAAAAATAAAGCTTACCTGGGATCACAGAGAAATTTGGTTTTCTCTCCTTCCTCTCTCCAGATGAGCCATTCTCGAAAAGAAGGATGCACAAACATGCGGGTCATGTCTCTGCGCTTAATTAGAAACATGGAGAGATTCTCCATCCTTTGTTGAAAGTCTTCCCATTCCAGAGTACCCTCAATGCTGCCTGCATTGATGGCCTGGAAGATATGCTCATCTGTAAGTGGGTGGAGAGAGGCTACTGCAACATTTAGAAGAGGCATCACTCGGTCAAAGGAGGACTGGGTTGGGAATTTCATATTGCATTGGAGTAGATAAACCTCAGAAAGAGATACAGGAACTACTTTGTAGCTAGAGCTCTTTAAAACCAGGTATCCCTTCTCTATGAGGTCAAATGTGAGTTTTAGGTACAGATAGGAACCTTGGCTGAGGGTCTTGAGATGAGAACTGAGTTTTCCAAATGTAGTGTTGTCCATTTTGCCATTGAGAGAAATGTTATTTTGAATCTCTAAACTGCTGTGAATCCTATGTAGGATATATGCTTGGAGGTCCTGGTCTATGGCTTCATTCTCTTCTAGGCGATCCAAGAAGATCCTATGGAAGGGCAGTAATTTGGTAATTTCCTACAACAGACAAAGATATATTATTGCAGAAAGAACTTCTACAGTTTCTTCCCCTACTTGTTTGTGCTCAAGTATTTTGGAGCTCTGCAGCAAAAGAATGCAGAGAAGAATAAGGTTATTGCAAACCCAAGGAGGTACAACTGATGGGTGGCTTTCAAAAGTCCCTTTATTTCAATTATTTGGTTTCTTCACAAAGTTCAGTTATGGGTCAGGACACTCCACTTTGACACTCTAGGTAATGTGCTGGACTCTAATTTCTCTGAATTCTTTCCCAAAAGAAATTTATTTCTCTTGTGCTACATCTTTTAAAGACCTTATTCCATGCAAGGGAACATCTAAATAAACTGTGTATTTAAGTGTTATTACTCTTTATTTTGATAAGTCTTCTGGAACCAAAATGACTTAACCCAAGGGATTAGTGGTGTGAAGTCTAGTAACCTGCTGGGAAGATATTTTGGAGGCAGGCATGGTCTTGTGGTGTTCTTTGGTTTCTGAATAAATACAGGGATCCAACTTTTGGGAAACTGCAAACCTCTTTAGTTAAAATGAATAAAATGTCTGATGAGTTGACTACAGGTCCTGTTCAAGAAGTTTAGGGAGTTTTGCTTAGGGCTATGATAAAAGGATTAGGAATAAGTAGATTCATTACTCTTCCTATTGTTTGAGTGTTACTAAAATAGAAACCATGAATGCAATTTCCCCTCAGAAATTTTTTCTTTGGCATTGTATGTAAAAATGTGCACATATATACTGGAACATGCTTTCCTAAGCTCCAACTGAACCTCAAGCCAATCATATTTAGTGTTCCAGTTGCGATTCATATATGAACATAATATTCCTGACAGTTCACATTCAGTAGGATATTTAGTTTTCAATTGTGGTGGTAGGTTAATATTGATCTAATCACATTCTCTAGTTTTGTTCCCTTTGTGAGATGGCAGCCAAAACGAGGGGAACAGACTCTGGCCATAAAATACAATGAAGCCAATTGATCAGTAGAAGGATAAACAAAATGACCCTGTTGTATTAGTATAATTTCCAGTTCAAAGGTAGGTGCAAAGAGAAATAGCAATGTATATATGGTGAGAGTCTGATAAGGAAAAGAAAACCCTAGGGTTTAGTCCCAACCTCCTCATTTTACCAATAAGAAAATTGATGTCTTGACATTTTGAGTGATTTGTCAAAGGACCATAGGCAATAAGTACCAGAGCTGGAATGTGAACATAGATCTCCTGACTCTGCATTTAATATCTTTCCATTTCTCATTCCCTATATTGACCCAAAAGGTGCTAGTCTTACACACTTGTAATTTCTCTTCCAGGCTACTTGGCAACAAAAAGGCAGACAGGTTAGATTATGAAGGAGAAATTTCTGATCACTTACTGGGAAATAAGCCTTTCATCTTAGGTCTCTCATGTCTAAATCAGTGTAAATGTCTTTCTCTAATCTCAAATGTTAATACTACTAATATCTGTTAAGAGTTAGACAACAGAGATTCTACATTTAGATTTACTAAGAAGTTAAATTCATTCAGTCAGGATGGAGACAAGGAGAATGGCTTTATTAGAAGCCAAGTTAACATTTTCAAAGAATTTTCATAGTGTTTGTGCATTAGACAATATCTCTTTGTTTCCCGAAGGTTAACCTATAAGACTTGGAAAAGGTGCATCAGGTAAGGAAGGCCATATGTAGATAATATTCAAGGTATTCTATTACCTGTCTTTGAAATACATTACTTAGAGATTTTTAATATTATTTAGGAAGAGAAGTTATTACTAGGTTATACTGGGGCTAAAAAGAGTTATCAGATAGATTTAACCTTTCCCCCAAGGAAATAAACATTCAATAGCAAAAGAGACTCACATACCTGTAAACTGGTCCTAACTGTTACTATCAGCTTGAGCCAAGAAGGGAATTTTCCAATCATCTTACTCAGAAATGACACTATCGTGTCCCCATAATCTGGTTTGTGAAATTCTGCTTCATTTAACCCATCAATTAGAATGATGAAATCTTCATCTGGAATTTTGCTCTCTGTAATTGAAGGAACCAAGTTATTTAGGTTAAGTTCAGGGCAAAATAGTTAATAAATTAATAGTATTTTTTCCTTTGGAGTATGATCATCATTGCCTTGCAGGAAACTACCAGAAAAGGCTCCTCTCGCAGCAGATATGATGATGGAGCTACTGAAGGCTATCTTTATTACATACTTCTATGATAATTTAATGGGTTTTGAACAAGAATCTGAAAATTTTCTAAAACTAACAGTCTGTCTCTGAGGAAAAAGGACCAATTATATCAGTTATTTCTTATATATCCTATCAAACTGACCACTAGGGCCACTGGTGGGGAAAGCTGAAGTCCATCTAGCAAGGCTTGATGTGAGTTCAAGTCCCCATAACAACTCTCAAGGAAATAAGTAGATAAATAAATCTCCTTAAGTGTTAAATGTTTCTTTAAAAAAAAAAAGAAAGAAAAAGAGAGCACAGTGGTAGGGCAAGGAAGTAGTTTTATTCCACAATCAATGACAAAAAAACTTGAAATGTAAACATTTGACTTTGGTGTGAATGAATTTCAGCTTTAAATATAATTGTCAAACACAGGTTAGATGGGTATGTTGGTCCACATCAACCCTGAAATTCTATGATTCTATATAATCACTGCCATTAGATGGCTCTAGGTTTTGCCAGAAGAGTGACAAGTGAGAAAGAGGCAAGACTTTGGTAAGTGAACAAGTGACAGGGTTAGGAGAAAGGTAGACTTAACACTTTTCATCTTGAATTCCTCTAGGGATAATGAGAAACAGTGTCCTGAGATATTTTTCTCTTAAAGCTGAAAGTGGACATACCTGCCTGCAATGAATTATAAAGGCTATATTTGAGTTTTCCTTCCTTCCTTCCTTCCTTCCTTCCTTCCTTCCTTCCTTCCTTCCTTCCTT
>NC_058133.1:205658454-205684215 GCF_016433145.1 Gracilinanus agilis | reverse complement strand
CAACTTTAGCAAAGTTGCAGGATACAAAATAAATGCACATAAATCATCAGCATTTCTATATATTTCCAACACATCACAGCAGCAAGAGGTAGAAAGAGAAACACCATTTAAAATCACCCTAGACAATATAAAATACTTAGGAATCTATCTACCAAAACAAACACAGGAATTATATGAACACAACTACAAAACACTTTCCAAACAATTAAAACTAGATCTAAACAATTGGAAAAACATTGATTGTTCATGGGTAGGATTAGCTAACATAATAAAAATGACCATTCTACCCAAATTAATTTACTTATTTAGTGCCATACCTAAAACTACCAAGAAATTTTTTTACAGAATTAGAAAAAACTATAACAAAGTTCATTTGGAAGAATAAAAAATCAAGAATATCAAGGGAAATAATAGAAAAAAAAACATGAAAGAAGGTGGCCTAGCAGTACCAGATATATACATATATATATATATACTATAAAGCAGTGGTCATCAAAACAATATGGTACTGATTAAGAGACAGAAGGGAAGATCAGACTTGGGTAAGTGACATCAGCAAGACAGTCTATGATAAACCCAAAGAGCCCAACTTTTGGGACAAAAATTCACTATTTGACAAAAATTGCTGGGAAAATTGGAAAACAACATGGGAGAGATTCAATTTAGATCAACATCTCACAACCTACACCAAGATAAATTTTTTTTAATTTTTAAAATTTTTATTTTGAATATTTTCCCATAGTTACATGTTTCTTGTTCTTTCCCTCTCCCCCAAACTCCCCTAACCCCCCTTAGCTGACACAAAATTCCACAGGGTTTTATATGTATCATTCATTGATCAAGACATAATTCCATATTATTGACAGTTGGACTAGAATTATCGTTTAGTGTCTATATTCCCAATAATATCCCCAACAGCCCATGTGTTCAAGCAGTTGTTTTTCTTGTGTTTCTCCTCCCACAGTTCTTCCTCCAAATGTGGCTAGTTTTCTTTCTCATAAGTCCCTCAGCCTTGCTCTGGATTCTTGTATTGCTGCTACTTGAGAAGTCCATTATGTTCAATTGTACCACAGTGTATCAGTCTCTATGTACAATGTTCTCCTGGCTCTGCTCCTTTCACTCTGCATTAATTCCTGGAGTCATTCCAGTTCACATGGAATTCCTCCAGTTCTTTATTCCTTTGAGCACAATAGTATTCCATCACCAACAGATACCACAATTTGTTCAGCCATTCCCCAATTGAAGGACATTCTCTCATTTTCCATTTTTTTTTTTTTTGCTACCACAAAGCGTATGGCTATAAATATTTTTGTACATGTCTTTTTCCTTTTTATCTCTTTGGGGTATAAACCAAGCAGTGCTATGCTGGATCAAAAGGCAGTTAATCTTTTAGAGCCCATTGAGGATAGTTCCAAATTGCCATCCAGAATGATTGGATCAATTCACAACTCCACCAGCAATGCATTAATGTCCCAATTTTGCCACATCCCCTCCAACATTTATAACTCTCCCCTGCTGTCATTTTAGCCAATCTGCTAGGTGTGAGATGATACCTCAGAGTTGTTTTGATTTGCATTTCTCTAAATATTAGAGATTTAGAACACTTTCTCATGTGCTTATTGATAGTTTTGATTTCTTTATCTGAAAATTGCCATGTCCCTAGCCCATTTATTGATCGGGGAATGGCTTGATTTTTTGTATAACTGATTTAGCTCCTTGTATAGTTGAGTAATTAGACCTTTGTCAGAATTTTTTGTTATAAAGATTTTTTCCCAATTTTTTGCTTCCCTTCTAATTTTGGCTGCATTGGTTTTGTCTGTACAAAACCTTTTTAGTTTAATGTAGTCAAAATTATTTATTTTACATTTTGTAATTTTTTCTAACTCTTGCTTGGTTTTAAAATCTTTCCTTTCCCAGAGATCTGACAAATACACTATTCTGTGCTCACCTAATTTACTTATAGTTTCCTTCTTTATACTCAAGTTATTTACTCATTCTGAGTTTTTCTTGGTATAGTGTGTGAGATGTTCCAAATAATTTTTCACTGAGTAAATCTTATATATATTTTTATCACCTCTTTCCTCACATCTGAAAGGATTATAGTATCATAGATTCAGAGTAGGAATTGACCTCAGAGGTCATTTAGTCCAACCCCCTTATTTTAGAGACAAGGAGGTAAGGCCAGGGAAGTTATGACTTTCCGAAAGATTATAGTTTAAAACTCCGTTTCTGCTTTTAGATCTAAAATGTTTCCATTAATATCGTTTGCAAGTACCACTCCAGCTACTTTTAAACTACACATCTTTTGCAAAAACACTTGTCAGCAACAATCTTGGACATGTTAAAAAGATACTCTAATGATGCCAATGACACTTAGTGGTGGTTGCAGGAAACCCATATGTAAGAAATATGCTGATATCTATACAGGGTTGTTTTTAGTTGTTTTAAAATAGAATTTTTATCTCATCTCCAAAACCTGGGAAGGAATTATCTACCAAAGCTTATAAATGTAGGAAAGTATATCTTCTTTTCAGTGTAATTACATAATAAATATGGAAGAATAAGCACTGGGGTTTTGCCCTTATAAGAATGTGTATCACAAAGTAAAGGTCTTTATGCCTCATCTTCATGGAGTCTTCCTGGATGATGCAGGACTGGCATTAGGCATAACTTATATAGAGCATTTGAGGAAGGAAAGTTGAAAAATTATTTAATAAGTAGAGGATAAGTATATTGTTCAAAATAAATTATACATCTGTGAAAATTTCTCCCTGTTTTAGAGATAACTGGCAATGACTTAGAGTTAGTTTGCCAAAGTGGCACCGAAAGTCTTTTGCAAATTATATCTCTCCATTCTCCACATCCAACCCTGTCTTGTTTTAGACTTACGTATCAAATATGGGGATAGGAATACCAAAGGCTAATCTGACTTCAGAATCTAAAAAACATGCTCAGTACAGAATGAGAATTTAAAAAGGAAAATGGATGGGCTCATTTTCCTTCTCTAGGCCTTCATTTCTTTAGTTATAAAATTAGGGACCAGTAGGCAGAGCCAAGATGGTTGAGTGGCAAGAAGAAATAAATCTTAATTCCTTAATACAACCTCTCCAAAAAGATCTATATATCACAATAGACCGTGCCATGATTGGAAAATGTCTGAAAGAAAACAGTAACTGAGTGACTCCAATCTCAGCAACTAATGAGGGTTTCAGTTCCAGCCTTCAGCCTAGTCTGAAGCTCCCAGTGGAATAACCAGAGCAGGCATCTCAGATTGAAGGGAAGCCTGCAGTTCTTTTATTCTGATCTGCAGTTTCCAGGTGGCTGACAGTCTCTAAGTCCAGGAGCAGTCTAAAGGTACTTCCAAAGAGGGGAAAGTTCATGGGTAGCACATTCACTCTACTCTATTGATTCTTCTCAAGTCCAGCATGAGCTTTCAGAGGAAAAGGAAGAGATGGTAGCTGCCTTATGGCTTATTCACTGCCTTTTCTCCAAAACTCCCTAGCCCAATATTTCCTGGGCTTATATATGCTGGGGATACCTCATATATGCAGGTCCCAAAGAGTTGACTTCTCTCTCAAATAAACTATTCCCTTTGTTGTTGTTGTTGTTCAGTCATCCAGCTGTATCCAACTCTTTGTGACCCATAAAATTTGGGTTTGGCGAGGATACTTCTGTGGTCCACTATTTCCTTCTACAGTGGATCCAGTAGATCCTTTTTGTCAGGCAATCAGAAGTTAAGTGACTTGACCAGGGTCACACAGTGAGAAAGTATCTAAGGTTGGATTTGAACTTGGGCCTGAGTACTGAGTCACAGCTACCTCTATCCAATCTCTTTAGTTCTTGGCTTTTTTTCTATAACAATTAGCTTCCTTCAAGGTCAGAGTCAAACAATAACATCTTGTTTAGTTTGACCTCGAGCAAAGTTTATAACCACATGAAGCTTAGAGATCTCAGGAAAAGGGGTTTATTTACTTGAAGGCTGTTCTACCATCTACCACTACATTCTCCTTCATCATTCCCTGCCTCTACTGTAAAGCTGGTCCTTCTTGCCAAGTTAATTCTGTCTTAAGTGTACATGTGATGCCACTTTTATTTCATCTTCTCCAGCAAACCAGCCACTCTATCATGCAGGTCATGCCCATTTACTGTGAGCATCTACAGGGTCCTCTGCTCTTTTTTCTCTATACTATTTTACTTGATAATCTCATCAGCTCTCTTGAATTTAATCAGCATTTCTCTCCTAATGATTATTAGATCTATGTATTCAGCTCTAACCTCTTCTCTTAACCTTCAGCGTTGCATCTCCAACTGCCTACTTTGACATCTTGAAAAGGATGTTCGATTAGCATCTTAAACTCAGCATATTCCAAACTAATTTTATTAAATTTTCTACAAAGCCCTCCCTTTTCTTCCTAAATTTCCTATCACTTTTTAGGGTATCACCATCTTCCTCATCACCTAGACTTGCAATCTGAGTGTCATCCTTGATTCCTCACTCGCATTTCCAATATTTCATCTGTTACTATGTTCCGTTGCCTCTAACTTTACAACATCTCTCCTAAATACCCCCTTCTCAATTCTGACACTGATGCTAGGTTGCTGTAATCCCTTATCACCTCACAACTAGACTATTCTAATAGTCTGCTGGTTGGTTTCCCTGCTTCAAGTTTCTCCTCACTGTTCTTTATGTTTCACTCAGCTATCAAAGTGATCTTCCTAAAGTGCATATTTGGCATGTCACTCCCCTTCCATTTAATTAACTCTAGTGGTTCCCAATATCCCCAAAGTAAAATATAAAATCTATTTGGCTCTTAAAGTCCTTCACAACTTGTCCCCTTCTTACCTTTTCTAGTATTCTCCATCTTACTTTAACATACTCTATGGTCAGTGACACTAGTCTCCTAGAAATTCCTTGTACGGGACACTGCATCTTTGATTTCATTTTCCTTGGCTGTTTCCTCATATCTAGACTTCTGTCTCTCTTGATCTCTACTTCTTGGTTTCCTTCAAGTCTAAGATAAAAATATCCTTCTTCTGCAAGACATTTTTCCCCACCTTCCTTAATGCTGGTGCCTTCGTTCTGAAATTATTTCCAAGTTATTCTGTTTCTATCTCATATATACATTTGTCTAGATGTTTTCTCCCCCATTAGAATGTGAATTTCTTTAAGGTAGGGGCTCTTTTTTGCTTTTCTTTGTACTTAGCAAAGTGTCTGGCCCATGTTGTTCAGTCATGCCCAACTCTTTGTGACTCCATGGACTTGTGTGTGGGATTTTCTTAGCAGATACTAGAATAATTTGCCAATTCCTTCTCCAGTGTGTCCCCATTTTACAGATTTGGAACTGAGGCAATCAGAAATTAAGGGGACTTGCTCGAGGGTCACACAGTAAGTATCTGAGGCAGAATGTAAACTCAGCTCTTCCTAATTCCAGGCTTGGTGCTCTATCCACCTCGCTACCTAAATGCTCTCTATAGTCTGACCTATAGTAAAGTGCTTAATAAATGCTTGCTGACTTGACATATAAATCTTTCTAATAGAATTTGGCTTGACCATTCATACAGGAAAGAACAAGTAGGCAGTCTATTGTGCAGATTATGATCCAGAGTTTGTCTTTCAGTGATTGTATTTCTGACAGATAATACAGATAGACCAGTTGGGCCCACAGTTGAATAGAAGAAAAAGAAGGCTGGATCGCCCCGGGAAACTACAAAGTGCCTTAATAACTTTAAGCTTCCTTTAGAAATAAAGGCTCATCTTTTTAATACCAACATTTTACTACTAGTGTTTGCTGTGAGACATGGAATATAATATTCTAAAGAAATAAAATAAATAACACCAGTCCTACTAAATGGATCTCTTAGACAAAGAATATGGACATTTTATTGGCTCGATGTAATTCAAAGTTTCTTTACAGAATGGATGAACCAATTCACAATTCTATCAGCAATATATTAATGTGCTTTCTTTTTTACAACCCCTACAACACTGACTATACTCATCTTTTATCATCTTTACCAATTTTTCTGGTTATGCGGTAAAACCTCAGAGTTGTTCTGATATGAATTTCTCTTATTATTAGTAATTTAGAGTAATCCTCTATATAATTGTTAATACTTTACAATTCTTTTGAGAACTTTTTATATTCTTTGCCCATTTATCTACTGTAATCCTCTCACTTCCCAGATGGGGAACCTGAAGCCCAGGGAGTATTATTTTACTTGTTCAAGGTCACAGAGGTAAACAATGTTAGAGAATGGATTGAGGATTGAACCTTGGTCCCTCTGACTCCAAATTTAGCACTTTTCCTACTGTACCACATACCAGCTATTTGATCAAGGTCAAATTGCTAACCTTTCAGTACCCTAGGCAACTCAGCAGTTAGATGTACAACTTTTAACCTTTTTTTTTTAACTCATTATCTCTAAAAAGTAAACAATTTATACATTGTTATATCAGCACATCAAAAGTCATTCACTGTGGTTTTTGTGCAACAACAACAAAAAAATATGACCAACGTAAGGGATAGAACTTCTATAGAGAAATAAGGGCTGTCC
Organism: Gracilinanus agilis; assembly: GCF_016433145.1. Lineage (NCBI taxonomy): Eukaryota > Metazoa > Chordata > Mammalia > Didelphimorphia > Didelphidae > Gracilinanus > Gracilinanus agilis. The sequence continues at coordinate 205,677,660 of NC_058133.1, read as the reverse complement.
AGGAGAGTTAATGGTTATGCCTTTTCTTTGAACTTTCAGCAAAGGTGACCATACCCTTAAAAAGATCCCAATAGCTCTCACTAGTTAAATGAATGGGAAGTAGAGAGAGGATAAGGAAGACAAAGCAGACAAAAATTAACACTGAATTTTGGGAAGTAAAGGGGGAAAATGTATAGGATATAGGAGAAGGTTGTAAGAATGAAATTTGGGAGATGCCATCTTTAAGTATATATATGTATTTTCTATGGACACGTGGAAATTATCAAACTACATTTCCCGTGGTCCAACGGGTTTCCGTTTCCTGTTCTTTGGGCGTGGGGATGCCTACATCACCACGCAGAGGTCAGTTTAAATCTCCTGGGTTAGGAGGGAGTGGCTCTCTTGGCCAGCAGACAAAGAGAAGAGAGGTAACCATAATGGCTGGGGCGGCAATTTTGAATTCTTACAAGTGTGTGGTCTAATAATTTTATCTATTAGCATGGCTTTAATTAAAATACTAATTTCTATATTTATAGCAGCCTTTATCATTTTTTATCGTAATAATTTTGGCAACCTTACGAAGTTTGGAAATTGAATTCTCAATTTTCCAGATAGCCTTTCAGAAACGATAGCCATGCCTGCTTTTTGGCCGTCTGGCTCAGCTTTTTTGAGCACTTTTTTAAAAAAGGAAAGTGGCTTTCCTCACCATGCTTTTGCTAAAAGCAACAGCACGTTTTTGCCTCAGGTGGGACTCAGCCAGCCAGTCCAGCCCAAACCACCTTGGGAGGTTAGGCCAGCCGATTCTGGCTTTTGGCTTTAAAACTAAAATGCCGGAGCCCAGCCAGTGTGTCTCTGCTGCTGATCTCCTGACTCCAGACCTGATCTCCATTCCAGCCGTGCCACAAGCCTGCAAGCGTCCCAGACCACTTCTCTGATCCTGCTGCTGGTGCTGCTAGTCCTGCTAAGTCCTAGAACCCGGAGCCCCAACAGCGATGACCTGCTGCTTTTGCCGAGATTTTTGGAGACTTCTGCCACTAGGCTTGGGTAATATATTTCCACTACCCTCCCTTGGTAATGGCCTGCATTCTAGACCTCCACGTATTTCCCTAAAGACCTAATTTAGGCAACCCCCACCCCCACAAGCTCTCCACGTGGGTATTTTCTACAAAACTGACCTAAGCTTTTTCTCTAGCCCTGAGTCCATGACTGGACACCACGTGGAACTAGTGTTTACCTTTAATGGGGCCGCATGGCCTATTCAGACTTGCTTGTGATTAAAAACTGAACTCAGGGGAAGAATATTCACCCCATACCTGCTCAGAACTTTGAACTGAGAGCAAAGACTGATTATAAAAAAACTCCTCAAACTTAGCAGAACTCAATCAAAAGAACCTTAAATTGAACAAGGGGTGAACTTTTAAACCTCGGAACTGAATGAGTTTTATTTCTGTTTTAAAGAGACTATCTTACTGTATTTTGCTAATTAGTGTTTTGTAAATTAATCTTGCTTATTTCGTTGATTTTCCTGTTGCACTGAATCATTTTAAGTTAATGAAGTTTGTGGCTGCTAGATTAATTCTGTTTATGATTTTATTGTAACTCCCAAATAATGAGAAAAATCTATTAGAACTGGTAAGAGGTTTTGACCAGCTTGTTACTCTGATACTCACGTTATATTTCCTACACATTTTTAAAGTTGTAAATTGCCTTATGTATACTGGATTTATATAGCACATGTCTTTTAAATTTTATTCTGTTTTGGTAAAGAACCTTGAAGTTTCCATGCTTTGAATATTACCTTGTAATTTTACAAGAGATCTTTTAACTTTTACTTTAAATCCTTAAGAATTGTTGTCTTAAAGGATAAAGCTTTTATATATTTTATTATAAGAGAAATTATTGCCTTAAATGGGTAGAAGCATTTCCTACCTAGGATTTTTTTTTTAAAACAGGAAGCCAAGGAGCTCCTGTATATTCTTATCTGAGGATAATTTAGACCAGAAGGTTTCTTTTTAAATATCAGAATTGCTACGGAAGCAATAACAGAGTTTGTTGAGAAACTCTTAGCCAAGATTTAAAAGTTATAACAAGTAAAGGATTTTAAACATCATTGTTTTAAAATGTGTTATTGGAAATAATGGTACTCTATTTGAATGTGCATTGTGAATCTGCTATTTGTAAGATCCATTTATGCTCACAGAATGAAAATCTCATTTTTGGGTAACATAACCCTTCTAGTTCTAAGCTATATATATATATATATATATTTGATTTTTAAAACATTTTTTTTATTAGAGCAATTGATTTTTCCCTTTTCTCATCTTGTACTGGAAGTACATATATAATCATTATTTATCCTTTTTCTGATTCTACAGCAAATACCTGAGCCTATAGGACTGTGATTAAATGCCTTTCTGTCTGATTCTACGAAAAGGGAACATGAGAGCTGTTAATAGTGCTAAAGAAAGCACATGGTCAGAGACTTGACCGACTAAAATCTGCATGAATTGCAGCAGTTCTATGCCAATACTTTAGGGCTTGGAAATTGGGGTTTGAGTCCTGGAGTCCCAGTCTTTTCTAAAACTTTAGAAGACATGGGTCCCCTCGACTTAGATTCCTAGAAAGCACCTAAGATTGGTTATTTATTTGGCTCAGTTCCCTGAAAAGCTGATGATAAGCCAGATCAGAGAGAGACATTTTCCTTAAGTCCTGGCCCTAAATGGGTAATTGCAATCTGCTGAATTCACTTTAATTAGGCCTTCATTGAAAGGTCTAAGTTTTTCCCCAGATTTTTTGCACATTTTACATTTCATTCACAAGTTAATTTTTTCTTCTTTTTTCTTGAATTTTATTCTTTGTATTTTGCCAATTTCATACAACCCCCAGGACTCAGCCACTCATCCTTAGCTGACCTGAGGTACCCTTTTTTTTAAAAAAAAAGGTGTGTTTAAGATTTACCTCAGGGGGATATCTGTTAAGTTTTTTAAAATTCGATAATGTCAAAATATATGTATATTTAACTCTTTTAGGAGTAATTTCAGGGGGAGTTGTATAAATCTTAGAAGAAAATGTATGTTTTGTAATCTATAATGTAAAGTTTAAATTCTTTTGAGAATAATTTCAGGATAAGGATCTTGCCATCTCCCCAGAATCCAGACGATGAACCTGTTTGGTGAAGACACCATGAAGATGTCTGAAAAGCCTTCACTGTACCATGAAGACCAAATTTTGAACTATTGGGTACAGTTGATTGAACTATGGGGAGTTGAAATTGAGTTGTATATATTGTTTTAATTGTACACTGTTATACCAATAGGGGACTGCCCCCAAATTGGTTTTGTCAATGCGGCTAATTTTAACCATTTGCTCATCTATTTCTTTTATCCCCAAATTCCTGAAAATTTTAGAAGTTGTCTATTTTTACAGGTCCAGCGAAGAAAAAGGGCTAACCTTTTTTTTGCTGGCCCTCAGGGGGAATTGTAAGAATGAAATTTGGGAGATGCCATCTTTAAGTATATATGTATATATATGTATTTTCTATGGACACGTGGAAATTATCAAACTACATTTCCCGTGGTCCAACGGGTTTCTGTTTCCTGTTCTTTGGGCGTGGGGATGCCTACGTCACCACGCAGAGGTCAGTTTAAATCTCCTGGGTTAGGAGGGAGTGGCTCTCTTGGCCAGCAGACAAAGAGAAGAGAGGTAACAATAATGGCTGGGGTGGCAATTTTGAATTCTTACAAGCGCGTGGTCTAATAATTTTATCTATCAGCATGGCTTTAATTAAAATACTAATATATATACATATCAGCCTTTATCATTTTTTATCTTTGTATCTTTGTATCAATTTATTTCAACTAAATTTGTGGGGAAAAAATATCAAGTATGGATGTAGTGGAAATTCTAAACAATAGGATCTACTAGGTAGGAGTAATTTCCTCCTATAGAAGTATAATCTCCTCCTTTGGAAGCAATATGCTTTATTTCAACTGTATACTCAGGATAAAGTTCTGGTATTTGTATAACAGAAATAAATTACACTAAGAAAAAAGAATTAGGTTTTTGAAAACTATATTAAAAAGTGATTCCTATAGACATTTAGTTTCTTCAGATAAGATCCTTCAGAAAGGATTTTCCAGTACTAAAATTTTGGTGATTTTGATGGTCACACCAATAAGAACACTTCCCTTTACTTTCTTTCCCTTTCTTCTCCCACCTCATTTTGGGGATTTCTTGTTTGGCCAACAGACTGACAATTAAGAAAGTAAAATAATATGCTGAGGGCTCTGCTGGAAAGGGCAAACTTTGGAACTGAAAGCTTCCTACCCCTCCCTGTTCTCCTGTTCTCCACCCTTCCTTTTCCCATGCTACCTTTGTGGAGGTTTTCCAGGGGCTCAAGGACTCCTCTCCGGAAGGAGGCCATGGGATCCTGCACACAAGACCGGAGGCTCAGCATGCTCTGCAGGTGGGGCTCCCGAAGAAGCTGTTCTCGATAGGCAACAAGTTGAGGGGAACGGCAGAGTAATGCAGCAACATTGTGGACAAACTCTGGTACCAAACAGGTGTAAGCATTGTCTGCTTGGCAGTAGTGATAGGCAACCACCTGCAGAAGAAAGGCAATAAAAACACATAGTCCCATTAGATGAAGGAAGAGTCTGGGGCATGGCCACACTCCATCCAGACAGTTTAGGCACAATCTAAAATATTTCCAGGTTAAAGCTAAGGAAAAACTAACTTTTCCCTTCACTTCCTTTCTTTCCCTTTCTTCCTTCTATTTTGCAATTTCTTTCTATTTTATTGCTTACAATTTTTTATTCATTTATTTTAAATAGTCATTTTTTAAAAAATTGAGTTCCAAATTCTCTTCTTCTTCTTTTCTGCTTGTTCACCACTTACTGAGAATGGCAAGCAATATGATATCAATTATACTTGTGTATAGCTAATATGGAAATATATTTAACATGACTTCACATGCACATTTTTTGTTGTTCAGTTGTTTTGGTTATGTCCAACTCTGTGACTCTATTTGGGGTTTTCTTGGAAAAGATACTGATTGCATTGCCATTTCCTTCTCCATTTCATTTTATAGATGAGGATATTAAGGCAAATAGGGTTAAGTGATCTGCCCAGGGTCACATAGCTAGTAAGTGCCTGAGGCTCAGCTCTTCCTGGCACCAGGCCTAGTGCTCGATCTACTGTGACAGCTAGCTACCTACAGCATTTCAAAATGGTATCAAGTGGAAAATATATATTAATTTAAACAAGAAGACCTATCTCAGAAGTTACCATTTTGTTATAACTTTAGCCTTGTGAGATTTATTATGAATTTAAAGCATCATCAAATCCTTGAAAGGAAAATGGCGGTGGATAAAGAGTCAGCCATAGTTAGAAAGATTTGCATTCAAGTTCTGTCCCTGACACATATTTTCTGTGTGGGCCTTGGAAAGTCAATCTCCCATTGCTCCTAGGCAACTTGTAACAAGGATCTAAGTTGCAGAAGAGTTGCTAATCTTCATTGGTAGAGGAAATTTCCTCCTTAGGAATTAACTATACCAATGAAATCACAAACCCAAAGACGGTTCAGGTCTAGTCTAGAAAAGAGAACCTCTAAGCTTCCTGTGCTGGCTTTTCAAACCTATTCTCCTCCCAGCTCCAGAAAATAGGCCAATGGCTTTTGATGTCATAAAACGTTATGCCAGGGACATATGTCAATGTTATGTCCTTGCACCCTGGGAGACACTAGGGAACTTTGGCATCAGGCCCTCAGATATGACACATGACTCTGTGACTCCTATATTGAATCCTTCTGATATGGGCTGAGTTAGGGGTTCTTTAAATATTTATTTCACATACTATTTACATAGAAGAAGGGAATGGACAAAGAGGAAATGATTGTCACTAATAAAGTATATTTGAATCATTCTGTTTTTATTCCTCTGTCCTCACATTCTCCACAATCTCAGATCCTGATTTTTGTTTTTAATTCCTTCTTTCTATATTTAATCCGTTTATAATAAAATTTCTGAAGTTGAAGTTTGGTTTGCTTGTAACTATTTCTTCTCTGTATCTATTCTTCTCCTTTCCTTGTTCCTGCCAGTTTCTTTGTTGAGGTTAATGGTTTTCTAAAACAATCTCTAAGAGTGTGTGTGTGTGTGTGTGTGTGTGTGTGTTTATGCCTGTGTGTTTTTGATTCTCCATTATTCATTTCAGAAAAAAGTGAGATCAAGAGATAGGTCTGCTTTCCCTGATCTCTTCCTTTATGTTGTAAACTCTTCTACTGGTACAATCCTTTTATGCAAAATAGTAAGATTCCTCCTCCTCGATTTCTTCCCTATGGTACCCCTTTTCCCTTCAATTTTGTAAAACCAAAAGAAAAAAAATCCACTGTCTTGTGTCTTTAACTCTATGAGTCCCTAAAAAAAATGTATCTGAAGTTACATTTGTCTTTTCTCTAATAGGCTGTATTTCATTATTATTTAACCCTAATTGTTCTTTAGAGGTTTTTGCCTTTAGGGGTTTCTCCTGTGTTTCTATTTCAAAGTTTATTCTCAGTACTTCTCTTTTTATCAGGAATGTCCGAAAGTCCTCTATCCTATTGCAGATCCACTGTTTTTTTTCCTTGTAGGATTATATTCAATTTAATGGGGCAATTTATTTCTGGTTGTTAAGTCTATCTTATTCTTTGAGATAGTGTGTTCTAAGATTTTTTTCTCCTTTGTAGTAAGGAGTTGCTGCTAAGTTATGGGTGACCCTAACTACGGAGTTGAACTCTTTCTTTGTGGATGTTACAGTCTATTTTTTGGACTTGTAAACTCTGGATTTTTGCTATGATGTTCTTAGGTGCAATCAGTTTTGGAGTTCTTTCAGGAGGTATATCAATTAATTTCTTCTACCTTTATTTTTCCCCTTGGTTCTAATAGATATTGGCAGTATGACTTCTTTTATTAACATTATCTTATTGTTATTGATACTTTAAAAAATCATATTCATGTAGTCTTATAGATTCACTGAATTGTTTGCTCATTCTTGTTGTTCTCCCCCATCCCTTCCCTAGCAAGTCTACTAGTTAGGAAAGATTTTATAAGTTTTTCTAAGTCTTTTTTTCTTTTAATTTTTTTCTTCCAAACTCTCATTTCATTTCTAATTTCATTTTTACTTCTTATTTAATTTTCCCCAGACAATTTTAGTAATCCTTGTGGCTAAACATTTAAAAAAAATTTGAGGCTTTGCTTGTAGTACTTGTAGGGTTACTGTCTTCTAGCTTTATCTTTTGTCTTTTTCTTAACTGATAATAATTCTTAACTATGTTTGTTGTTTTCTCATACTTCTTCATATTTGTAGTCTTAGTTCTTGGATTGGGACTTTGTATTGGCCTGATCCATTCCAACATTATGGATGCTTGGTAGATCTTAATTGGTCCTTTCTCCTTGGTAGTTTCCATGGCACTGCTATTGATCTGTATGGGCTAGTTTGTATTAGTCCACACCATCTGCATCAATCCTTTGGTTCTGCCTTAAGCCTCCTAGTAGTTCACTTTGGATTCTAATATTGGCCAAGTTCTACTTTTTTTTCTTCTTGCATATCCCTAATGAGGAGATGCTGACACCTCTTGCTGTAAGTCTTAAGAGGTAACAGAAGGATGGTGGAGCTCAAACTGGTCTCAGACCTTGTCTCACCAGATCTGTTGCTTAGGTATTGACTTAGCCTCATTTCTTATTATGGCTTCCTGTGTTTCAAAAAATACATCGTTGGTCCCTATTTTTCTATGAGGACTGGTTCTTTCTCTGGTTTCTATTTTGACATGTGTCAGGCTAGGATCTGTATTCAAGTTCCTGATTATTGGGGCTTGGGCTGGCTTAAAACACTTCTGTTACAGTACTAGCTGGCTTCAGGACTGTTTATGAGAGATTTTCCTGTCTTTTCAATAGAAGAGTTACAAGATAGTTTTGACAGATTGTACATACACACACATACATATATACACACACACATACACACAGTGCTTTTCTCCTTCTCTGCCAGTTCTTAGCCTCTTTATTAGAATTCATGCTGGCTTCCTTGGCGTAACACTTCTCTAACCCTCCTCAACTGACTTCTGGCCATCTAAGTACTTCTAATCTAGATGGAAGAGCTGACCTCTGCTTCTTTCTTGGTTTTCTTGATCAATGACCCTTTTGGTGTTCTTTCTGATACTGTTTGGGATTCCTGTGGATGACATGACTATGACTTCTCACATTACTTTCTTAACCAGAAACACAACAGGATTTTAATTTTTATTTTTAAAGACAGTCTCATTCTTTTCTTTACCCAAACTGGTCATTCCTTTAGAATCTCTAACCATATCAAAAAATTTCATGTAAACTATTCAACAGCCAAAGCATTACTGAATAGTAAATATTAATGGTTATGTATTCATGGTTAGTTTCCCTTTAAAAAAAGGGCAAAAAGGAAACTTCTGAACTTTTATGCATATTTTACTTCAACTGGTTCCACATGTTGAGGCTTAGAACTGCTGAATAAATCAACTTTGATTCATCCACTATAGAATGTAGTATGCTATCACTTTGTAAGTAAACATTCTAAAACGTGAGAAGAGTTATTCTTTCACTGACTATATCAGAAAATACCAAAGCCCCTGGTCTAATGGGGTCTCAGCTAACAAAGGTCAAAGCTATAGTAAAAGCTGTAACCCCTCCAATGTGCCTCTATGTCTTTTAGCTGTACTTTTCTGGCAACTTGCCACAGTCCTATACCAAGAACTGTAGTAAATCTTAAAACTTCAATTCCTTTGAAAGAATTTTAGCAGGAAAATAATTTAATCTCTTTCTGAGATAATGTATCTTGGCTGGAGAATAGGACGTTTACAAGACATTTTAGAAACAGCTCTATATGTATGTACAATCTGTCAAAACCATCCTGTAACAGTTCTATAAAATTTCCTACTGCCACTATCTATAAGTTTTTCCCTGGATGATAAGAGTAAGAAAAGCTAGCCCAGAAATATTTATTTTCTTTAGGTTTTCCTTGTGGCAGTGCTCAGTAGTAGATATTGGCTTACTTTTTGCACAGTGAGGAAGTTATATTATAGGCATCATCCCTCTTAGTCACTGTTACCAGAACCTTTAAAAATCTGTTCAAATTTGTATAAACCCCTCAAAACAACCTCTCCTACTTAACTATCTTCCCGTATCCCTGCTCTCATTCCCTGCCACATACACTTTGGGTCTCATTACTTACATGATTCAAAAAATTTTCATTTTTATTGATGCCTCCCCTATATTAAGTCAGTGTGATTTTACAGGTGTAAGAACTTTCTTCATTGATGCAGTTCATAGCCAAACATGTTATGCTCTTAGAGAATTGTTTGTGTTTTAGTAATTAAGTGGTTCACCTGTTGTTTCAGAGGTACTAAGGGTCAGAAGCAGGATGTAAATGCAGGTCTTCCTGATTCCAAGTCCAACACTAACTACTAAACCATATTATCTATCATTCCTTAAACTGAGTTATTTTTTCCTTTCAGGAGTTCACTAGGTTACATCACAAAACATTACAATAATAACTATCCCTTCTGGTATATACCTAAAAATATTTTAAAACCCTGAAAATTGCAGGCAATGGTTTTAAAGTTTTTTTTCTAAGCTACAAGTTAGCCTGTTTAAAATAGATTTTATACATCTAGAGTTAGAGAGGCTCTTTGGAGCAAGTAGCAGGTACATTAAGGTGTCTTTTATAAGGTGAGGAAAAGAATGGGCTGGTCTGCAAAAGGAAGTGTGTATAGGAGTGCCCTATGAAAGTTCTTGCAACAACCCTATTTAGGGGGAGAGTCAAAAAATGAAGCATAATTTAACTGAATGACCCAATATGATCAAACTTTAAATGAAAATCACATTATTTATTCTGTCAGTACTGGGCTGGCTTGCTTTCATCAGTGTATCCTAGGCCTCTTCTTGCCATAAGGCCCCAACTTTAGCTGTCATATATGATAATGGATCTATCACCCAAGGAATGAACTTGTGCAAGGAACAAGGATAAGGATAAGAGGAAATAAAGGAAAGGTAGCTCTGAACTTGCAGGAATACATTTAGACATCAAAATTCAAATTGCATAGTGACTAATGTTTGAAGCATTCTTCAAGTCATTTTAAGTCCAAAGCTTCATTTGTTCCTTCTTTGTTCTCTATTTCCTTGCCTCTCTCCCCACTTGCTTTTACTATATTCCTATCAATCAATTCTCTTCCAATTCAAGGCCAAGACCTGGCTTCTAATAGTTGCTGTGGTCTGGAAACTCAGTTACCAATGGTCACTATCCAGTTTCTAGTGTCCCAATAGTCACTATTCAAAAATTCTATCTCTCCCTAACTAAAATTCTATTCCCTATTCTACATATTCTGTTATTTATTAATACTCTGATTACCAATTCACTGATTAGGCTCAGAGAGCAGAGAAGAACCAAGTTTTAGCCAAGAGTAGGCTTACTCTTAGTAATGGCAAGTATAATGGAGTATTGCCCATGAAATAGTTGAGGATGGTAACCAAAACATCTCTATCCCAAAAAAGCTTGCCTGTGATTACAGAAATAAAAAACAGTCAACTTTCAGGTTAGTGGTCTATGTAGATAACTTTTTAAAAGAGTAAACAAATTATTAGTAACTCACGTAGAAGCCATTTTTTAACTTGTTGGCTATGTGTATTCAGATCATCAATTTGTTAGAAGATAAAAGTCAATACCAAAAAAGGCAAAGACATGCCCAAAACATGAGAAGATATTGTGAGCAATTATGCCAATCAATTCAAACAAAGTAATGACATTGAAAAATGGGAACTAGAACAAAGGAAAGACATCAATGTGGATTATAACTTCCTTCAAAAATTTAACTGATAGAAGGCAAACACCACAAAAGGATTGCAAAAGAGCTCAGAACTAAACCAGCAAAATTTAGACTTCAAGTCAAGTGAAAGACATGACAGACAAGGACTGTTTAGCACAGCCTCTCCCTCTTTTTAACATCAATATTTTTTCAGTGATGCTACTCAGTCTCCTTTGATGGTTCATCATTCATAGCACATCCTCTCACTGTGGGTGAGTTGTTCTCTAAAGCTTATTCCTGGACTATCTTTTTTTTTTTTAATTTTAAACATTTATTAATGGACTATCTTTTATTCTTTCACTATACTCTTTCACATGACTTTTTCACCCATTCCTATAGACTTAATTATTATCTCTATGTAGATGACTCCTAGATCCATGTCTAGTCCTATTCTCACTTCTGAGTTCTTGTACAAAGTTCTATTAGACACTTCAGGCTGGATGTACTTATAGGCATCTCAATTTCAACATGTCCAAAATAACTCATGATCATTTTCAACAAACCCATCTTTATTTTGATCTTCCTTTATTTCTGTTAAGAGCATCATCCATGTATGCTGAGAGGTAGGAGACTGAAATCATAAATGGCCTTTTCTGAGTGCTAATTTGCCAGTGAACAAAATACTAGTTCATGGATGACCTTTTCTAAACTAACAGGGGGTTCTCATGACACCTCAGTCTTGGTACATATTCAAGACCCTCAAAAGCTTTAAAAACAAGACTAACTCTCAAATTAAGTTAAAGATGATATATAGTTAGTGACATTACGATGTAGTATATATCTCACGGTATTAAATCTACTCAGTTTGGATATGAATATCCTGTGATAGAAGATGCTGTTATCTCTAAAGTTGCTGGAGGGGGAAGTTGGAGAAAACAAGGAGGGATACCTTTTGCAAAAGTTATGAAAGGCTTCTGGGTTAAGATGGTGGCTGACTAGAAGCCACTTTCTCTCCTTACCAATCGATATACCATACACCCAAAGGACAAGAAAACAAAATCCAGACGAAAGAAGGGACCCCATAATAGGGCTCAGTATTGAAGGGACGTGGGGTTTGGGCACTTCCACGCTATAAGGGGGGGAAATAGCTCCCATCAAAACGCAAGCAGATCAACCCTCCCCAACCCCACCCAGAGTACCAGAGTCAGAGGCTGCTCTCCAGAGTTAGAGTGAGTGAGGGCACAAAATCTAGCCCCTAGGCAGCTAGCTGGCACTACTAGGAGCTTGCCCCTGAGAGCAGCAAGACCTGAGATCCCAGACTGGAAAACTCAGACCTTGGACATGGGAGTGGGACTGAGAGAGGCAGCAGCAGTGCCCAGTGCACTCAGACTCAGGGGAAAATCTCAGGTGGAGGAGCAAAAGTGGGCCAAGTCCCAAGCTCTGGGCAGCTGGCTAGGAACACGGGGGATTGACCCTGAAAACAGCTAGACCAGAGACCCCAGGATGGTCCGCAGAGAAGCCAGAGACTCACAAAGTAGCCTCAGGCAAGAACTGCTCTCTAACTCCATACAAAGAGAATCAGATTGCCTTACTTAGACTTCTGGCAGATGAAACATAATGGTGTCAATCGAGACCCAAGAAATAAACAAGAAGACCAAGAAAAAAGCTCAAATACTTGGGAACTTCTGCACAGAAAAAACCCAGAAAACAGAGGAGGACAAACAATTAAAGACATCCAAACCTTCCCCCCAAAATGAAAATGGATCACAAGATCTTGAAGAGTTCAAATCTGAGATTATGAGAAAGATGGAAGAGATCTGGCAAGAAAATAACAGTTTAAAAAGCAGAATTTGGCAATTGGAAAGTGAGGCTTAGAAATCAAATGAATTGATAAGCAAACTGAAGACCAGAAATGACCAGCTAGAAGTCTTGAAGAACCAGATAGACCAGGTTGAAAAGGAAAACCAGTCTCTAAAGGCTAGAATTGGGCAAGTAGAAGCCAATGATCTCTCAAGATAGCAAGAACAAATAAAGCAAAGTCAAAAGACTGATAAAATAGAAGGAAATATGAAATACCTCACTGAGAAATTGACAGATCAAGAAAAAAGGTCTAGAAGAGACAATTTGAGAATCATTGGTCTTCCTGAAAAACCAGAAATTAGTAGAAATTTGGACTCCATACTAAAAGAAATTATTCAGCAAAACTTCCCTGAAGTTCTACAACAAGAGGGCAATATAGACATAGAAAGGATCCATAGATCACCCTCTACACTAGACCCTGAAAAGACAACCCCCAGAAATATAATAGCCAAAGAGCTTCCAAGTAAAAGAAAAAATATTACAAGAAGCCAGAAAGAGACAATTCAGATACCAAGGGGCACCAATCAGGATCACACAGGATCTGGCAGCCTCCACACTAAAAGACCACAAGGCTTGGAATATGATATTCAGAAAGGCAAGAGAACTGGGTCTACAACCAAGGATCACCTACCCATCAAAACTGACTATAAACTTCGAAGGGAAAGTATGGGCATTCAACAAGATAGAAGATTTCCAAGTATTCGCACAGAAAAGACCAGGACTAAATGGAAAGTTTGATATCCAACCACAAAACCGAAGAGAAACATGAAAAGGTAAATAAGAAACAGAGGGGAAAGAAAGATATTTCTTATTCTTAAATTTACCCTTTTAAGGGCCTTAATAAGATCAAATTATTTATATTCCTATATGGAGAAATGTTATGTGTAATTCTGAAAAACTGTATTCACTATTATAGTAATTAGAAGAATTATTCATAGGGAGAGGTTGGAGCACTAAATGGTCTAAGATGAGACGGGGTGAGGGAAAAAAGGAGGGAGGGTGAATAGTAAATGGCATCAAGAGAAACTTGAATAAGAAAAATAGGACATCCCATAGCACACAAAGAAAGTATGGGAAGGGGAGGGGATCAATACTATTATAAAAAGGAGAGGAAGAGAGCATTAAGAGGTAATATTTAAACATTACTCTCAGTGGAATTAACCCTGAGAGGGAAGAGTAGCTATATCCATTGGGATATAGAATTCTATCTAACCCTATTGAGAAAATCAGAAGAGATCAACCAAGGGGAGCAGGGGAGTGAGGAGGTCAAAAAAGGGAGGGGAGGAGAAGAGGTAGGGAATTCATTAGGCCTTAAAAAAATAAAAAGAGGAGAATAATAAGGGAGGGGGTGGAAAGGGAAGTAAATCAAGGGAGGGGACAAGGGGGTCTGGTCTAAAACAAACCACTGGTTTAAAAGGAAATAGCATAAGAAGGAGGGATAGAACTAGGAGAGGATACCAAATTGTTGGGGAATACACAACTGATAATTATAACTCTGAATGTGAATTGGATGAACTCGCCCATAAAATGGAAGCAAATAGCAGAGTGGATTAGAAAACAAAATCCTACCATATGTTGTCTACAAAAAACACATATGAGGCGGGTGGACATACACAGGTTTAAGGTCAAGGGCTGGAGCAAAATCTTTTGGGCTTCAAATGAGAAAAAGAAGGCAGGAGTGGCGATCATGATATCAGACAAAGCCAAAGTAAAAGTAGATTTGGCTAAAAGAGATAGGGAAGCTAATTACATCCTGATAAAAGGCAGTATAGACAATGAGGAAATGACACTGCTCAATATGAATGCACCAAATTCCTAAAGGAGAAACTGGTAGAGCTCAAGAAGGAAATAGACAGTAACCATACTAGTGGGAGATCTAAATATTCCTCTTTCAGATCTAGATAAATCAAACCAAAAAATGAATAAGAAAGAGATAAGAGAGGTAAATGAAATCCTAGAAAAATTAGATTTAATAGATATGTGGAGAAAAATAAATATGGACTAAAAGGAATACACTTTCTTTTCAGCTACACATGGTATATTCACAAAGACTGACCATGTAAAAGGGCATAGAAACATTGCAAACAAATGCAAAGTTGCAGAAATAATAAATGTAACCTTCTCAGATCATAACGCAATAAAAATAATAATTAGTAAGGGCACATGGACAGGCAAATAAAAAACTAATTGGAAATTAAATAATATGATTCTCCAAAACCAGTTAGTTAAAGAAGAAATCATAAAAACAATCAATAATTTCATTGAAGAGAATGACAATGATGAAACATCCTACCAAACTCTGTGGGATGCAGCCAAGGCAGTACTCAGGGGGAAATTTATATCCTTGAATGCATATATTAACAAATTAGAGAAGGCAAAGATCAATGAACTGGGCATACAAATTAAAAAACTAGAAAGGGAACAAATTAAAAATCCCCAGCTTAACACCAAATTGGAGATTATAAAAATTAAAGGAAAAATCAATAAAATTGAAAGTAAAAGAACTATTAAATTAATAAATAAGACTAGAAGCTGGTACTTTGAAAAAACAGATAAAATAGAAAAAGTAGTGGTCAATCTAATTAAAAAAAGGAAAGAAGAAAAGCAAATGATCAGTATTAAAGATGAAAAGGGAGACCTCACCTCTAATGAAGAGGAAAACAAGACAATCATTAAAAACTATTTTGCGCAATTATGCAGCAATAAATATAGCAATCTAGGTGAGATGGATGAATATTTACAAAAATACAAATTGCATAGATTAACAGTAGAACAAATAGAATACTTAAATGATCCCATCTCAGAAAAAGAAATTGAACAAGCCATCAAAGAACTCCCTAAGAAAAAATCCCCAGGACCAGATGGATTCACAAGTGAATTCTATCAAACCTTTAAAGAACAGCTAATTCCAATACTATATAAACTATTTGACATAAGTAAAGAAGGAGTTCTAACAAACTTCTTTTATGATACAAATATGGTACTGATCCCAAAGCCAGGTAGATCAAAAACAGAGAAAGAAAACTACAGACCAATTTCCTTAATGAACATAGATGCAAAAATCTTCCAGCAAGTGATCACAAGGGTTATTCATTATGATCAGGTGGGATTTATACCAGGAATGCAAGGATGGTTCAACATTAGGAAAACCATTCATATAATTTACCATATCAACCAGCAAATCAACAAAAACCAGATGATTCTCTCAATAGTTGCTGAAAAAGCCTTTGACAAAATACAACATCCATTTCTATTGAAAACACTAGAAATATAGGAATAGAAGGATCTTTCCTAAAAATAATAAACAGTATATATCTAAAACTATCAACAAACGTTATATGCAATGGGGATAAATTAGAAGTCTTCCCAATAAGATCAGGAGTGAAACAAGGATGCCTATTATCTCCTCTATTAATTATCATTGTACTAGAAACACTAGCAGTAGCAATTAGAGAAGAAAAAGAAATTGAAGGTATTAAAATAGGCAATGAGGAGACTAAGCTATCACTGTTTGCAGATGATATGATGATATACTTAAAAAAACCTAGAGAATCAACTAAAAAGCTTGTACAAATAATCAACAGTTTTAGCAAAGTTGCAGGATACAAAATAAATGCACATAAATCATCAGCATTTCTATATATCTCCAACACATCACAGCAGCAAGAGGTAGAAAGAGAAACACCATTTAAAATCACCCTAGACAATATAAAATACTTAGGAATCTATCTACCAAAACAAACACAGGAATTATATGAACACAACTACAAAACACTTTCCAAACAATTAAAACTAGATCTAAACAATTGGAAAAACATTGATTGCTCATGGGTAGGACAAGATAACATAATAAAAATGACCATTCTACCCAAATTAATTTACTTATTTAGTGCCATACCTATCAAACTACCAAAAAACTTTTTTACTGAATTAGAAAAAACTATAACAAAGTTCATTTGGAATAACAAAAGATCAAGAATATCAAGGGAAATAATGAAAAAAAAACGTGAAGGAAGGTGGCCTAGCTGTACCAGATATTAAACTACACTATAAAGCCGCAGTCATCAAAATGATATGGCACTGGCTAAGAGACAGAAGGGAGGATCAGTGGAATAGACTTGGGGTAAGTGATGTCAGCAAGACAGTGTATGATAAACCCAAAGAGCCCAACTTTTGGGACAAAAATCCACTATTTGACAAAAACTGTTGGGAAAATTGGAAAACAATATGGGAGAGATTAGGTTTAGAACAATATCTCATACCCTACACCAAGATAAATTCAGAATGGAAGAATGACTTGAATATAAAGAAGGAAACTACAAGAAAATTAGGTGAACATAGGATAGTATACCTCTCAGATCTATGGGAAAGGAAAGATTTTAAAACCAAGCAAGAGTTAGAAAAAATGACAAAATGCAAAATAAATAATTTTGATTATATTAAATTAAAAAGCTTTTGTACAAACAAAAACAATGCAAGCAAAATCAGAATGGAAACAACAAACTGGGAAAAAATCTTCATAACAAAAAACTCTGACAGAGATCTAATTATTCAAATATACAAGGAGCTAAATCAATTATATAAAAAATCAAGCCATTCCCCAATTGATAAATGGGCAAGGGACATGAATAGGCAATTTTTAGATAAAGAAATCAAAAGTATCAATAATCATATGAGAAAGTGTTCTAAATCTCTAATAATTAGAGAAATATAAATCCAAACAACTCTGAGGTATCACCTCACACCTAGCAGATTGGCTAAAATGATAGAAGGGGAGAGTAATGAATGTTGGAGGGGATGTGGCAAAATTGGGACATTAATGCATTGCTGGTGGAGTTGTGAACTGATCCAACCATTCTGGATGGTAATTTGGAACTATACCTAAAGAGCGATAAAAGACTGCCTGCCCTTCAATACAGCCATAGCATTGCTGGGTTTGTACCCCAAAGAGATCATAGATATACAGACTTGTACAGAAATATATAGCTGCGCTTTTTGTGATGGCAAAAAAACTGGAAAATGAAGGTATGTCCTTCAATTGGGGAATGGCTGAACAAATTGTGGTATATGCTGATGATGGAATACTATTGTGCTCAAAGGAATAATAAACTGGAGGAATTCCATGTGAACTGGAAAGACCTCCAGGAATTGATGTAAAGTGAAAGGAGCAGAGCCAGAAGAACATTGTATACAGAGACTGATACGCTGTGGTAAAATTGAATGTATTGGACTTCTGTACTAGCAGCAATGCAATGACCCAGGACAATTCTGAGGGATTTATGGAAAAGAACACTATCCACATTCAGAAGAAGAACTGCAGGAGTGGAAACACAGATGAAAAACAACACATTTTAGTGTCACATTTAGGGATGATGCGGGCATGATTGGGGATGTAGACACTAAAGTACCACATCAATGCAACTATCAATAATATGTAAATAAATCTTGATTGATCACACATGTTAAAACCAGTGGAAATGCGTATTGGATATGGGTGTGTGTGTGAAGGGGAAAGCAAAAACAAGAATCATATAACCATGGAAAATGTTTCTAAAAAAATAAAATATTAAAATACTACTTTCTGGAAAAAAAAAAGAAAATGTGATTTTAGAAGTGTGATTGATACCTATCACCTATTATTTATTTTCTAGTTCTGATCTTAATTTTTCTAGAAAGGCAAATATTTTCAATAGTGGCTACTAAACCACAAATCACATTTCATACTGCATTACAGCTTTATTTATTGCCCAATTCCCAATGTATGCTCAACAGCCAAAATGACTATATCTAGTTCTTTGGATGACAGGTCCCTTAGTAGCAGTGATAAATTTGGAAACCACGATACTGAGGTGGGGAAGAACTAATTCCCTGACAATGATGACATTTACTCTTATACTTACATAACATTCCCTGGAAAAGGGCTTGCTTTTCTTGTTTCAGTGATATTTCTTCAAATTAGCTTATTCCTCTAATCAGCTTATTTCTGATGAATTAGTTTTCCAATCTAAGAACTAAGCTAGTGACAACAACAGCCAGTGAATATTAGTAGCAACTGATTGCTCTTTTAAAAATATGCTGAAAGATTCCCCAACTAGGAAGTGGACCTGAATATTGGACTGGCAGGTATCTAAAGCTTAGTTGATTTGAGGCCTTATTAGTTACATTAATTTTCATAAAAAGAACATCCTGATTCTGGTTGTTTAGTCACCTAAGCTGAGGAATAACAAAGTGTTAAGTTTTGATTTCCAATACAACAATCCTTCAGAAGGGAAGAGTTTATCTGTCAGATTTCCAAAGCTAACAAAATATCTTCACCTCAACCTACTAAGCAGATATTTCCTAGTAAATTTTCCTATCCTGTGGCAATTTTGCATATGGAACCATTTGGCCATAATGCATTTAAAACCAACAGAGAATTCTGCTTTTAATACTTCACCAGACTAGGGAAGGCTTAATGGTCCCTAAGGCTTCCAAAGCTGCTCTACCATTGGGTAACTTTGACAGTTATATATATATATATATATATATATATATATATATATATATATATATATATATAT